>NC_083464.1:9249166-9597500 GCF_030014155.1 Tachysurus vachellii | reverse complement strand
TGGACATTTTTGAATCAGACATTTTTTTTCCCGTACAGTTTGTGTTTTGTCACTAAATGTAATAGAAGTGTTTCGAAACCCGTAGCCTGTTTACTATTTGTTTGCTGGCTGTAATTCACAATGGTTAATTTTATTTAATAATAAATAAAAGCCTTGGCTAGTGTAATAGTGTAATAGTTGAGATCTATCTGATCTGAGCTGTAGCATGACTGACCTCCCTTTTCCCTGCTTTCTATCTTAGCAGAAGGAGATAAAGTTCAAAGTTGCAGCCAACTAACAGCTAACTATCTGCATAATTTCACTTGGATTTGAGAATCAAACAGAGCTCCTACATGTTCAAACAATGGTTTAAGTGAATCTGTTTACCGTATGTATGCAGTCTTCTTGCTAAACAAATTCCTACAGAAGACAGTTTGTATGTTGTTGAAATCGAGTGGCATACATGCTATGCTTGGTAGCCTGTAATCCAAATTCTTCACTGGCCTCTTTAGTAGGACAATGACCCATGTTCTTCAAGTGTGTTTGATGAAAATCTGGAAATTTGTCGGAAGCAGTGCAGGTAGGAATTTCTAGGCACCTTACAATTCCATTCAATTTGGACTGAATTCAATTATTAAATTGTCTTAACAGCTCAATGCATCTCAGTTTCTAAAGGCCACTATATGAATTTGTCCCCCCCCCCAAGTTGAACTATTTGTAGTATCATTTTCATTAATTCCGAAAAACACAAGTACTAAAGTATAATGTTTAATTTCATTTAAAACAGAAATGTTTAGACTAACCAAAAAAAAAAAAAAGAAAGAAAAAGAAATCACCCATGCACATTCTATAGGAGCCTTTGCCATACCACAGAACATCTGGTGTAGAGAAATGTCAACACTCAACAAGCTCTCTCTCAGTGGAGAAGCCCATCAGTGGGTGTGACCAGGAGCATAAAAAGAAAGGGGCAAGGCATGGCACACTCCACATGTGCACCAGCTGTAGACAAATGTGCCTCTCATTCAGTCACGATCACAAGAAAAAGATAAAGTGACTATTTTGTTTATTTGTTATTTGATAAAGGTTGCTGTATGGTCTAATTTCAGCCAGATGCACGTGTTTCAAGGAGAACTTCACCCAAAATCATTCTGCACGTAACAGGGAATGGTAGATAGTGCCAAATAATTAGCATGATCTCATTTGTGTAATGTTTATGGCTTGTAAGTATTGAAAACCCAAATGTTCTTTAGGACATTTGCTTATTTAAGGGGTAACAATGAGATGTGGGTGATTTGACAAAAAAAAAAAAATCATACGATTCTAAAAGACTTTACTATGATATATATATATATATATATATATATATATATATATATATATATATATATATATATATATACATATATACCAACAAGCCAGAAACCACTGAAAGGTGAAGTGAATAGCATTGATTATCTTGTTACAGTGGCACCTGTCATGGGGTGGGATATATTAGGCAGCTAGTGAACAGTCATTTCTTGAGGTTGATGGGTTGCAGGAAGGAGGAAAATTGGTCCCACCCCTTGACATGTGCCATTGTAACGAAACAATGAATGTTATACACTTTACCTCTCAGTCCTTTTAATGTTATGACTGAATGGTGTATATAAAATATATGAACATGGCACGCTCACTCGATGTAGTTGCAGGATTTGCTAGAAAGTATGTGCTGTTTTCTTATGGATGCATGGGGAATTTGTGCTGTTATTTTAAGCTTATGCACTTGAATTTGGTGATTTATGTTCATTAATCCCATGGCAGGTGTGCAAAGAGCAACCAATTTTGTGTGAAAAAAATTGAAAAAAGAATCTATCTAGTTCTAAGTTTTTCTTCGTTTCCAGCTCTTTTGAAATCTTCTCTTTTCCCCTCCTCATATTTGCTTGTAGCCATGATCAAAAGTTTCTTGCACCACTGAGCTGCCACTGTAGAGGCCTTATGCCTTATAGCTAAATGTTTGTAATGCTGTAAATCTAAATCTAAATCAGTGTTAAGGCAGTCTGCTGCCACTGTCAGGTGAAAGAAAAAAATGCAATATATTGGCTGTCAGGCCATCTAACATACTGTAATTGAGTAAACTCATTCTAATTGAGAAGATGTAGTCGAGTTAACAGCTGCATCTGGCCCTGGGGCCAAACATTGGATAGCTTTGGGACTTGTGAGTTATTTTTGAGACGTGTTATTAACAAAAAATCGTAGGTCAACTAAACAATAATGAGATATTTCATTTCATTTTTAAATTAAATTATCCAACAAACTAGGTTATGATAAGCTTTAAAGTTACTG
The DNA here is from genome assembly GCF_030014155.1 of Tachysurus vachellii. Lineage (NCBI taxonomy): Eukaryota > Metazoa > Chordata > Actinopteri > Siluriformes > Bagridae > Tachysurus > Tachysurus vachellii. Next base: position 9,595,199 of record NC_083464.1, on the reverse strand, counting down.
ATGATTCCATTTCTGTTGGTGATACATTTCAGATTTCTGTAATAACTAAGGTGCTCGTGGGTTATTCAGGAAGTTATTTTCAGATTTGTCAAGACAGTATTTAAAGAATATTCCATTTACTTGGCAAAGCCTTAGCAATCATGGGCAGCATATAAGTTAACCAATGCCAATCAGATTGTGCCTGGCTGGAGTAGTGCCATAAATGCTGACAATCCTTCAAGAGCTGAACCTTCTATCTTTATATACCTTAACCATTTGCAACATAATCTCCATATAACAGAATTAAGTTTTGACTCTGTGGTGTTATGTTGTTAGAAATCTTCCTCATGGACAGTTAAATTTCCCACTTTCGTTCATACAAATTACCATTAATTCGTAATTCTTTTTCTCAGTAAATACTTAAGATTTTAATACCCCTCAGTTAATACAAGAGTAAGACTTGTTATAATATTTACAAAGTCGGGTGCACTGCTGACTTATTCTTTCTCTTCATTTTTGTTATAGAGCATCTTAAAGTCATTTAAGTTTACTTTCTACATATACTACATATTGTGTGTGTGTGTGTGTGTGTGTGTGTGTGTACTTATTTGTGCTGTGAAATCAGTAGAATACAAAATATAGATGTGTATCACATAACCGATTATCTGCACATATCCAGCTTTAATTAAATCATCACCAGCTTCTCTTGCCTTCAGGAGAGCTTCCATTTCATCCACCTAAAAACAAACACCCACATGGGGGTTTGGCAGATTATTGGGTGGGATTTTGTTTCCATATGGCCGATGGTAATTCATCAATGTCACCTTTTTTTTTTAAGAATTAAAAAAAGTGTCTAGACCATCTAATTAGCCAGCATTGGGTGGATTAAGAGATAGAGTGAATGGTTGCTGCAAACCAATCGTGTAACATGGGAGGGACTCAAGTAACAGACTCTTTCTATATACTCTTATTGAGTAACAAAAACAAGAGGAGTTGAAAGCAGGTGCTTGTAGAAGTTTTCTGTTTACCCAAGAAGCACTTACCAAGCTGTAATAAAAAAGGCAAAAAAAGTGGATTAAAATGCTGAGCTCCAGAGCAGGCGTGTATTTAAGCCATACATATGGGTATGTTTGTGTGTATATGTGTGTGTAACTCATGCTCTGACATGGCCAATCAGGTCTTATGTTTACTTACACTTACTTAAACACAGTGAGGTATTAAAGGACAGGAAGTACAAATATTCAAATACCTGTGGAATATTTGTGGTGTAGGTATGTTTACAGGGGGGGCACGGTGGCTTAGTGGTTAGCACGTTCGCCTCACACCTCCAGGGTTGGGGGTTCGATTCCCGCCTCCGCCTTGTGTGTGTGGAGTTTGCATGTTTCCTCCGGGTACTCCCATTTCCTCCCCCGGTCCAAAGACATGCATGGTAGGTTGATTGGCATCTGGAAAATTGTCTGTAGTATGTGAATGAGTGTGTGTGTGTGTCCTGCGATGGGTTGGCACTTCGTCCAGGGTGTATCCTGCCTTGATGCCCGATGACGCCTGAGATAGGCACAGGCTCCCCGTGACTCAAGGTAGTTCGGATAAGCGGTAGAAAATGAGTGAGGTATGTTTACATTACTACTCATGTCCTAAAGTTCATGACAAGGATGTTTTGATGGGGGAGACTTGTGTTATATTTCAGATAAATCCCAATTACTATCCTGTTATGGGATTTTAGATAGTCTAGTTTCAGGAACTCTGATTCTAACAAGAAGTACCAGTCTACCCTGCTGGACCTATCCTGTGTGGAGTGCTTGAAGCCACTGCTCCAAAAAAAGATGACTGTTGGTGAGACTGTGTTTTTGTCCATTGAGGTGTGGGCTTGGACTACCAAAGACTGTTTCCTGTTTGTCAATATTGGGATGGACTGAACTTCAATTTTCCTTCTAAATCTGGCCATCTGCCTGCATACTGTAGATGATTGGGTAAATCTTGGGAAAACAGGATCTTCTTCTTCTTCAGCTGGGCCACAATCTGTTGATGGAACAGTTTCTACAACTGGAACACTTTCTATTGATGATACAGCTGAGGCAGTGTCTACAGATGTTTCTACAGATGGCACTGGATCCTGACGCCTGCTTCCAGAAAATACCCCAAACAAAGACATATATTTATGGGCTACATCCTAAACCATATCCTGCTTTGCAAGTACAGTACATGTTTCTGAAACCATGTCCAAGCATAATAGCACCACAGAGCTAATACAGGACTTTAAAAAAGTATTTAAAAATGCTTAACATGCTACACAAATGCTGTTCATATCCAAATATTTCCCAAAGATGAAGAAGGTAACATAAAATCCAACTTCTTGATGAACGGGTTTTCAGTGTCAGCCTTCCCTCTGAGACTGCTGAGGGAACCAATTTATAAATAACACCTCATTCATTAGAGAAATCAATCCATTACTTGAAATATTTATTCTAAGAAAACAAGTACATATTGTTAAAGTACATATCTATATATCTCTATCTATCTATCTATCTATCTATCTATCTATCTATCTATCTATCTATCTATCTATATTATATTATATATACATACATATATATATATATATATATATATATATATATATATATATATATATATATATATATATATATATATATATATATATATATTCCCAACAAAGCCACATATTATATAACATAGACTTAACATTTGTTGGCATGTTAACATCTGTTGGCAGGGCACATTTTTTCCCAGGGTCGGATATGTCTGGTCTAGGGGAACTAGACTGGATTGGTTGGCCGGTCTAATCTATGCTTGTAAGTACACAGTTGTTGAGGTTTTCTCTCTCGAGTCATAGTGTTTTAATCATCATTAAGCTTTTCATCTGTGTCACTTTCTGATCACAGGACGTTGATTCTAGACTAGTTGATACTAGATTGCATGATGATACCATGCAAGAAATGGTTCTGTAGTGGTGCCTTTCCATAGGATAGACGCATAGCATATTGTAGACCGCAATGTAAGTCTACATGTACAATGTGACCTATATTTCAAAAACCCCACAAAAAACTGTAGTTAATAAAGGTGTAATGCAGTCAAATCGGATAATAAAACGAGCACATCCCTTATGTTAAATAGAAGAGGACTTTTCTACAAAGATGTACCTGAAGTATGTACTGCACGTACACACATACATGGGAAATGGGAAAATGTACAGATGTGGATCTTTATTAGCTCATTAATTCTTGATATTGGTTGTGCAGTGATGAGTATGCAAATCTGGCACTTTAGGAGCTACATTTTGCGATAAGACACTAAAAGTCTCATATCAACACCATATGTGATTTAGTTCATTGTGGCAATCTGCTTGTAAGCGTTTTATTTATTAGAGATAAAGCTTTGTTTATTTAAATCCCCTCCTGTTTTTCCCTTTTAGCATACAATATTCCTTCCAGCATCCCTTCAGGCACAAGTGTGTAGGACCTTTTATGTGGCTCGACATTATTTGACTCCAGTACCTAAGGATTGAACCTGCTGTGGTTTCTGGATGGGAGCTTGTCTTTGGTTATGAAAGCACGGTGACTTAGTGGTTAGCACGTTCGCCTCACACCTCCAGGGTTGGGGGTTCGATTCCCGCCTCTGTGAATGAGAGTGTGTGTGATGGGTTGGCACTCCGTCCAGGGTGTATCTTGTCTTGATGCCCAATGACGCTGAGATAGGCACAGGCTCCCTGTAACCCGAGATAGTTCAGATAAGTGGTAGAAAATGAGTGAGAGTGAGTGAGTGGTTGAAAATCTTATTGTTATAAAGTGCTTAAAATTTTCTAACTGATTATGACGAGATGACACTTCCATAATGTTCTACATGATACCGTTATCTACAGCAATTGTTTACTGTTACTGTAAATTCAGCAACCTGTCACTAACAACACTCAATCAGCTTAACTGAAAAGTATAGATATTTAGATATTTATTTGAACCTTGAATAATTGTTGCTGAGCTGCTGAATATTTTGATTCATTATCGCATTAGACTTCTGTAAATCACAAGGTGGATTTCTCTGCACTGGTCATTCATTTTTCATGCCAGTTTGACAAAACTGGCCTTATAGTATATTGTAAAAATTAGAACAAATTAGTAAGATTAGCTAACAGTAATTGTGTTGGTGCAATATGGGCTATTGAGTATTGTATAATACTCAATATGTTGAGTATTTCAGAATCTGCTGATCGCCTGGGATTTTCAGTCACAAATCAGAATTGTGCAATGGTTAGCTGAGGTTCTGCAAGCTGAAACACTTTGTTGATGAGAGAGATTAGAGGAGAATGACCAGACTGTCCTGAACTGATAGGAAGTATAGTACATAACTCAAATAAACACTCTTAAGAACTGTGTTGAGCAGAAAAGGATCTCTGCAAGCACAAAACATCTAACCTTTAGGTGAATAGGCTACACCAGCCATAGACCACATAAGATTTCACTCCTGTTAGCCAAGAACACGAGTCTGCACCTGTCATAGACACAGACTCACCCAACCTTGAGAGGTAAAGACTGGACAAAAAACTGTCCAGTTTTGGTGAGTCTGGGCACATAATTGCCTTAGATTTCTGTCAGGACCACTTTGTCAATGAAGGTTTATTGCGAGCATACAGTTAGCTTTGGCGGGATGGTTCTGTTCTGGGAGAAATTTCCCACGCACCTGTCTGTGCGCATGCAATTTATGTAAGCGGGGAGGCAGCGCTGGGGAATAAATAGACCCCCGTTATTGCGCAGAATCAGAACCGAAATTGTACAGGCTTGTTACATGTTTTGAAAATGAAAATGAAAATAAAGGGAGAGGGGGTGAGAGGAGAAGGGGACCCCCCAACATAACTGATGCGTAGCGCCGTAGGTCCGCTAATCGGCGTCCGGGGGGGCGGGCCATGCGTAGACAGCCGGCAAACCAGTATCTCGACATGGCTTTGCTCTCTTCGGTTATAAACAGCGGTTTGTCGGAACGTGTGTGAGGGCGAAGGCCCAGATACCGGGACATGGAATAAAAAAGGCAGAAATCTGTATTAGTGCGAGCAATTGCGACGGGAATACCTTTAGAATCTTTGTCAGATTTTGAGTGCTTTAGAAAAATGGAAAAATAATGTTCAACAAGGGTGATATCAGACACCGTGAGGTCATAGGAGGCGTCAAAAATATTATTGCATGTCGTGAATTCACCCACCCTGAGGAAACCATAGAAAGCGCACAGAAACACCGCTTCCAGGAGAGAATCCTCATAAGGACTAAAGCACCCCTGTCTCAGTTTAGTAACCATTTTTAACGATAGGTAGGGTGAGAGCAAGTTGCTTGTCTTTGCCTTTTAGTGTCCCTTTTTTGATGCCGTTGAGGAGCAGGCGGATAGATGGATGCCCCAGCAGACTGCAGACGGATGGGTCCAAGCATCTTAGTTGGAATTGGATGCCTGAGACTTGGCTTTTAATGGAGGAGGGTTGCATTTTTTGTGTTTGAAGACAATGCATGATATAAGAGCTCACGATTGCGATGTTGACGATCAAAACGGGGGCTGAAAAAGTAGCGCTGAAGCTGGTAAAGCGAAACCATGCGGAGTCATAGACCTTTAATGTGGATTTGGCTATACTTGATCTCATGTACAGTGAAGCTGCGGAAAGGTAAGATCGCAGAGTGGAGCTTAGTCGAGGATGGTCAGGGCAAATGCTGGGCAACGCAGGCTTGAAGGAGAGGCATCTGGGCACAGTGCTTTGAACTCCTGAAATTTAAAACGAGACAGACAGTCAGCTATTTTATTGTCAAGGCCGGGTATGTGAGCCGCGCGCAGTATGAAGTTGCTGGTAATGCATGTCCACGTAAGGCGCCTTAGAAACTTGTTAATGAAGAGGACTGAGGAACACACTTTGTTAATGATGTGGACAGTTGCTTCGTTATTGCAGTACACGAGAATTTGTTTCCTGAACCACAGGTTACCCCAGAGGATGCACGCCTTGACAATGGGATATAATTCTAACAAAGCTGTAGAGAGAGCATTGGGGGGAAGAGTTGACAATTCTTTTGGCCAAGAGCTGGCGAACCACTGATTATTAAAAAGGCCTCCGAATCCTCTTGAAGGAGCGACGTTGGTAAAGAATTTGAGCGCGACGGAAGTCTCTACCTCATCGTTGTAGAAAAAAGAAATTCCGTTCCATCCTGCGCATAAGAGGGACCAGAAATGCAGTTCGGATTTGCAGCCTGCATCCAACTTGATAGAATCGTGCAGATTCTCAGCTGATTCTGAAATGTCAAGGAGCCTAGAAATGAAAGCGCGACCTTGCGGAGTGATCCACATAGCGAAATTTAGATGTCCTAAAAGAGAAAGCAGTTCTTTTTTTGAGATGCAGTCACGTTCCAAGGTGTCTTTCATGATTTCCCTAATGTATTTGATGGAACAACTGTTTTTTTGTCTGAGAGGGGGATGGCCAATTTTTTGAAGGTTTCTTTCAAAATGTTGATACTTCGCTCTGGTTGTCAATTTGGGTAGTCGACGACGAGAAATCGTCTAATAGGTGGAGGACGAATGGCAGCTTGCAATTATTTAGGAGAATCTAGCAGAGTGCTTCCGATAAAGTAACGAAGATGCGCGGGCTGCTACGACAGCCGAACTTGAGTCTGACGGAAAAGTACTGTTTGTCACGCCATTGTACTCCGAACAGGTGCCATTGGGATGGAAGAAGCGGCATAATTTTGAAGACGTCTACGATGTCGGCTTTGCCCAGCCAAGCCCCGTTTCCGGCTGTTTTGATGAATTGGATAGCGTTGTCGACCAAGGCGTAGAACAGGGAAAAATTGGGGAGAGGAATCAGGCTGTTAATGCTTGGGACATGTTCGATGTTATGGGGAGCTGATGAGTCTATGATTAGACATTTTTTGCCAGAATACTTCCTTGTCGCTATGCCTAGAGGGTTAATCCTAAAGACTGAAAAGGGGGGATTATCGAAGGGGCAGATCATATATCCTTTATCTACCTCTCTAGCCAAAAAATTATCAGGAACTACTTTGGGTTCTTTGAGAGCGGACTTGAGGTTGTTACAAATGTAGGAGTTGAGGGGATGCATTGTTAGACCGGCCAGAAAACCTTGAATGAGTCAAATAATGAACAAAACAGCGGTTAGGATGCTTCTTCAGTGCTTTGTTGGGTTCCTGGATGTTGACAGGCGTTGGCTTTACTTTCTCTTTTTGGAGGGAGCGTGCATTCTCCGGGGACATACGGACTTTGGATGCCTGTCTCCGAAGTAGCTGTTCTTCGTCTTTGGCTTTAGGTGTGTGGTCGGCCGAAATAGTGAATTTAGTGGATCTCGGGCACAGAGAAGGGGTGTGCGTGAACGCGCCGGATAGAGAGCAAGACAGTGCGCGATGTCCGGTGAAATGCCTACTAATGAGTGCTAGGTCCACGGCCAACCAATCCAGTCTTTGGTTAAGCCTTTGGATGTACATAGCTGACTTGGCCGAGAAAGATTTATGGTACTCGTAGAAGAGAGTCCTACCGTAGGTCATAGCAAGGTCTGAAATGATTGCTAAGTAGGTGTCGAGTTCTGCCCTGCGCTCTGGATACGTGTCGCAGATAACGTCTCTAAAAACACAGAAAGCGACGTTGAACTTGGGCATAGTTAGACAGCCTTAGGTCGTTATCTTTTAGGAATACGGAAACGTCCCCCCAGTCGACCATATGTTTTTCCTGGACTTCGGAGCACAACAGGATCTTAACTAAATTATCGTCGTTACCTACGAGGATCTGGGTGCGCAGATGGGGAGAGATGGCGGCAGCAGGTGGAAAGAAGGGAGCGCCGGCGGTAGGTGCTGAAAGGGCCGTTAGTTATGTCCCGCGCGGGAGGAGATTTAGGTCCATGTTGGCTGGTGAAGAGAAGGCGGAAGCATCGAGAACCGGTGGAGCGGGTGTTGTAGACGCGATGGCCATGTTGGGGACAGATGAAGGTAGATTTTCCAGTGCTTGGATCCTGGTGTCGAGATTAGAGAGGGATAGATGGATGTTCTGTCAACACGGGATCTTCTAGGACCAGTGAGGTGATATCAGGTCGAACGGTCCTTCTTTTTGGAGCTGACAGGTTGTTTGCACGTAGACAGTGTTTTCTTTTTGCGGTGGCCTTCTTGGGGCCGGAGGTAGGGGTAGATTGGGTCGAGGTATTTTCCAGGAAAAATTTGAATAGTTGGCCATTATCGAATCCGAGCGGTGCCTGGAGATTTTGGCTGAACAGGGTTGCGAGGATTTTTTTCGACAGGTCATTCTATAATCAGTGGAGGTGTTTTATAGGCCAGCTAAGGGCTTCTGCGGACCGATGGGCCCTGGGGCTTTTCCGTAGGGCCCGGGTCTTCTTCTTCGGAGCTCGGATCGGACATGGTGAGTAGTATGAATATGACAGGGAGCAGCGTTGCTAGGTTGGATCGCAGCAGGGGCGATGCGCAGGAGCGGCTCGAAGGTGAGGATTTAAAGGAGGGGAAATTACGGAAGTCGTACCGGATTTGTGCGCGTCGTGGACAGCTGATTAGCAGACTACGTGGCCTGCCTGAACTAACACGATGCTTGATTTCTATTCTTGGCTGACAGGAGTGGAACCCAAAGTGTGTTGTTCCCCAGTGTTTTATGTTTTGTGCATACTGAAATGCTTTTCTGATCACCATGGTTAAAAAGTGTGATTTATAAGTTATTATATCCTTCAAACCAATCTGGCAGTTTTCCTCTGACCTCTAATCAACATGTAATTTCCTCTTTCTGTCACTCATTCAATGTTTTTAGCTCAAACCAGCCATTCTGGTACCAATATTAATGACAAGCCACATGTTTGATGTGAACATTAACTGAAGTTTTTACCTGTATCTGTATCTGTTTTTATTTATTTATTTATTTTTTGCATTGTGCTTCTGCTACATAAATTTACATGTTTTTAAAAAAGTGGTTGTCATTGTTTATTGCAGATTTGCAACATCTATGCTTGATGCTATAAAGAACCACTATGTTCTTTGCATACTATGTTATGTTTGTGGATTCATGAATTAGATTTTTATGAGTGTCATGCTGCTTAGGAGAAAGGCAGGATGTGAAGACTAAAGATGAATTCTGTCAAATTCATGTGTAATTCTGTATTTCAGTTTTCAGTAGGGAGTCTACAGAGATGAGTTAAAAATATATCAAACAAGCTTCAATCTGCCAAGCTTCAATTCTGCCAAGTTAGGTTAATGTACATGCCTGTGTCCTGTCCAGTTCTCAGTTTGTTGTAAAGGTCATGCTCTCTTCTAGCACAGGCTTCATTCCTTGGCATCAGCAGGGGTAATTTAACAGTTGTCATACTTTATGTGGTATTAAACTGAAGTGCTTGCCAGAGTTGGTATTCTGTTAGGGATGTTGTGTATGTCCTCTCAGGACACCTGCATAGCTGCTTTATTTTGTTCCACACTATGCTTTGCAGGAATGATGGATGTGTAGAAGAATGTATTGCTTCTAACCTGTTTTCTGTGCTGTACAGTAATTCATCTCAAATGGTCCCTATAAAGTGCCTGTGGAAATAAAGCATGTTACTTGTCTGTGGATGGGGTTGAAACTGTAAAACTAGAAAAGCAGTAGGTGAATAACATGCTGGAGTCTGTGGCCAACTATTTACTTCTTTAAAAAGAAAAAAAAAATTACCTCAAGAGAGAAAAACCCAATGACCTACAAGTCATCTAGATGTAACTTTTGAAATGGGAATGTATGTGGAGTGGTGGAGCGCTGGAGAAGTGTATGTCCGGAACAGGAAAGGCTTTCTACTTACAAGCTTCTTTCCTTTGAACCAATACAGAGCTTTATTAAAGTATTAAGGAAAAACCTTGAATTAGACAATTGTCTCTAAATTAAATGTTTAAATGTTCTGAACAGTTGACTACATATGCAAACTCTATAGCATGACTAAAACTACACGTGACCTTCATACTCATATGCGGTTCATCCACAAGCTATTACAAGGACACAATTGTTTTAAAAATGTTTGTAATGTAGACTGTAGCATTATGATTTCCCATCACTGGAACTAAGAGGCCCAAACATGTTTCATGACAATACCCCTGTGCACAAAGCTCCAAGAAGACATACAGTAGTGTGCCAAGGTCAGTGTCCTGAGCCAGAGCCTAACCCTGAGCCCAAAGCCTGTTCTGATTGAACCCTACTGAACACCTTTAGGATGGTCTGGAACACTGACTGCATGCCAGATCTCCTCACCCAATATCAGTCTGATCTATAGCTGAATGATCAAAAATAAAATCACAAAATCAAATCCCCACTGCCACGCTTGAAATCTAGTGGAAAGCCTTCCTAGAACAGCAGAGGTAAGATACTCTCTCTAGATGGAACTCCCCATGTTGAATGGGATGTTAAACAAGCATAAGTTTGATGGTCAGGTGTGCACAAACTGTTGGCCAGACAGAGTATTCAAATACATGAGATTCCATGGATAAACTAACACGATATGTCATGTCTCATGTAATACTCACCAGCTTTCTGCTTTTCATTTTAATACATTTTGGTAGATTCCCTAATGCAGAGAAACTTATATACAGTACAACTGTGCAGTTGAGGGTTAAGGGCCTTGCTCAAGAGCTCAGAAGTGGCACCTGGTGATCCTGTGATTTGAACTCACAACCTTCTCAAAGGTAGTGCACCACTTTTACCACTGAGCTACAAGTGCTCTAGATAGTGTGACTTGATTTGACTGAAATATTATATAAGGCAGGATTGTTTTTATATTTAAAAAAGTTTTATTTTCAGACATAACAAAACAAAACAAACAAAATATGTCTATGAGCAGTGTTAACAGTAAAGGTGCACTGTTGTAATTGCAAACACAGACAGAAATAAATTCATTTAATATGTAGTGTTTACAGACTTGCGCAAAAATGTGAAACTAAAATTTGACTATAGATTAAATTCAATAGAAAAACTTTGTTGTCTTGCTTTTATTGAACAGCATGTCTGCGAATAATATTTACAAAAGGTTTATTTTCAGATTTATATACTGTATACTTTGCGGCCTATGTGGCTCTCCATTGGAAAATCTTTAGTCCTTGTCTTCTTGAACCACTGCTATTGCGGCATTTAAACATATTTTGCATTGTAATGTATGTCAGTATGATGTATTGTTTTTGTAGGAAAGTGAAATCCGAAAGTGGTGGACGGCACTTTTAAGGATGTCAATTTTAAGGTTGCTGTCAATGCTGATGGTCTTTGCCTACATACATTGTACAGAAAAGGAGGATATTCGAGCAGGTATGGATCAATTCTGTCCATTTTCTATTAACAGAATAGTGTGTATGTGTAAATAAACTATGTTTCATTGTCTAGTATGTGTTAATTGTCACCCATAAAAGTTAATTGTCAGCATAAAACTAATCCTCTTCATATCTGATGTTGTGTAGGTTGCAGTACAGCTGCAAATGATCTTGTATATATAATTGATGGATCCTGGAGTGTGGGCTACAAGGACTTTGACACTGCCAAGCGCTGGCTTGTTAACATCACCAGTGGCTTTGATGTAGGTCCCCATTATTCCCAGGTGGCTGTAGTGCAGTACAGTGACACTCCTCGGCTAGAGATCCCACTTGGTGCTCATCAACGTACCCAAGAGCTCATCAAAGCTATTCAGGCCATCCGTTACATGGGAGGAAACACTCAGACGGGGCGTGCCATCAAGTTTGCAGTAGATCATGTGTTTTCTTCATCACAGCGCAGTGACACCGCTAGGAATCGCATTGCTGTAGTGGTAACTGATGGGAAATCTCAGGATGATGTGGTAGATGCTAGCGTAGAGGCTCGAGCGCAAGGAATCACTATATTTGCTGTGGGAGTGGGCTCAGAGATCACCACCTCAGAGCTGGTGGCCATTGCTAACACCCCATCCAGTTTCTATGTGCTATATGCACAGGACTACACCACCATTGATCGCATTCGAGACTCTATGGAACAAAAGCTTTGTGAAGGTGAGGCCTGGGAAAGATAGTAACATGGTGAATTGTGAGTGTGACAGTTTGTTCTTTTAGTAATATTTAGTGAAGTTCTCTTCACAGTTAAGAAACTCTCAGTAAGCTATCTAAAAAAAAACAACCCTCTCATTTTAATAAAATTTAACCAGCCATAGCATATGTAAATGCCCTTATACTTTCCTGCTGCTTTTCAATTCAGAAATTTTCCCACTAGTATTCAGACACTCTAGGCTGGACAGAAAAAAATGCATGTATCTACAGGGCTTGGCTTTTGAGGGAGCAATGAAAGAAGGGACTATATTTGTATTTTGAGTTTTAAAATGACCAACTTCAACACATTTTCTCCAAATTCTCCAACTATATCTTTTACTTTTCTTAATGCCTTAGAGCACACTCTTTGAAAATTGGGCTCCTTAAAGGTTCTTAGCTTCCTCAAGGGGTTGCACATGAAACTCTCTCTGAAGTTGAACCCAAAGAAGGGACATTTAACTCTCTATATGTAGCTCTAGATTATTCTATAGTTTGTAAGAATTAAAGACATGCATTCCTTAATAAATGCATGTTTTAATTTTTAATGCTTTTCTTAATAAATGCATGTTTTAATTATTATAACGTTAACGTTATAATAGTTCTAAACACCTGCCACATTCTTACTCTCATGAAGATAATGAGAGAAACTGCAAATCCTCTATTCTGAAGACCTTCCCATGTTTAAAAACCTACAGAAACATCTTTATCTCTGACTGTTACTATTTTAACATCTTTTATTTTCTACTCTCCTGAACTACTCACCAAGCTATGCTGTTATAACAAATTACATACCACTTTCTGACCTATCAGATACAAGAATTCAATAGCTTTTTGCTATAAAAGATAATGGTTTGCCCACAAGGTACATAAAGCATGAAGGCATGCAGAAGAAAGTTGCCATAAAGGGAATTATAAAATACACTTCTCTGTGGTGTTCTGTAGAATCTGTATGTCCCACACGTATCCCAGTAGCCTCACGGGATGAGAAGGGCTTTGAGCTGATACTCGGGATGAAAATCCATGAGAAAGCCAAGAGGATATCAGGCTCTTTGCTGTCAGAGACAGCCTACTTCCTGGACAAAGGGGTGGACATTACTGAGGAGACAAAGTAAGATCATGAAGTTATATTGTATTAGTGGCATGTCTCACCTGATAGGTCTACTCTGTCATTATTTATTCACTTGCGAGGGTGTTGAATTATCTGGTACATCTTATTAAGCTTTTCAACATTGCAACATTGCCGAATTGTCCATCTTAAATCTTCTAAGCAATAGATGAACTTTAGGTATGCAAGATGTCATAATACATTGTAATTATAATGCAACGTGCTGTGCAAATATATAATACTTTATATTATGTATGATTATTTTTTATTATATTTATTATTATTTTTTCTCCCATATAGAAACAGCAAAGCACATTGCATACAATACAAATACATGTATATGTACACTACCAATCTACTTTCCATTGCCTCAAAGACATTTTTATAAAATTCTGTGGTAGAAATCTGAAAGACAAAAATGTTTAAGCCGAAATAATGATTTGCTTTTGAATCAAAATGCAATTTAATAGTATTTTAAAATATTTTTTTCCCCCCAAACAAGCAGTTTTGTTTTTGGACTAGGTAGCAAAGAATTACTTAGCTATTTTTGGTACATTTATCCTGGGTGGGTCCCTTATAAAACTGCTTAAGAAGGTGCCAAGTGTGTAAAGCAGAAAGGAAAACAGAAAATGACTTGTCCCATTCACTATATTCAGAAGATTAGAGAATCATCCTGGATGGGATGCCAGTTGATTTCAGGACACCATATACATGCATAATCAAATCTACAGGTCATTTTGAGTAGCCAGTCCACCTACCTGCATGTTTTTGGACAGTGAGAAGAACCAATTAACCAGGAGGAAATCCATAAGTATATCGGGAGAACAGAAACTCTATACAGACATTAAACCAAGCTCAAGATCAAAGTCCTGTACTCTAGTTGTGAGAGACAGAAATGCTACACATTGCACCCCTATGCAAATATAAAAAAACTAAAATAAAAAATGTCTTCATTATTATTGTAAACTATTAAAAATATAGTAAAAAGAAGAAACATTTTCTATGAATGTGTCCAGCTTTTTGACTGGTAGTGTAGGTATAGAATCTCTTGTAAATAAAACCATGATTTTATATCCACATATAATAATACTGTCTTTAATGAATATTTTAACATTGTGTACCAGGGAGATCTTTCCAGAGGGTCTTCCTCCATCCTATGTGTTTGTGGCCACTCTGCAGCTGAAAGGCACAGCAAGCAGGGAAAGGTTTGACCTCTGGAGGGTAATTTCTAAAGATAATGAAGTCCAAGTGGCTGTGACGCTCCATGGACAGGAGAATTCTGTTACCTTTACCACCACAAACATGGCAAGTGGGGTACAGGTGGTCACTTTTAATGATCAAGACCTTCAGGTTTGTAAAGTACTACAATAACCCCCTATAATCTAGTGTATACATGTTGCATATGTCAGCTGATATATTCAGTTTGTTCCACAGCAATACATCAAACTACATTTCATATTGCCACATATTACTTTTTAACATAAATGAACTTATTTTTATTCCACAACTCTGCTGAATGCTCGATTTTGATTGGCCAGTGGTAGAAATGTTCCACGAAGGTTTTACACTGGAAAAGATTTAATGACAAAAGCCTTCGAGGTAACTGCTTTGTTGTCTTTTTGAGTTGAAGGTAGAGAAATATAGAGGCTAGTGACAGAACAACTGTTTATTGCTGCTATAATATATGTGACAAAAATCTGTGTTTTGAGATGTTTCCACAACATTAAAGGTTACTAAATTGTGAGACAAATTCCTGCACCTGTAAACCCTACAATACCTGGCAATAAACCTGATTCAGACTTAAATAAAATCTTCTAATATGCGTCTTTAATTAATATGAAATTGTAATCATTCCCAAATTGAGGTTCTCTTTGGGAGTGACAAGATTGGACAGGATTAGGAACGAGTACATCAGAGGGACAGCTCATGTTGGACGTTTGGGGGACAAAGTTAGGGAGGCCAGATTAAGATGGTTTGGACATGTTCAGAGGAGGGAGAGTGAATATATTGGTAGGAGAATGTTGGACATGGAGCTGCCAGGCAGGAGGCAAAGAGGAAGGCCAAAGAGGAGGTATATGGATGTAATTAATAAGGATATGAAGCTAGTGGGTGCAAGTGCTGAGGATGCAGAAGATAGGGATAGGTGGAGAGAGATGATTCGCTGTGGCGACCCCTGGAGAGAAAAGCCGAAAGAAGAGGAAGAAGAAGAATCATTCCCAAATTGCTGTGACATTAAAAGGAATAAAATTAAGAGTTTTCTTTTGGCCTTTTTAAGGTATATGACAGCAGGTGAAATTGTAGTCCTTAAATCATCCATGTTCTCATGCTTGCTGTGGTTTTCCATTCTCAATTTTTTCTAACTCAAGGTTTTTTTGAGACTTTAATGTTTCCTATTTTATAAATGCATTTTATTTGGTTGCTGTCATTATTACACTTGACAGTCTTCTTGATTCTGTTCCATATTTCTTTCTTTTTAACTTTCTCAATGTGCATTTGCAATGGTGATTTACACCAAGTACAGCCAAGAGTAATGAAGAAACAGAAATAGAGTTTCCATCTCCCTTCCTTACAGGAAAAAAGTTAGTTACTTTAGCTTATGGCACTGCAAGACTTACATAGCTGTCATGTTGGCTGTGTATTTAAGGAACAGGATGTGCAGTAGTTCCTGGTTGTTTTAGGAAGAGTGAAGTTCAATCCAATCAATTTGAACAGAGACGGTAGTGTGATTCAGCATTGTAGCTGCATCCATTGGAGAGATTTAGCCATGAACAAGGTGTCTTTTATGAAATCTTAAGTTGAGTAAGTGTGGCTCCTGTTAAGTCTGCTGAGTGCACAAAAGCGCTCTGTACCAGATGAATTTCAGCTGTTATATAACCGATAATTCAATTAAATTTCATTAAAAAAATGCAGACTTTGCTACTGTCTACACAGAAGTTCACAGAAAAATATTTATAATTGATAATAATAGATTTGAAACAAATATTTAATTTTCTTTATTGCAAGTGAGCACATGTTTAATTTTAATTTAAAATTTTTCACAGAAATAAGCTAAGAACTTTTATGATGCTCTAAGTAAATATGAGACAAGGGTTGTTTACCTGCTTTTAGATGTCATAAGCTGCACTTTGTAGTCAGTGTAGAGCCTAATAGCTTTCTAGTATACATTGAAAAAGACAGGAATAATCTACTCTCACTTTCCTTTCCAGTTAAGGAGCTAGCTGAAGCAGCCAGATGTACATACCTCTTTACAAATACTAATGATGTGGGTGTTGTCTTGCATATGGATACCATGAGTTGGGAGACTTAAAGTCTTTAAGTCTTCTGGAATGCTCAAATAATCTCTTTCCACCACGGATAATGACCCAATGAACACAGTGTAGAACATCATGTTTCAAATTTTGTAAAGAAAGAGTGTGTGAGTTTAGTCTCTTTTTAGCTTTGTACTATAGCAGTACTAAATTATCTTGTATCACATCTGCCGTTCTTAATTTTCTAAACTGTCTACACTTTGCTCTACTGTAAACTATCCTGTATACTTCAATAACAATGGACATTCTCACAAGGCACCTTTATAGAAATATATTCATTCATATAAATTAAGCAATTTATCCATAACGAGCAGCAAATAAAGTTGGAAAGTAAAATTCGGTAGGAAACCAGACTCAAAAGGGAAGAAATGGGTGACAACGGATAGTGTTATTAGAAATAATTTCCATTCTTTGAGAAACTGTGTAAAGAAGTGCAAGAATGCAACCAGTTAATTCAATCAAAAACCAGTTAACATTAAGTCTGTTTTGTAGAAGTGTATATGAACCGCGGCTACTCAGAGTCTTGAGCTATTCCCTCTAAATTACAGAAACTCTTTGATCGACGCTGGCATCAGCTGAAGATTCTCGTCAGAACAAAGCATGTCATCTGTTATATGGACGACAAGGTGATCCAGGAAGTGGATCTGGAGCCAGTTGTGCCCATCTTTATCAATGGGAAAACTCAGATTGCCAAACATTACAATGCTGAAGCTACAATTCCCGTGAGTAGCAATAAACAGAGCAGTTACTGCAGAAGTCTGACATTTTCTCATAATGGTTCGGTAATATTAAGACCCAGAATTCAGTGACTATACTGTAAAAATATACAATCTGCAACATGACAACAACATCTGAAAATTCAATTCAGTTCAATTTTATTTGTATAGCTCTTCTTAACAGGGGGCACGGTGGCTTAGTGGTTAGCACGTTCGCCTCACACCTCCAGGGTTGGGGGTTCGATTCCCGCCTCCACCTTGTGTGTGTGGAGTTTGCATGTTCTCCCCGTGCCTCGGGGGTTTCCTCCGGGTACTCCGGTTTCCTCCCCCGGTCCAAAGACATGCATGGTAGGTTGATTGGCATCTCTGGAAAATTGTCCGTATTGTGTGATTGCGTGAGTGAATGAGAGTGTGTGTGTGCCCTGCGATGGGTTGGCACTTCGTCCAGGGTGTATCCTGCCTTGATGTCCGATGACGCCTGAGATAGGCACAGGCTCCCCGTGACCCGAGGTAGTTCGGATAAGCGGTAGAAAATGAGAGTGAGAGAGCTCTTCTTAACAATAGAGATTGTTGCAAAACAGCATTACTGGAATACTAGTACTAGTAAATTTAGTTATATTAAACCAATAAGTCAAGACATTTTTAGTGAAATGTGAAATGTGAAACAAAGCAATATTTAGCATTTCTTTTTTCTACATTTTCACAGTTGGGAATCCAAAAACTGAGGCTGTACTGTGATCCAATGCAAAGTGAAAGAGAAACCGCATGTGAGATTTATTCTGTGGTAAGCGATATTTACAGTCATCATTTATTCACATATTTGGACTTTCCTTTACTACAATTGTTACATATCTAACTTGTTTTCTTCATTTTCCCACATATATAGGATGATGAGAGGGTAAGTTTTTTATTATCAGTGTCCCATGTAGCCATTTTTTGTCAGAGGATCAGCACCTAGCTGCTAGTTTTTACTTCTCCCCCCAGTGTCCCACAAACCGAGAGGCACCCGAAGAAAAGGAGGAGTGTGACTGCAGTCAGGGGAACCCTGGACCGCCTGGACCACCTGGACCAACTGGGCCAAAAGTCAGCATTGCAACTTAATTTTTAGTACACCCAAACACAAATATAATATTATCAGTACTGTGTGTAATGCATAATAATTCCTCTGCAGGGTGAAAAAGGAGAAAATGGACTTCATGGTCGTGATGGTAAGCCTGTGAGTACTCTAATTTTTTTATTCCATTCAAAAAATACAACAAGAATACATTGTGACATCGATCTACAGTAATAGCTATTTGACTTTTGAAAATATTGTGTCAAAGGGTATTAAAGGTGGACAAGGAATGCCTGGAGAGCAGGGTAAATCCGGACAAAAGGTAAGATTTCTATACTATCTAACAACTTTGTTTCACTTTTTACAGTATTTGGTGGCGTGTACCATGTTCTTGCTAGAGTGGTCAATGACCAGGTGTCTAAGTGAGCAAAATCGGCTAGTATTTAGCATTTTCAGAGATAGCATTTTCCTCCAGGTTTTGCAGGTCAAAAAGATGCAGTAGCTTGCTTAATGTTTTACAGTGTAGCACGTTAGCCTTCATTCTCTCTGCTTCGTAGTTATGATAAAGAAGACCAAATTGGAATGAAAAAGAGTGTATTTTGTGTTCTAAATGTCTATTGTTACTTCTCACCTGGCAGGGTGAAGCTGGTTTCCATGGACCCAAAGGTGACTCAGGAGAAAAAGGCTCCAAAGTACGTCAACTCGAGAGAAAAGAGAAAAGTTCTAATTTCATAGTGATTGAAATTACTCTTAAAGCCCTGTAAGGATAGTGTACAAGTTGGTTTTAGTGTGATAAATTAATGCTATAGAAACAAAAGCTTAAGGCAAGTGGCAATTTGAATGCTATATTCCTGCTTTCAGTGTGTGACACTGCCTTTTTTTTTTTTTTTTTGTTTTTTTTTTTATGTACAGGGTGAGAGGGGGCATCAAGGGCTGCCTGGAAAACAAGGACTACCAGGACCCAAGGTAAGTTCTTGTTTAGATCCCTGGACTTTTTCCATCTTAAAAGCACAAGGGAATTGAAACGAAGGTCTGTCCCCTTCCATAAAATATGTGTTTTACTTTCACGATACATTTGCTATTTATTCTAATCAAGACCTTGTCAGAAGCTTCACAAAAAATTAACAGTAGTGTACTTTCTTTCAACTTTTGCTCTGCCCCAAATAACAAATTCATAAATAAAGTAAATAATTAAACCTAAAACTTCAAGCATGTTTACTGTCTAAAGAACCTTTAACATCTTGTAAACAGCGACCTCAGGGCGACAAAGGTGATCAAGGACCCTCTGGTGAGCCTGGACCAAAGGTGAGCAAGCATATATTATTCACACTGAACAATTGTAACACAACTGATTTGCTCTCAATCTGTGGCAGGCAGGTGAACAGAAGTGGTAGATGTTCTGTACCCAAGTTTTGTTTTTTACCTGTAAGAATGAATGAATAAACTAAGGGACTAGCAAAAGCAATGTTTGCAATCTCTCAAATGTTAGCTATCCTGATCATTCTGACAATACAATCATGCTTACATGCTAGTAATAGGCAGTAGGGACAAATGGTATTGGCAAGAACGTATATTTGTAACAATCCTTTAGTGTAAACACTCTGCTTACACATCTAATGTGCTCATATAACCAGCCCTTCTTTTATTTTTGCTTTAAGCTATCAGGGGAGAAAAAAAATAGGTATAGCTGCAAAACAATATAGCGAACACAGAGTTGTGAAATGTATGAGGGTGAAGGGAAAAGTCAGAAGAAAAATAATTGTATTAATCTTGGATACGTACAGGAAGAATCACAACTAATTTTTAAATTTGCTCCTTGTTCATTTTAAAAGCATTGCAATAATTTTAACTACCTTAAGTAGTTAGTAAATAATGAAGAGCTTTGTATAGTAATAAATACAACTTACAACTTGAATCTATAATACAATCTATAATTATATATACAGGATATTGTCACATTTGTATATACAGCATGCTAATGTTGTCTGCAATGTTCTTCTGTCATTGCATACCAGCTGCAACCATGAAGCAACAGTCTGTTTACTGTATAACCTAAAAGGTCTACACATGGCTCAGGCTAGATGGTGCCAGTTAAAGCAAGCTGCTGTCAGCTTCATACTTAAAGCACATTTCTTCTCTAACGTGTTTCACTGCATTTAGTACTCATCACAATACCCACAATTGTTTTCACACTTTCCAGACACTTGGAAAATGAAAAACTGAATGACTCTGACTGCCTGTGTGTTGATTTGAACTCAAGGTGTATGTGTGGGAGAAAGCAAAGTAGTTGAATTCCATTCCCATCTTACTCCCATTCCTCCTGGCTAACTTAGTATCCTAAAGGCACTTTGTAATTGTTCTTCCTATGGCTCATTTCAAAGTAAGTTGTTATTGCGTTTTTATATCTATTTCTTTTTTCCTTTTCCCACACACAGGGGGAACCGGGCCTCCCTGGAAGTGAAGGTCCAGTCGGCACAAAAGGACCAAAGGTCAGTCTTTATTAAAGGACGTTAAAGTGAAAATGTGTGAACTTTTTCAATGTGACACATATGTAAGACGATCGCAGACAAGATTTTGTAGAGACTCGTTTTGAACATGAATCGGTTTCGTACTCCTGGGATAGTAATTTCACAGTCATTAGCATCAAACAAGGCTCACTGCAGTTCAACACAGATTTAACAGTGTGGGTGCAGTTCTGGTCTAATAAAATGTCTACCCAAGTTTAGGATGTATTTTTCTTACTAAATGACTACAGCTGTAAAATTAGCCACATATGAAGGATTTGCATCCATGTAGAAAATGTGCACAAGACTTTTTAGGTCCATCCGTAAGTGCAGGCATGTAGGCATTGTGGTCCTGATTTGATTTCATACCCTTGCTCGTCTGGTTGTGCGTTACAAAATGTTCCTTGATTGAGATATTTAAGTGCTCTTCCTGTCATTAATGTGATAGTGAGATGGGGTATATAGACTGAAGGAGAGAACATTTCTGGATGTGAGTAGAAGGTGTCACGATAATAACTCAGTGATTTTGTACTAATTAATAATGAAAAACACATGTCTGGTGCTACTGTTAGAAATTAATCATACTCAGCAGAACAATATTTTCATACAGTAGGAAAACATTATATATCTGACCACAGATGTTCTCTACTGTAACTTAAACCATTCAGAATGATTAACTAGTAAATTATTTACAGACATATCTGCTTATAAAACAATGGCTTTTCACTATATTGTAATGAAAGGTGCACATACTGACATGTATCATTGCTTTCTCCTGCTTTTATTTGTAACCTTTCTTATTATTTGTGTTCTACATCTACATTTAAGATCAGTTGTGTTCTACTGGCTGGACTTCATACACTGCACTCTCTCCAGTCTAGCCCAAGTAGTACAGCCTTCTTAATTTGCAAACCTTCAGCCATTTTTGTGACAATGCTTGGATACACATGAACAATAAATAAAATGCATTTCCCTTGTTATAGTTTCAGGGAACATTACACTCACTAATGCAGTAAAGGATTAAACAACCGTTTTTATTTATTTGTTTATATGTTTGAATGAACCCCATTAAGATTCTAAAGTGAGATTGGATAAATGCATCATGTAAATATTCACATTTAAGTCATTCTATAAGATAAACCAAATGCTCTTAGAGTGATGTTCCTGTTTAACTCAAAATAACTTTTCACTAAAACATTATTTTTAGACTTAAGAAGTTATTACTGTACTTCTCATGGTGTTTGTAGTAAAACTGCAGGGCATATTTAGTCGAAAAGCCTACCAACAATGCCAAATTGATAGGCAAAACTTTACAAAGTAATGGTCATGCAATCCTTAAACAACTCAAACTAAGAAAAAACTCCAATCATGTAACCAGAAAACAAGAAACAAGATCAAAAACCTGGCTCCAAGGTTTGGAACTGACGCCTATGAAAACAAATCTAAATGAGAGTCCTTCTAGTGTGTGTGTGTGTGTGTGTGTGTGTGTGTGTGTGTGTGTGTGTGTGTGTAATTGAGTCCAGGTGACTGTAATCACTAGTCAGGTGAACTTGAACGGGTGTGATGTGTGTCCGAGTCCGTGGCGGCCATGTTTGTACAAAATTCAGGCATAACAGTTACTGTATTACTATTTAGAAAAGAAAAAAAACATAGACAGATTGAATTTCTATTTTGCTACTAACATTTCTGATAATCACTGCTAATTTTTAACCAGACTCAGAAGGTTCTTATATACAGTATGCTGTATTTCTACGACCTTTAACTGCTTTTGAGGAGAAAAGGGACTATTCGAAGTTGGGTGAATGAAATGAATTTGTTGTCTTTATAAAGTTTAATCAAGTTCTGTCACTATTTAAAGCATTGTTTTAAAACCAACATGTTATACTCTTTGTCTGAAATTTTGTCTGTGAGGTAAGAATGGAACATTTGTATGACAATTAACATGAACAGGAAAATGGCCAAGTACACTGGATGAGATTTTGATAAATGTGGCAGTGTGATTAGATTTAATTCATTTTTTATGGTCAAGTAAGAAAAGGTAACAATAGAAACTCCCTCCCATTATTAACCTTAATATATTTTTATATGAAAATAGATAATCTGTTACAAATTCAATACAAGTGTGAATTTAAATGCATGTTTTTCACTTATTATTATTACAGTATTATTAGTGGTACGGCTCTGGGTTGTTGAGGTTCTCCCAATTGTTCCAGCAATTGGTTCTTGTTTTCAGTGTCTTTCCAGTTTGTTTGTGGTCGTCAGTAATAAATCTGCACTTGTGTATACCTTTGCTTCCAGTATGTGACAGTACGCTGATGAATTTTCCCCAGTGGAATCTCTAAAAAAAATTATGAAATAGGGTTTTCTACAGTATTGGGCATGGGAAACACAGCAGACATGGAGGTTTATGATTGATGAGCTTGCTAACAGTGTGCATTGGCTACACACACACACACACACACACACACACACACACACACACACACACACACACACACATAAAACAGTCTCTGTAGTCTGTTACATCAGGAAACAGTGACTTTCTAACTTAATTATGGTTAGCAATTCAGTATAGGGCTTAAAACCTGGAGCATTTTTTTTTTTTATTGTACCAAAGACAATTTGCCAACAACTGCAATTTTGATGAATTACTAATCCATACATTGAACATTGTAACTATGAATAGTTACATTTAATGTAATGTAATGTTCCTGTTATTACCTATGTTATAGCAGCTATAGCAGCAGCCATTTCCTCACCAGTCTTTTTTCTTTCTTCAAAATTAATTAAAAAAATACAACCACTACACTACAGATTAGATTAGATTACTACAGATTAGATTAGATTACAATCTACTGTAATCATGTTACGGAGAAAACAAAATGTGGCATTAAATGTCCCCTGTCCTGAAGACCATTAACTTGACACTAGAGATGTGTTCCATAAATGTTAAATACAGTAAATGTTTATTTACCTTACTATATCAACAATATGATGTTTTTTTAAATAACACATTTTTCAATTTTTTTTTTTACTTTAGTTTTACATTTACAGCATTTGGCAGACAGCCTTATCCAATAAGACTTGCATTTATCTAATTTATACTGTAGAACTGACCTGTTGAGGATTAAAGGCCTTGCTCAAGGGCCCAGCAGTGGCAGCTTGGTGGTCCTGGTATTTGAGAAACACAACCTTCCTATCAGTAGTCCATTAAGTTAAACACCTTTGTTTACAGGTATATGGAGTCATTATGCTGTTATATAAGTATCAGAGCTGCTATAGCAAATTACTCGACACGTTCTGACCAAACAGACTAATGAATTTGAAGCTGCTGTATGATAATACTGTTTATTAAATCATGACATGGATTTTAGAATATTTTTAAATCGGAATCCTATATAAATGTATTTTTCGGACATTTCTGCCTCTACAACTAACTTCTGTCATTAATGCTAGGCCCTACTGTAGTTATATTTCTTATATGTTCTTGGATTGATAGTAATGGTTTACCTACTGTATATTCAACAGAAGCTGAGTAAAAAATAAATAACACAAACATCATAGTTTCCTGACCAGACAAGGGCTGTATATCTGGCTGTGCACATACACTAGTTTTAATTTAATGTGCATGTGTATGTTCATACAATACATATGGATTGTGGTGTGAATGAGACCTATATTTAACACAGCTTTGGAAAGTGATGGTTTGTTGCGTTTGTCAGATGTCATGGCTGCCCTCCAGTTTAGGATCTGTTATTTCTTACAGCTAAACTTAAAGCAATTCATACTGTGGGTTTGGTGTGTGTATGGATGTGGGTGTTAGAGTGTGTTTGAATGTGAAATTTGGAAAGTAGTAACATGATGAAACGCTACGTATGCAACCCAGTTCCTTTTATTCATGTCCATATTATACAAATAAATCAGTGACATCATTATTCTCTTCTATCTTAGTGAGAAAAGATGCATTACTTAACAAATTGTTTTCAACTCAGTGCTACATCTGTGACAGGCTTGAAGGTGCAGCTGCTATTCAGGTATTATAATTGAACACTGTACATAATTAGGAAGCGCAGTGGAACTTTTAGCGTGCAATATTAACAAGACAGCAGTTAAGGAACTCAATTACTATACAGTATGTGAGCAATTAATTGTCCTTTATTTCCCTTAGAGGCATTATATAACACTCTTATGAGATTTCTATAAATGAAAGTTTTTATGCTTCACTCATATAGTTTTGCCTAAAGCACCATATAATTATGTTTTCATACACTACCTCTGCCTTTGCATCCACGTTCTCTTTTTCTCTATCTCTTTATCCCGTACCCTCATTTCATACCTCACTATCGTTACATCTCACAACTTTCCGCCCTCTTCATACGTAGTATGCTTCACTCTTCCTACCCTTCATAATCTGTCTATATTGCTCTCTTGTTAACACTGTTAGGAAAAACGAGAAAGATAAATATTAAAACAATATGTTGTTATATTTCTTTGCCTTAAATCCAACCCTCGAACTTCTATTTACTCTGTTTTATAAAGCTGCACACTTGCTTTAAGGCTTTAATTTTTATTTTCAGTGGAGTTACTAATGTGGTACTTTGTTTTGCTTTCCACTGAGTCAATCCTTCTCTCTACTTTCTTTAGACCAGGGGTCACCAACGCGGTGCCCGCGGGCACCTGTTCGCCCACAAGGAGCACTTAAGGCGCCCGCGAGGCACGTTCTAAAAATAGCACTGCTCAAAATATAGCTCCGCCTAAAAAAATTTTCTTGCTGTAGTTTTTGAATAAAAAACGCTTGCATTAACGTAGATTTTAAAATGACGATATTTAATTTCATTTTATTTAATTAAAAAAAATTAAAACAAAAATGTTTTACGTATACAGTATAACGAACTCTGGCCTTTTCTGAAGTCAAATGTCAATATTGCGCGCACGTCACGTCCGATTCCTAACACAAGGAAGTGGTGCAGCAACGATGAGGAGTTAGTTGTGATTTACCCCCCAAAAAATGGCAGAAAAGCGACAGAAAACATACCATTTTCACAGTGTTTGGGAGGAAGAGTTCTTTTTTATGTCAGTCAAAGAAAAGTGTGTGTGTCTCATTTGCGGGACGACTGTTGCGACGGCAAAGTGGCACAATGTGGCGAGACTCTTCAGTCTGCGTCACGAAAGTTTCAATGCTAACTACCCACCCGGTGGCGCATTAAGGACAGAAAAAGCCGTTACAAATCCCTTCATGCAAGTGGACATGACATGCACTGCTGAGCAACTAAGTGCTCTGTTCAAATTGGATGCTAGACAGGTAGAGATAGAAATCCTAATGTTGCAAAATGACCTCCACCTCAAAGCCCATCAGTCTGCATCAAACTTTTGGTGGACACAGAAATGTACAGTGGTGTATGCACAGCAGCTATGAAAGTCGCCTGCCTTTTTGGTTCAACCTATCTCTGTGAATCAGCCTTTTCTAACATGAACTTTATCAAGAACAAACACAGAACATGCCTTACTGATGCACATTTACAAGACTCACTCAGACTTGCAGTGTCAAATTATTCACCAGATTACAGTAAACTGGTGTGCAGAATGCAGTGCCAGGCTTCCCACTAACAGACATTTACAGACCTTTGTCTAAGAGATAACGTGTTCATTGAAAACACCATAACATTAAACTAAAAATGTTTTTTTGAAAAAGACTAAATTACTTGTGAATATTCCTTCCATCATTGTTGTATAAATCATTGTTAATTGTGGAGAATAATAAACATTGACATGTGAGCAGTCTCTTCACCATATTATTATTATCATTATTATTATTATTATTATTATTAAAAAGCGATCTGTGCAATTTTGCTCTTGAGGACGTTTGTATCAAACTGGTAGCCCTTCGTACTACTCAGTTCCCTTGAAGTAGCCCTCAGTCTTAAAAAGGTTGGTGACCCCTGCTTTAGACTGTCTTGTCTGTATAAATCTGTATAAAGAGAGAGAGAGAGAGAGAGAGAGAGAGAGAGAGAGAGAGAAGTAACAATGAAAGTTATTTAATGAGAGAAGTCTGATTGTTGCAGGGGGGCACGGTGGCTTAGTGGTTAGCACGTTCGCCTCACACCTCCAGGGTCGGGGTTCGATTCCCGCCTCCACCTTGTGTGTGTGGAGTTTGCATGTTCTCCCCGTGCCTCGGGGGTTTCCTCCGGGTACTCCGGTTTCCTCCCCCGGTCCAAAGACATGCATGGTAGGTTGATTGGCATCTCTGGAAAATTGTCCCTAGTGTGTGATTGCGTGAGTGAATGAGAGTGTGTGTGTGTGCCCTGCGATGGGTTGGCACTCCGTCCAGGGTGTATCCTGCCTTGATGCCCGATGACGCCTGAGATAGGCACAGGCTCCCCGTGACCCGAGGTAGTTCGGATAAGCGGTAGAAGATGAATGAATGAATGAATGATTGTTGCAAGCAGTAAGTTCCATTAAATGTGATGAGGGTTAGTCTCCAATAAATAAATACCTGGATACACATGTAGAAGGAACATAATACAAATGGTACACTCTCACAGGGATCGATATGAGTGAGGTTTAAATGAAAACTTAAAGATTGTTACAGTTGGGTGACCAGATTAGTTCAAAGCTGCTTTTGTGAGACAATGTGAGACACCCAGATAACAAATTAGTGATAGCCATGATTGCCTTGTTTTAATTACCTTGATTTAAAAGGCAAAATGTGCAGAAGGATGTGTTTAATTTGGTGAGGACATGAATGGAATGTAATCATAGTAACACATTAATCTTCATGCAGTTTAATGAACATGAGATTCTTACTACAGAATATTTTGTTACTTTGGGACAAATGTGTGTAATAAATTACATTTATGAGGGAAGGTTTTGGACCCAAAATCGAATGGATATACATATATCATTCTGCACTATAACTGTATTTATATATTCAACATTGCCAATAAACCTCAAAGAAGGTGTTCATTTTAGTCAACCATTGGCCACTTTGCTATTTTTTTTAAATTAAACTTTTCTTTTCTTGAACAGTTTTATTTGTATTCTCAGCTTCACTTTCTACTTTGACTCCACCAATATATCCTTAACATCTCCTTTTAGAGAACATTTTAAAAAAAATGGCAAACATACAGTATATGGTCACAATTTCATATATATTTTCCTTATATTTGAAAAAAGGAAGTAATTTTATATTAATTTACCTCATAATCAATTAAATTGTTCTGTTTGTGTGTGATCAAGAGTATTTTATTGAATTCTTTGTATTACTGAAGGGTCATGGTTTCTTCTGTCTAGTGAGCATTCATTCTTTCAGTCAGTCAGTCAGTCAGTCAGTCAGTCAGTCAGTCAGTAACCTCTTTATTGGGATAGTGATGGATCCAAAACCTAGTCTGGGAACACTGGGCCTGAACACATCATGGATAGGATGGGTATGTGCACACACATTCACACCTTGGGGTAATTTATTGCAGCTGATTCACTTACTGGTATATTCTGGGGGATTTAAGAAAGCTTTAGAACCTGGTTAAAAAAAAAGACCAATACAGTCACATTAACATGTGAACATCCACATAGATATTACAACAGCATGCCACCAGCGTGAATTTTTTATATTTATTTATACAGTACAGGCTTCTCCCAAATCTTCCAAATTGTAGTTCTTCAGAATTACTGGTACTTTTAAGTATGTAAACCCTTCATGGGGTGATTTACCCAGTTTTCAAACAAGAACTCTCACTCTAGAGTTTACTGACTAACATCTGATACAGTACATCTGCTCTAACCATGGATTGCATGTATTAGGGGTTCTTTTTTCATGGGGAGTTTTATCTTTCAGTTCAATGAGTCTCTGCTTGACTTGATCTCAGAATGCAGTCATAACAAAAACCCACTCAAGTTGCAAAAATGTGCTGTGGCATAGTTTATTTCATTGGCGATTCTAATACAGGGAAATAAAAGTAGCAGTTCAGATAACCTCAAGTTGTGAATACTGGGTGGACACCTTCCATTTTAGGAGTTGTGGGACTGTAAAAAGCCTATAAAACCACATAATCTGCATGTAAAACAGAGGCGTTAGATAAATAGACCATTTCAGACTATTTTACTTTCATGTGGCTTCTTGGTTTTCCTGATGAGGTTTTATAGGCAGGGAGCAATTCAGGCCCAGCAAACACGTATACACACACACACACACACACACACACACACACACACAATACAGCACTGTAAAAACATTCATCATCTCCCCTACACTCACGACATGTAAATAACTGAAATGTATAAACATACATAAACACATCAATAAATCCTATTTTCACATCCTTCCTTTTCATACTAGCACAATTTATTTTAAATTCAGCCTCGAGAAACGCATTAAAGTCACATAAATTTACATAAAGTGCAAATTCAGACACCAAATGTACACAAAATGTCTGGCTAGTAAATTCGTCTGACAGATCAGATTATTCTTCTTATAAAGACAAGACAGGGAAAAAAACAGGGAAAATTGCCACACACTGACACAATTACATTGTAATGGATGCTCTGGGCTCAGCATGTTTTCTGCTTTAATCTCAAAGACCTTTTAATAGCATTTTAGATATATATCCATTGTAATTTTGCACCTGATTTAATAGTTCTGTAAAAGTAAGACTGTAGCCACTTTACTGGTATAAAATGACAGATTACTTTCCTTTGAACCATTTTAAGCAGCCAAGCAGAAAAGAATACAGTTCTTTTTCTCCACCTGCTAATTCAGCATGCAGAACAGCAGTGTTTGCTATTTCAAATTTGCTGTGGCTCCACACAGGATTTCAAACAGTCCTATCTCATGCCTTTATAAAGTATACATTCCCCACAAAAGTATTGGAGTGGCAAAGTCAGTGCTTTTGTTTTTGCTATTCAGTGAAGGCTTTTGGGTTTTGAGATCAAATATGACAATGACACGATAGATCAGAATTTAAGCTTTCATTTCATACTACATTTAGATATGTAGACATGTGTGAACAACTTACAACACGGCACAATTTGTTTGAACCCACCCAGTTTTCAAGTGATCAAATATGTGTGTGAAATACTGTATGTGTGTTTTTTTTTTTTTTTTTTCCCCCAGGTGTGCTTTGTTAAATTGATCGTTAAACAAGTTATGGCACAGAAGGAATGACTATGCTTAGTTTAAGCCCTGGGTTTCATCTGTGAAGGCTGCATTTGTTGCTTAAAAAAAGAATAAACCAACAAGAAGACCAAAGAGCTATCAATGGGAGAAAATAAAGAAAATTGATCATAACCATTGAACATAGCTTGAACATTGAACATTGGGCATAGCTAATAGTGAAAAAGATCGAAACTAGTGGTGTACAAACAGAGGATCAAACTCATATTTTTGGTTTGAGGGAAGAAAACAAACACAGTTTTGCACAGTTTTAATGTATACCCAGTTCTCTGAATTACACCTGCAACATTAACAACACATATTTTAGCCTTTAGTGTTTCGTAGATCAGACTACTTTTTTTTTCGAATTTAACTAATTTTCACACTTCTAACATTACATATTAATGTTTTTCTATAAACATTGCATGCAATTTTATCAATTCATTTTGAGAATTAAATATTAAAGAACTCACGTAAATCAAAGAGAGCATGCCAAAGGATGTTTATCTACCTGTCAAGAACATGATATAAATTGTATAAATCTCTATAAAGTGTCTAAAATTAGTTATCGATTTATACTAGTGTCTTCTATCCAAAGTGAAATGTGATAGAATAAATGTATTAAATATTTTCATACATGTTTCCACATAAATAGTATAGTAATATATGTATCTTGAACATGTTGTGTTTTAGTTTACTTACATTTGGTAATAATTGTGTTAATGCATTGTATCTTATTAACAAGGAAATGGTGTGTATTTGCATTAAGTAAGTTCTGTTTTGTGGTTCTTCTGTGCATACTAAACAGCAGTCAGAGTACAAATGCTGCAATATCGAATAGCTGCCAAATGACCAGAAGCAAGTTGTAAGAAGAACAGATGGGGAAGCAATTAAACACAGTAGTACACAATTATAAAAAGACTACTCACAAACCATTTAATTAAATGTACAAAGATACTGGCATCATACTTAATAAAACACTAACAATAATAATAGTTCAAAATGAGTTACTGTAAATTACATAAAAAGTTATTTTCACTGCTACACAAGAGATCATACATGGTTCTTTCAGAGAGACAGATAAAGCATTTGAAGCTATATAATCTTCTACTTGGACAACACTTCTGTCAGAAGCAGTTATTTATATATTATTATATACTATTTATAGCATGTTGATCAGGACCTCCTGCTCAGTCTTAATATAGTATGGATTGCTAAGGGTCGATGTTGGCTCTGCATCTGTATAGAAAATCGTTTGCAGCCTTGTGCTTGAGACCTTCTCTATAGACAGCTTGCATTTTAATTCAGCTCTCAGATCCAGCTCTCAGCACACCTGTGCCATGTAAACAAATTGCTCAGTACCAGACCAAACATTTTCTGGGTTACAGACGCCAGGGGCTGGGCTGAGAAACAGAGGTTTAGACAGTTTGTTGAAAGGCTCAGGCCAAGCCACACTGAGCTTTCTTTATGAAGCTGTATTATGTAGTGGAACTGGGGTGCAATTATAAAACTCTGTTTGCTTGCCAAAATCAATGTTTGTACCTATGTAATAGAAAGACACACAAATTGCTGTAAATACACAAGAGCTGAATGCCACACCATGTGTCACTTTCAAAAGACTTTAACGCCGTTGTAATGTCAGCGGACCTCAAGGCTTTGTGTTTATCTTTTACATCATATTACATTTGACAGCAAAGGAAAATAACGGTTCAGTCTTCAGTCTTTTATGTTACATCCCTGCTCCCATTGCTTCCGTGTCTTTCCCCACAGAAACATTGACACATTGCAACTTTAGAACTTACAGTAAGTCATTGACTTGGTGTCAGTGATGATAATAGCTTAAACTTTTTGTTGAAAACTCATCTTTACTTGCAATAGATTCAGTAATTTTACACTGCAATCCTAAAAGGGTTACCCCCACATGATGTAAAGGCAGCCATAACATTTACTACACCATTGCACATTTACTTACGACCTGTTCTTTTCTGGTCTAATAGTAGAGGATAAACCCAAGCCAGAAGGTTGGTTGAACATGAGTTGTTATGCATTTGTCATTTGTATAAAATTAAAATGAATTGAAAAGAAACTAATTGAAAGTACAGTAAGTGTTTTTAAATTACAGTGTAGTCATTCTGCATTTCACTGACTCCTTTTTTCAACATTACATTACATTTTCACAGACAACATATACATACTGTAATCCAATTTCAGTTATGACACTGTATCTTAGCTGAAATTGCTATCCGACATTTGCATTAGATTACATAGTCAGTATGCTATATGTGGGTGTGAGATAAGAATACACCAGTCTATTGCAAAAGGCACTTAACAGCCCACCTACTGACAAGTTTTTGGGTACTGGGATTAAACAAGGGTATTAACAATTTTATTGCAGTTCTAGTTGATCTCTGCTATTAGTAAACTGCTGCTTTAAACAAGACACAAAAGTGAAAGTGAAAGTGACGTGATATACGGCTAAGTATGGTGACCCATGCTCAGAATTTGTTCTCCGCAGAATTTGTTCTTAACCCATCCAAAGTGCACACACACACAGCAGTGAACACACACACACACCGTGAACGCACACCCGGAGCAGTGGGCAGCCATTTATGCTACGGCGCCTGGGGAGCAGTTGGGGGGGTTCGGTGCCTTGCTCAAGGGCACCTCAGTCATGGCCGGCCTGAGACTCGAACCCACAACCTTAGGTTTAGGAGTCAGACTCTCTAACCATTAGGCCACGACTTCCCCAAACAGTACATGCCTGTGTATTCATTAAATATATTTATGTAAATGTGTGTTTCCATGTGTGTGTGCATGTGTGTATGTATTTGTGTGTGTTTATTTATTTACTGTCCACTGGTTCCAAAAGCCTGCCACATTTTATGTGCTTTGAGAGGCTAAACAATTCTGAAGAAAACAACGTCATGGGATATCGTAATTACTAGTCTTCTTTCCAGCAAAGCACTCAAACATGTTGAGTGTTTGTCAGGAAAGTGTGCATGCTTTCAAAACCCACTTCAACTTTGCTGAAATGCCTAGATACATTCTGTGATGCCACTGGAGAATTGCTCTCAAACATCTTGAAAGAGCTGCAGTTTCCTTCATAAAGAGCAGGCCACCTGCACTAATTCACCTGGTTGTATGTTATAGACCGACCGACCTGGGTTTGGTACAGCAAAATCGCTAAAAGGTTTCTTTTCAGATCTCAGGGTTTGTATTCTTGTTGTTGTTTGTGTTGTCATTTAGAATTAGATTTAATAAAAATGTAAGTTCAGTGTTTAGATGCTAATTTCATACTATACAATATGAGTGGCTACTGAATGTATTCTATTCAGTTGTATTCTAACCCAAATTCAATTACTTGTGCTGTGCTTTTAACAATTCACTTTGTCTTAAAGCAAACTCCTTGATATGATATGAGGAAGAAACCTTGAGAGGAACCAGACACAGAAGAAAACCCATCTTCATTTGGGTGACACTGGACAATAAATAATGTCAATGTAAATAATGCCCTTTTTACAACAGTTTGTACTTGAGTGGAATTAAGCAACCTAGAGGTCTCTAGGAACTAATGGGTCAGCGCAATTTCAAAGTTCACCACAGACCCAACACAAAGTCGTCAAATGTTCACGATAAAGACTCTAACTATCAAAATATCTATCATCTAATTAGCTCTATAAATGTTAATAGTACTTTCAGACATTAGTGTAACATGATAAATCATAATCAGGGTTCATACTGTAGTAGGGGTCAAAGCATAGGCAGACAGGTAAGGCAAGACAGAGATATATCCAAATTCATATTCAAAAGTAATGATGAACTAGAACTGAGACAAAATTGTTGGTAACACCGAACAGGTAAACACAATCAGGCACCAACCCAAAAAGACAGGGGCAGAGACAGAACTAGAACATAAACAGAGGCACATGGCATAGTAAATTAAAACACATGCCATGAAATAAAACACATGATGTGAAAAGACGATGCAAATGGAAAAAATGTATACAAAACCAGAAAAGTGTTAATTTACTGAAGGTCTGCATGGAAACAAATCTAAACAAAGCTAAAAAGCTAAAAGCTTAACAAAGCTAAACCAAAATGGCAATATAATTTAGTTCTGATACACAGAGGGGAAAGAAAGATCCTGGTCCAGCTCATGGTATCTACGTCCCACAATGAAAGACTTGGTTTTATATGTCCACTGAAACTTGGCATCTTGCAAAGAAACAAACGGTCTGTTCTTTAAATAGCCTCTTGCTTTGGACTGTATTGTGAAAACAGAGTTCGCTTTAACTGCTTGTGTGCGGCTTCTTATTTCTTTTGTTAACTTGAAGAATCTGAAGTAGGATAGTGCACTCTTAGACCTAAGATGAAGAAGTAAAGTCTTTGTTCTTGCATGAGGACTTGAGCTTATTAGTGATGTGCAGTGGTTAACAGTGATGTCTCCTGGTGTTGCTTGTAAAGGTCTTTACTAAAGGTTAAAATGCCTGAAGTTCAGAATATATAATGTTAATATCCCTGCCTTTCTTTAACAGGGTGATAAAGGAGATGATGGACAGCCTGGCACAGATGGAGCTCAAGGTGCACCGGTAAGTTCTTATTTCTTCTTAAATACCAAACACGCCACCTTACAACTAAATGTATGAAGTAGAACCGATTACAGCTCAGGATTTAACTATACTCAAATATTCCTATTAACAATACACAACAGCGTCTAAAGATGGAAAAGATGAGAACCCAATGTCAGAAATAAATCTATCTATCTATCTATCTATCTATCTATCTATCTATCTATCTATCTATCTATCTATCTATCTATCTATCTATCTATCTATTCTCAATGCTGATTGTTAAGGTTCAGGTTAGGTTTCTTTTCCAATATACAACTTCTTGGTAATGGTTTCATAAAAGTCTGAAGCAAACCTTTGTTTGTCGATGCATTTCCAGCCAGAGGCTTCATTTTTTTCCCCAAACCTGAGAGAAAAATGCAAAACAGTAAACACCAACAAATGGCACCATGTCAGCAAGTAATATCTTCCTTTCCAATCTACCCAACACTTACATGCTGGCTCTTTACTTAATGGACCTTCAAGGTCTTGGCTTGTCAAAACATCCTGTGCAGATGACAAATAAGCAGTAGACTGAAAGCTTAGTGTACTATTTTATTTGCAGCACCTTCTTCAAAAAAGGAGACATTGAAGGTGACTACAGTTGCATAGCTGCATTGAAATAGAAATTACTATTGGAGTTGTACAATGTCTGAGCTCTCTCTATGGTTAATTTGTAGCAGTGGTAGCAGCAAGTGTCTTTAAGCTTTAGTGATCTTGATGTGGCTAGCGTAACATCTGTTATGAATTAGTCTTAGCTTTGTTGACTGCCAAGATTGAGTTCAGCACAGAGACTCACACAAGGCTAGACAGTTTTTAATATTTAAAAGCTTTCAGACAGAATCGAGTTTAAACACATTTACAGTCCTATACAGGGCAGCAAACAGCCCTCCAGCTCAGCTCACATACACTGAAGTTCACCAGAAAATAAACATTTACAAGACTGGTTTTGTCTTCATTGTAAGCCTCTCACTTTATGGACTACTGTAGGTTTTGTATTACTGAAGCAAAATTTCATGTCTAAAAACAGTTTAAATGTACGTTATATTTACAAATGTTATTTCTTAACCGTAGTTATCCATGCATTGGTGTAACACGTTTGTGTTACACCAATCAGGGCATCAGGGCATTTTGTTTTGTATCAGGGCATTTTGTTTTGAAAAAGGTTTAGATGAAATACTCTCATAGCATTTTTTTCACCCGATAAAAATCATTTGGAGGAGAAAATAAAAAGTAGATAGAATAAGAATAAATTAAAAATTTAAAAGATAGCTACACAACATAGCTAAAATGTTAGTGTTATAAGTTATTTTTATGTTTACAATGTTTGGCATTTAAAGGAAACACAACATGAAGCCCGATGGCAACTACAAACTTAAAACTTAAGAAATGAGAAATTAAGCAGTATCTTTAATTGTTTATCTTTAATTTTAAATCTATATTTAATGTGTGTGTGTTTGTGTAATAGTTAAAAAATGCATTATATCACACATGCACCCAATCTCACACTTATTCACACCTATTTTCATTACTAAACTATTGATAAATATAAGATTTTTAGATTTCAGCCATGATTAATTTCATGATTAGCTGTCAGTAGTTTCATGTACTTGCTTTATCATTGCTGATGTGTAATAAAAATTGTTTTAGCCCTACTGAGTTGGCATTATTATTTTTCTTGCTCCTACATTGACCCATAGGACCAGTCAGCAGGTCCTGATATAAAACTGGCTTTAGTTGAGTGTTGTCACAGTGATCACACTGAGATTTTAATCAAAATTTTGTGACACTGCCAGACCTTCATCATCTGATGGCATCGGTCATAGTGGTACTAAATCAGCCACTGGTGAGCATGCCACATTATGTGTTTTGAGACTCCTGTTCTCAGCTAAAAATCTCAAAGATTTTGTTTTGTTTGGGAAAATGTTCAAAATCTTGCAGTGTAAAGTTAGTACTACAATCCTCATTTTTTTAACTGCATATAAACGTTTTGACCAAGAATATGTGGACACCTGACCATCACAACCGTTGTGTGTCCATGTGCTTGTTGAACATCCCTTTATAGTTTTATTTCTTATTTACCATTATAATACGTTCCACTCTTCTGGGAAGGCTTTTAACTAGCTGTGGTGATTTGATCACCAGCTACAAGAGGTCAGGCTCTGATGTAGGGTGAGGAAATCTGGGGTGAAGTCCACCAAGGTGATTACATTAACATTTATAGAATTTAGCAAAGACCCTTATCCAAAGTGACTTACAATTTATTTCAATTTATACAACTGAGCCATTGAGGGTTAACGGCCTTGCTCAGGGATCCAGCAGTGGCAGCTTAGTGGACCTGGGATTCGAACTTCCGATTTGTAGTCCAACACCTTAACCACTAGGCTACCACATCCCATTACTGAGTTAGAGGGCAGGCTCTGTGCAGACACTTTACATTTATATTTATAGCATTTTTCAGATGACCTTATCCATAGCAACATACCATAGTGCTTTGAAGTCTCTATCAATGAATATATCAACAATCCACTTTTTCACACCAATCTTAGCAAACTATGACTTGACCATGACCATGATATGGACAATGCTTTTGTGCATAGGGGCATTGTCATGTTCAAACACGTTTGTGCCGGGGTTTCCGCTAGGATTTCCAAGAGAATTTTTTCTTGCTGTTCCGGTGTCTGGTCATGTTTCAGTAAGAGTCTAAAATGCAAATATAATAGTAGGGATGTGGTAGCTTAGTGATTAAGGTGTTGCACCACTGACCGGTCATGATTTCGAATCTCATAAATTGTAAGTCACTCTGGATAAGGAAGTCTGCTAAATGCCAGAAATGTAATATAGCTACACCTAGGTTAATGAACGTATGCCAGGTACCTCAAACCTCAAATCAATTGGAAAATTCAATGAACAGTAACAACAGACAAAACCTCAACATTAACCGGCTAAGAAGTAGCCTATTATAAAAACATCTGTTAACTGTTACATCTGTAGCCTGTTAAAAAAACATTTACTGTACATGGAATCAAATGTAGCTGATGCTCTTATCTCCATTTTTCCTTCCTGAGCTATAGCACAAAGGGAGCAAAACATTGTCCACTAGCTTTTGGAATATTTGGGCAAAAACAGTAATTACCGGCTAATGGAAATGCTGATTTGTGCCCCTTTGTCTCCAAAAGGCTTAATACTACCTCAAACAAAGACATCCTATAAAATTGTGTTTCCAACTTTGTGGCAACAGTTTGGAGAAGAACCCAATATGGATGTGATGGTCAGGTGTCCACATATTTCTGGTAATATAGTGTTCCTGTATTTTGTTTTTCACTGTAGTTACTTATTAAGATACTTTACAATACATAGTTGATAAATAAGGGGCATTAAGCAGTATATATCTTTTTTAATTGTATGGCTGTATACAGTATGAGTCATAGTCAGGATATCTTGGTAATTTCACAGTATAATAATATTATATTACTATGCCATATGCTGTACTCTTCAGATATGGTGAGTTTCATTTCTCTCACGTAATTTAATTCCTGACCTTAAACTCCCTCTCACTATCACACTTTGACAGAGTACTACCTCTCAGTATCATTCCCCCAGCAATCTCTTTAGTCTCCCTATTTGATCCTGCCTCATTTGGAAGAGGCTTTAAGAGGAATCTGAGCACTTCTTTCACCAGAAAATGACTCATTAAGTGAGATGTTATGTGGGAGGCATCACTTCAAAGTGACACGTCTGCTCACATTCCCTTTCGAATGCTCGATGAGCAAACAGAACTCTTGATGTTTCCTCCCTAAAAAAATTACGTCTCTTGATCTGTTATGCTTAATTAACCTAAAGCTAGAAACTTTGCTATGGGCACAGCGGGCCCATGTTTCATGTTGCATTTCTCTACATGTAACTAAAAGGATCATTATTCCCTGTTTATGAGAAACATTTTATGTTGGATCACTATAGACAGCAGGTGCTGAACCTACAGTATATAATGGTAAGGACCACTTTATTTTAGGCATGCTTAAGAAGTACAACGTGCAGTGTTATTAGGCTTTTGTACTTAATGGTATGTACTTATGGTACTTAATGGTATGTATGTACTAGAATACAGCATTGTTTTACAGCATTGTTTTCTAACTGTTATTTTCTTCAAGGATATATTCTATTATTGGTTAGTTCACTCTGCATCACTCTTCTAAAACTGTGTGTTGCAGTATGGTTTACAGGTATTACAATGTCTACAATTGTCAGATGTTTTTTATACATTTAAACAAATGTGAGTATTTAGGCATAAACTAATGTGAGACTATACACCAATCTAAAAAACGAGTTACAAGTGCAATATGCACCAAGCAGAGGTACATGAGAATGAATCAGGCAGGTCCTGCGGGCTGTGTCAGTATGACATCGACATTTGCTTGTTTGGCTGATGCTTTTATCCAAAGCGACTTTTAATTGAAATAGGATACAACTAAACAAGTAAAGGTCTTTTTCAAGGGCCCAAAACAGGCAGAGTAACAATGCTCAGATTTGCACTCATGATCTTACAATCAGTAGCCTTATAGCCCAATGACTTAACCCCTGAGCTACCGAATTAATCAAATGGGCCTTTGAGCCTCACATTAATCAGGCAGTAGAGAGAGAGAGAGAGAGAGAGAGAGAGAGAGAGAGAGAGAGAGAGAGAGAGAGAGAGAGAGGATGGATGGATGGATGGATGGATGGATGGATGGATGGATTTTTCCTTCTTTTTCTACAGCTTAATTAAAATGTAGTGACATCATTGAAGATTTTTTATGCTGTACATCAGAGCTTTTTGAGAGATACTTTGAAGGTCAGGGTCATTACAGGTGTTAATATCTCAAGAGTCCATTAGGTCCATTAAATTACCATTAAGTCAGAATATATTACAGAACTGTCACTATCTGAGTCCACTAGATGCAGGGTTTCGTGCAAGTCACTAACCATTTCAAATAACCATGACTCTAGAGGCATGTGTTGGTTGTATTTTTCTCTACACTATGTCAGTTGAAGTTGTCAGGTAGTTTTATATTTCTATCTCAATGTTTGTTCTAGGGTCATGGGGCAACACAGCACAAAGAATAAGATACTGTATCGTATTAGAAAATAAATACAGAGAACAGAACAATACTACAGATACACTGGATATTATGCAGTACAAACTACAAAGGAGAACAGGAGCATCATGAGGATATTCTGAGTAGCTGTCAGAACTGTGCAGTATTTGTTTAGCAGCAAATTGTAGTAGCAGCAAACAAGCAGAATCATCTGTAAGGACAAGAGCACAGTCCAGAAGATGACACTTTGTTAGAAAGTGTAAATAGTCTGGCTGGTTTATATGCCAGGTTCAGTTCAGATCAGTTGGGTGTTGGCAGCAGGGTATTCAGGAGCATGACAGCCTCAAGGAAGAAGCTGTTACAAAGACAGAAAGGTAAAGTATCTGGAGGAAAGGTGCAAGGGGTCAGCTGCAATGCATGGTGTCTTTTTGGATACAGTGATTTTTATAAATGTCCTCAATGGAATGATTGTCTTCACTTGTTTGAACTATCGACTATAGGGACTTTTTTTTTAGGGTTGAGTGGAAATACAAAAGATTTATACTTATTTTAAAACAACAACAAAAGTGAATGTTAATGTGTTTAATGACTGCTTTTATATTACTCCATGATAGATGATGACTTTCTTAGCCCTTGTGTTATGCCACACCAATAGTCTGTCTTCTATAAGGGCAACAGAAACAACTTTGAGACCTCTTTGAGAGTTAAGCTGAGCATTTTAAATCAAACACCTGCAGAAACTACTTAACTTTAACAAACATACTTCTCCTAAGATCCCTGTTATTTTTTCCTCAGAAAGTTCTAGCAAACTGAGTCACAGTTTTAAAGACAATATAACAAAAATGAACAGTATGTCTGGTAAAATTATTATAATAGAACTATGGATCATCCCCATACATTTAAAGCCAACCATGTTTCTAGCAGTATTTATTATTCTATGAACAGAACAAAAGTGGAGTTGAGTTTATATTGACTTTACCTGACTGCTATTTCACGTGTGCAGTTGTATCAGCACTTTCACACACTCACTCAAACACACATGCACACACATGCACACACACACACATGCACACACACACACACACACACACACACACACACACACACACACACACACATATACTGTATATATATATATATATATATATATATATATATATATATATATATATATATATATATATATATATATATATATGTGTGTGTGTGTATCTCTGTAATTGTCATTTTTGTTGGCAAGCTCCCCATTCTTTAATAACTTAACCAGAATGTAGAAATAATTTAGTGTCATTAATGGTAATGAAGTGGAATGGCAATGAATGTAATAAGGGAAACTAGAGAAGAGGATTGTGATTAATGACGGGGCCATCATGGGGCCTGTTCTTCACAGTATGCATCATCAGTTCTGTCATTCAAAACACTAGCATTTAACAGCAGTAAACTGGATTTGGCCTGTTTTTCTTAGGGTATTCGTGGACTTCCTGGAGAGGTGGGGCCAAGTGGACCTCAGGTACAACAGTTTGCAGCTTTTGCAACTCAAAATAATCCTTTCTTTGCTACCTTTATGTAAATAGACTATATGCAAGTATACTATATACTTGAAATCCTGCACTTTGCTACATTATCCACTGGTTATTGATTTTCTTTGCACATTATCCTAGACACAATATTCTGCATTAAAGTTACTATATATGCCCACAAAGTCTCTGTTGTTGTTGTCATGTTGGTTTCACATTGGTATTGATCTTAGCTTTGTGTCTGGAGCTTAGGGGGCTAGAGGATTACCTGGACCGAAAGGATCTGCTGGACCTAAAGGACCTCCCGTAAGTGAACATATCTCCTGAGCACTGCAGCTTTCCCTCTTTACCTGATCTTCTGTTAGGGACCACTGACCAATTTGTAAAAAAAAAAAAAAAAAAAAAAATCAGGTTCACATTCATTCAGTCTAAAACCTACTTCTTTAAGCAACTGCAGTGGAACAAGGCAATTTGTACACAGCCTAAGCAAAATTTGTAACAGAAATCTTAAAACAATAACAGGGCATTGATTTCTAAAAGAAAAGGAAAGAAAGGCAGAAAAAAACTGACCCTTGACTGACCTCTATTGGCCAATATAGAATATCACAATGTTTAATGATTATTCAATTCATTTAAATGATTTCATTGCTGCCATCTTGTGGTATTGGATAAAGAATTGTGAAACACCTTATTTGTAGAGGGATCAAGATTATTCAACGACAGGTTTATGTTGGATTAAATTAATTCTTGTAGACCATATATCCTTATAAAAAGCAAAACAAAATACAAGTGCAAAAGTACAAATAGAAATAAACGCCTGAACCAAAAATATGAAAATGCTAGAAAGGATTATGAATATTTAATGAATATGAATTTTTAATTAAACATTTTGGAATTAACCCAAATGCCTAGCAGCTTAATCATTTGGCCTACCGTATAAAGAAAAATGAACTATTAAAGGCAGATAAAGTATTTTCCATTGTAATATACTTCCCATGCTGTATCCTCATTATAGCTGGCTAGGCCACTTTCAGGTGCATAGCTGACAGTAATGACTACAGAAAGAGTCACCGGTAATAAATCCAAGAACAAAATCCAGAGCTTTTGTGTTGGAAGCAGAAGCCATAATTAATGGTTAAGCCTTTGTTCATTAATAAAAGTTTTTGCAGTTCACTTTCAAATAATAATAAAAAGTAGTCTGGTAAAAAGAGTTATATTCATCTATTTATAATCTTTATATGATTAAAATGTGGTGTTCTCAATCACATATCCAGGAGAGCATACAGCATTTATTAAAGTAACATAGATTTGATTTTTTTTTTATACACTTTGTTTTTATTTTTTTTTACGTCTTTGGCAGCTATAGATGTACTAGAATTTGACCCAGATTTATATATATATATATATATACTGTATATATATATATATATATATATATATATATATATATATATATATATATATATATACTGTATATATACACAAGTATACATTTTTGTTCACTGTAGTTATAAATTATAGCAATAACTGTCTAATACACTTTATGATAAATACCTTGACTAATTATCTAGCCCTTAAAGACAAAAATGTAGGGATAAAGAAATTAAAAATATGAAAATGCTGTAGCATTGTTTGCATAAAACAGCTGGAAACAAGAAACAACACAGGTTGTCGGTTGCCCAATGCAGATGGATGATGCATAACATTATCAGGATACAATGCAGATACAAGATTCATGAGACAACCTGGTGTAAACAGGGTCTTTCATTATTCAGCACCTCTCAGAGAATGCAAATGATTTTCTGAATTAAGATAAGTTTCTGTATATTAACATTATAACTCTTGATGAGCACAAAAGAACCAGAGAGAATATAAAAAAAACAATAGTTTTCAGTAAATCTGCCAACCACATTCATATTCTGATTCAATGTTAAATACATGTTATCGTTATACACTCATTGTACACTTAATTAGGATTTATTCACTAGTCTAACGAGCCAATCATGTGGCAGCAGCATAATGCATAAAATCATGCAGGTACAGATCCAGACTTTGGGGTAATATTCACATCAGCATCAGTGTGACGTGTGATCACTGTGATATTAACAGTAGCACAGTTGTTGTTACCAGACAGGCTAGTTTGAATGTTTCATAAACTGCTTATCTTCTGATATTTTCACACACACAATTGTTTCTAGAGTTTATGCAGAACAGGGTGAAAAAAATCTCCTGTGTGTGGAGGGTCTGCAGGATGAAGCACCTTGTTGATAAGAGAGATGAGAGGAGAACAAACAGATTGGTCTGAGCTGACAGGAAGTCTATAGCAACTCAAATAATCAATCTTTACAACTGTGGTGAGCAGAAAAGCATCTCAGCAAGAGCAACACATCAATACTTGAGGTGGATGGGCTACAACAGCAGAAGAACACATCAGGTGCCACTTCGTTAAGCCAAGAGCAATAATCAGAGTCACCCAATGGCCCAGTTGAAAACTAAACTATATCTGTTTTTTTTTTCCTACTCTTTAACTGTACTCTTTAGATTCCTATTCTTCTCTGACTGGAGTGGAATGTGGTCTTCTGCTTTTGTAGCTAATCCACCTCATGATTCATAGTTTTGTTCATTCTGAGATGCTTTTCTGCTCAGCATGGTTTGAAAAGTGATAGAGGTAATCTGGAAAATTCCCTCTGTCCTTCCTTATGATAAAGATAATGCTCAGTGTTTTTCACACCATACTAAAACATCAATGTCACAAACAGTCACAAAGAACAATTTTTTTTTTTTTTTTTTTTTACCAATTCTGATGTTTGTTCAGAACCTTAACTGAAAATTGGCTTGTTGAGTAACTGCATAAATGTGCAGATATACACGTGTTCCTAATAAAGTGGTCAATGAGTATAGAGCTCTACTAATTGCAGTTTAGAATGTTTTATTTATTTATTTTTGATTGCATGCCATATTTAAATATGACCGTATGCCTTACGCAT
Source organism: Tachysurus vachellii (assembly GCF_030014155.1). Lineage (NCBI taxonomy): Eukaryota > Metazoa > Chordata > Actinopteri > Siluriformes > Bagridae > Tachysurus > Tachysurus vachellii. The sequence goes on along the minus strand of NC_083464.1, from coordinate 9,551,170 downwards.
GAGCACACCGTTGATAGCAACATAAAACGAATTAGATTTATAAATTAATGAGTCGTTGTAGTATAGTTTAATGATAAACATTGTACAATTTTTTGCAGCTTTCATGTTTCACATATATAGGTTTGATTGTCCTTTTTTCAACTGATAGCATTCCATTTCTTTCTAGAATATTGTATAAAATTCTACTGTCTCCAGTAATCACCTTAAATACAAAATTTCGTTTGATTCAAACCTGAAGGGCATGTGCTTCCTTACTTCTAGCTACATAATGTGGTTTTCAGCTGTGTAATTTTATTTTCCATCTATGTAATACTGTTAAAACAGGGCATTAAAGAAAAAACAGTTATTACTACCCGACAGTTCTGAAAATCTTCAGAACACCCAGGCAGGTAGACTAAGAGACATGCCATAGTGACAAACTGAATTGTCTTTACTGTCCACAGATCCAGTCTCAAATTATGACTCAAATTTTGCCTTAATGTGGCTGCAGTGTTTGGTGGTCAGAGACTGGATTGCAAGCCACAATAGTGCGATGCTAAAATGGCGTAATTTTTCTACCCATATGACCTGCAAATAAAAGTAATTAGTTAAAAACTGCCGACAGAAGACATTTTATTACATTATTTTGTTAGATTAAAAATGTGATCGCGGGCACGGTGGCTTAGTGGTTAGCACGTTCGCCTCACACCTCCAGGATTGGGGGTTCGATTCCCGCCTCCGCCTTGTGTGTGTGGAGTTTGCATGTTCTCCCCGTGCCTTGGGGGTTTCCTCCGGGTACGCCGGTTTCCTCCCCCGGTCCAAAGACATGCATGGTAGGTTGATTGGCATCTCTGGAAAATTGTCCGTAGTGTGTGATTGCGTGAGTGAATGAGTGTGTGTGTGCCCTGTGATGGGTTGTCACTCCGTCCAGGGTGTATCCTGCCTTGATGCCCAAAGACACCTGAGATAGGCACAGGCTCCCCGTGTCCCGAGGTAGTTCGGATAAGCGGTAGAAGATGAATGAATGAATGAATGAATGAATGAATGAATGAATGAGAAAATGTGATCACATGTGAACCAATTTAATAATATTGAACATTTCAAGTGTCTTAAACCCATATGTGTATTTACTGTGTGTATTTTTTACACGTGAATCATGTGATTATTCACATGACTCATACAGAAGGGTCCAAATTCCCTTTAAAAGGAACCCTTTAATCATGGATATGGATATTGTACTTCTTGTTCTATTGCATGTTTCATTTCATTTCTAGTGCCAGGAAACAGAATATTTGATAATGGGATTTCTGAAAACTCTCCATGTCCATTTTTGCTTCACCTTCAGCAAATGCATGATGTAAAAATGGCATATAATAATCCATGCCAACCGTCTGTGTTTTTTTTTAGCTGCTGCCATAATTGCATTCAGTAACTATGGCCATCTTGTAATGCATGAAGTCAGCAGACCGTGTTATCTTCTTCCACCACACTAGTCACAAAATATTTAACTCTGTGTCCTTTCTGCTTCAACATCTCAGGGCATCCAGGGCCCACCGGGGTCCCGTGGAGCAGACGGACAAATCGGCCCTAAGGTTAGTTTTGGATTAAAAATCACCTTCAGCAATTATGCAAATACACTGAGTATCTCCAGTGGGAATGGTTACATAGAAATTGCATACTGTATATTCTCCTCCATAAATTGTATTCTTATCAAATAGATTACTAACAAATGCCTGACAGTAAGGACATTGTGACCGTCATGAACAGTAATTTCTGTACTGTTCTGTAATTTCTAAACCCAACACAAACCCTTATTCCTGTTTACATGTATAGGGAAGTCCAGGACTCTCTGGATCACCTGGTCATCTGGGTATTCCAGGCCAAAAGGTGAGATTTAATTTATAAATACAAGCATTTATTTTTGTCACATGTACAGTATATGTTACAACACAATGAAATTCTTTCTTCATATATCCCAACTTGGAGGTTGTGGTCAGTCATGATACAGTGCCCCCGGAGCTGTTAGGGTTAAGAGCCTTGATAAAGGGCCTGAAAGTTGCTGCTTGGCTTCTGAGCAACAACCCAGAGCCTTAACCACTTGAGCCACCACAGCCCCATTTTATTAACTATAATTTGTTTTTATTTTTTTTGTTGTTGTTGTTTATTAATTTTTTTTATTAAACATAATTAATTTTACTCACTCACTCTCATCTTCTACCTCTTATCCGAACTACCTCGGGTCACGGGGAGCCTGTGCCTATCTCAGGCGTCATCGGGCATCAAGGCAGGATACACCCTGGACGGAGTGCCAACCCATCGCAGGGCACACACACACACACACACTCTCATTCACTCACGCAATCACACACTACGGACAATTTTCCAGAGATGCCAATCAACCTACCATGCATGTCTTTGGACCGGGGGAGGAAACCGGAGTACCCGGAGGAAACCCCCGAGGCACGGGGAGAACATGTAAACTCCACACACACAAGGCGGAGGCGGGAATCGAACCCCCAACCCTGGAGGTGTGAGGCGAACGTGCTAACCACTAAGCCACCGTGCCCCCATAATTAATTTTAAAAAATAATTTTTTTTTATTAAACATTTTTTTTGTTGTTGTTGTTTATTAATTTTTTGTTTAAGTGAAAATTAAAAGGATTTTCACTTTTTGCTTTTGGGAAAGCCTCATATATTAACTACTTATCATTATATATACCACTCTGACTAATTTCTGGGTTAGAAAATGCAAATGAAGAGAAAAACCTAATCATTTTTTAATGATATGTTTCTATAAGTCTAGAAATATGAGCAACACATCACAGTACTGTTAGGTTTTATAGGTAACTTAAGACTTAGGTACTCGGCTGGTAGTTTATTATTATTTAGTGATTAATTAACCAGTGTTCATTAGTAGTTAATATTGGTGAAGTGTTATTACTGTTAGTTGTGTTACCAAATCAATTAAATATCAATAGTTCACCTTAAAAAGCTATGTCTGTGACTACATATCTTGCCTTGGAATAGTATTAAATTTCAGTCACATGGCTTCTTCTTTAATAAACAGTATTTATGTTTTATTTCCTCAATCCACTGTAATTATTCTAAAGTTTGAATATACCGAGCATGTTCATGATAAAGATTTTGACTTCTCAAACTCAATTGGAAATGTATAATTGTTAACAGGGATCAAAAGGAGAACCAGGTTTTCCAGGTTTACAAGGTGCTGCTGGTCTTCCCGGCTTTAAAGGGCATAAGGTAAGTCCACATAAATGTTTAGGAGAAATCATCAGTAAATCAGCCCAGAGTTGTCATTTTATTGTCATTTCAACCACATATACTGTAGCAGTTGCAGTACACATTGAAATGAGACTGTTTCTCCAGGATCATGATGCTACATAAAACAAAGACAGAACTAAGGACTTAGTAAGTTAGTCCTAGGTACATGAAGTGCATCTATGCAACCTGGTGCAAACAGTGCAGGACAAAATGATGGATATGATAGATGTATTTGGTGTGGGGCATTGCAATCCATACAGCTGATTTGTGGTGCGCGTGTGTGTGTATGTGTGTGTGTTGTGCTCGGTACAGTTCAGTAAAGTTTTAGACTGCATCCACTTTGCAATGTCATTTGCAGGTCAGTGATGAGACGAACAGCCTGTTCTCAAATTCCCACTGACATGGTCTCTCTCAACTTACTATTATAATATTAATTCTGTTTCACAGGGAGAAATGGGAGAACCTGGTCCAAAAGGCGCTCAGGTAGAGCCATTCTGATCCTTGATCTTGTTTGTCAAGTTAAAATGAGACATGCATGAATTCAGTGGCTATGTCAGCTCATTAGAAAAAACATGTCATGCTTCAACCAAAAGACTAGTGTTGCCATCACCAGTTGCCAGGTGATTTCCTGTGATAAGATTTGTATTATTGTCACCAGTTTAATTCTGCACAGCACGCTCTCCAAAATGTTGCTCTTAGCCTCAGGATGCTTTTGAGTATTAAATGCTAATGATACCCTTTTAATATCTGAGACCCCCTAACAGAGACCACCTTTCTCTTTCAGGGTGAAAGAGGAAGCGAGGGAACACCTGGTGTGCCTGGGCCGCCGGTGAGAGTGCACTCATATTGTGTCCACGAGGGGGCAGCATAATGCATGTGAATGGGACACTGACAGAGACAGGATGAGATTTATCACCTAGCTATAGCTGGTTACAAAAGCTGGTTTAAATTAATGTTTAAATTAATGAAAATTAATCAGAATAAAATTGCTGAAAATTAAAATACTGAACATACACATTCACTGAATAGATATTTGGAAAATGGAAACAATATCTCTTAACTGCATAGCAGTTATTGTCTTCTATCCTTTTAGGTCATGAGTGGAAAAAAATGTCTTTAGACCTTATAAATGTGCAAGGGTAGAAGATACAAGTTTTTTCTTTGTGACAATATAATCAATACATAGCTTTCACTTGCATCCTTAGAAAAAAAGTACGTATGCCAGATCAACATGTAAGACCATAAACTAAGTAACAGACATAACAGACATTAACAGAAGGTTACATAACCTTCACCTCACTCTTACTTCTCCTCGTCTTCTTCAGTCTCATGGACAGCTGTCTGAGAGATTACTTTAATAAATAAATAAATAAATAAAGCAGACTGTTTTCCTTTTGATATTAATGTAAGAACTGTTAACAATTGCATATTTTTTTCTCTTTTCGTCTCTTATTACCAGGGCGAACCTGGACTCCGTGGAGGCAAAGGAGAGGTCTGTAGAATTAGACTCACAAATTGATTTTAATCTGTTCGATCTCGTTTTCCACAGGAAACAACACCGTCTCCTACTGCTGAAGGAACACAATAGTTATGCATTTTTGAGGAGTGATAGTTATGTCCATGTGGTTTTTTTTTAGATTTGACAGGTTGACGGGTATCAGGCTGAGTGAGCTTCAGCTGTAGTGCAGGGTGCACGGAGGGTGCTGAAGCCACTAGTGCTATTCCATCACTTACAGTGACATTGCGGGGAAAAAAAATGCAGAATGAATAGGACTTAGATTGCCCATCAAACCTTTGGGGACATGTTGTTTTTTTTATGCTTGAGTTTCAATGAGCCAAATGCCTCCAAGCTGTGAAAAAGCTATTTGAGAGGATGGAGGGAGTGCTGAATGAAACTGCATGCCCAGTCACCTGACCTGAAGCTAAACAAGCTGTGAGGAGTCAGATTGTGAGGTTTGGGAGGCAGATGTGTTTAACCAGCTACACAAACCTAAGACAAGAGTAGAAGGAGGCACAAAAGAGGATTGTGCAATGCCTGCAAAACTGTCAGTTAAAGTGCAGGGAGGTTTACAAGACAAACATATACACTTGTATTTCTTTTAGGAAGTTTTTTCCTTAAAAAAGCAGAAAAAATTGAAAAAAATATAATCATTGTTTTTTTCTTGTTTTTAATTGCACAATTAAGCAACCTAACAATGAATATATCAGATTATACATATAAAGTTCTATATTAAATATTATATTTATTATACTTTTTAATTTATATATAATCTCAATCCAAATTGTATTAAGACAAAAAATGTATCAGAGATTTTTCTGCATACCGAACTTATAATATTTGAAAGGACGTAAAATATCAAAGCCTGTAAAGAGATAAAGTGATAAATGAGATCTGAGTGAGCAGAGAAACCATGAAACAGTAACCGAGATCAAGGAATAAAAAAAACTGATGAAAAAAGACCAGATCAACAGATTCTGATTGTCAGTGTAACACAAAGGCTTTTTCCCCTCTTGTGTAGAGAGGTACTTCAGGAGATCCTGGGGTTAGAGGCCCTGATGGGAAGAAAGGAGACATTGGACATATAGGAGTAGTTGGACCACGTGGTTCTGCAGGACAGGATGGGTTACCAGGGCATCCTGGGCTTCCAGGATATCCTGGCAAACCGGTGAGTCTTCTAGAAGTTCACTATTCCAAATATCAATGTGATGACTGATAGCTGAATGAAAGTTTGCACAATTATATAGGACTGGTTTGCCATGAAGGCTGACTAGGCTTCATATCCACCATGAGACTGACCAGGATCTGATTACTGAAGATGAACAAACAGATTCAAGATTCAAGAGTTTATTGTCATATGTACAGGAAACAGTTACAGTCTTCTACACCATATAATGAATTTATTGCTCTCTGAATCCCCCCAGCAGCCTATGACATAAAATACAAGGACATGAGGAAAGAAGACACAAGATGTACATTATAAATTCGCAAATTTACTAACAGTGCTAAATGCAAGAAACAAAATGATGTACGTTCTCCCCGTGCCTCGGGGATTTCCTCCGGCATCTCTGGAAAATTGTCCGTAGTGTGTGATTGCGTGAGTGAATGTGTGTGTGTGTGTGTGGCACTCCGTCCAGGGTGTATCCTGCCTTGATGCCCAATGACGCCTGAGATAGGCACAGGCTCCCCGTGACCCGAGGTAGTCCGGATAAGCGGTAGAAGATGAGTGAGAGAAAATGATGTGCATGTTATAATGTGCACAGTGTGCAGTGTAAACATGTAAGACATGCATTTGAAAAGTCCTACAGATGTATACTGGGTCCGTGTTCATATATATCACATCTTTAAAGGGGTGTATATGAGTGCATACATATGCAGAGTTAGACTGTAGTTTCTCATATTATTTTGATAAATAGACACACAATCAGAATGATTAGAAATAAACTCAGTTAGGGGCCCTCAGGGGCCCAGCAATGGCAGCTTGGCGGATCTGGGATTCAAAATCATGACCTTCCAATCAGTAGGCCAACGCCTTAACCACTAGACTACCACATCCCCTCAGTTATGCAACAGCTATGCTAAATAAAAGAAGAAATAATACCTCAAGTTTGACCGACTGACAAATCTTTTTCAGGGGAAATCTCCTTCTGATGAACAGTTAAAAAAACTCTGTGGAGATGTTTTAAGACGTAAGTAACAAACCTAGACATTTCGCAAGCAAACGCTGGAGATATGTAGGTTTAATAACATCAGTTTATGCTCTGTTGCAGTTTGTGTTGAAACCAGAAGAAGGATGTTTATAACTGCTAGAATTAGGAAACTAGAATAGGAAGTGATGCCAATACCAGCTAAAGGTTGTTAGAGGTTTTTGGGGGGTATTTACTGCAAATTAGCATTTCTCTTTTATAGAATAAATAAAAATCTTCCAAAAAACTTTGACCATAGATCTTCCATAGATCTTAGTATTTAAATAATTGTTAATTTATTAATTGTAAATTTTGTCACTAACTATGTAAACATTTCTTGACAACATGAACTTAGTAGTGACTCACACTTCAATTGTGTAATACAGGAAACATTTATTTAATCAGTATAACCACGTTGAACTCAAAATATACATTTATTATAAAATTTTCTAAGACTAAACAAACATTCTCACTCCAGAAGCAGTGTAACTTGTGACTGCCATGACCCATCAGTGTAAGGATGTTCAGGATTCTCCTTCATGTCCCTCAGAGGAGCTCCCCCGGCTGATGCAGATGATGAATCCTCAGAGCTGTGAGCCCTGTGAGACGGTGAAAGGCCCCCCGGGTCCACCTGGAGCTCAGGGTCCTAAAGGCTCAACTGGACTGCAGGGATATCCAGGCAGGCCAGGCTCTCAGGGCTACCCAGGGTCACCTGGCTTACAAGGAACCCCAGGGGTCAAAGGTATCAGAGCCTTACTAAATCTCTGTTAAACTGGTATGAGAGTCTATGAGGTCGCATAATAAATACATGCATATTCTGTGTGTCATTTCTCTAGGGGACATGGGACCAAGGGGCTTTAAGGGCAACAAAGGGGAGGGCAGGTCAGGACAACCTGGACCCCCTGGAGAAAGAGGTAAAAGAGATGAGACATGATAAATCTATGACGCATTTTATACTGCATAAAGACATATAAGCTCACAGTGCTACTGTGTCTGCTAACATATTCTCTAGAGATGTTCAAGCAAGCTTATTAAAAACAAATTTGTCAAGCTCATTTCCATCATAAAGTTTCTATAGTGTAATTCCTCATCTCTGTGTGTAATTAGAAGAGCTGATTTTATTGTATATCAATTAATCACAAGTCTTGATCATTTTTAATTGCATTTAGATTTATTGTACATTTATATATAGCATTTGGGTAAATCCTATTTAGGGCAGCAGAATAATATTTGTTCGCATAGCCAGGTTGTAAGAACTAGGACAGGGTTTTTTTGCTTTGTATTTCCGATCTCAGCAGGTGGGAATCGTAGCTGAATTTTGGCCCATATTTCAAATATCACATTCTCTCTCACGCCGTTCCACCCACATCAGCACAGATGTGTTCATTTACAACCACAAAAATAGCAGCTAGGAAAGAACAGAGTAAACGGTTGTAAACTCAAGCAACCTAGCAATATGTCAGTCTTGTACCACTAAATTACTGCCATTTTCGTTGTTTTTTTCTTTTTGCAGTCAAAGCCTAGTTCTCTGATTTTAACACCCTGGATAATTCATTTTCAACATGTCTGACTCTAACATTTAGTCCTTCTAAAAGCATAATTAAAATGGATCAGGTATGTTAAAGCTACAGGGAATGGAATTTTGTTTCTAATATATGATAATATGATAAATATGACAAGACAGAGAAAGTGTGAGAGAGAGCGAGAGAGAGAGAGAGAGAGAGAGAGAGAGAGAGAGAGAGAGAGAGAGAGAGAGAGAGATTCTGTAAACAAATTAAACGAGAGTCAGTAAGTGAGAAAGTGTGATATTACACTATAAGCAGAAAAAGATTTAGGCTTGCTGGAATTTGTAGCTTTTGCTGCTGAAATAAATGATGCATTTATTTGTACATTCAATTGGTTAAAATATACTGAATTGCACTCAGACGATTTATCCTCATTACCCAGTTGTGATTGTGATAGTGATTCAGGGTAATAGAACACATACCTTAGGAGCGACTGCACATGATCGATCCCCCCACCCCCCACCCCCCCACCCCCTTATTTTAGCTAGCAAACTGGACTTGGTGGACTATTATCTTTATAGATGTTTGGGGCCATTTCCCAAATAGATCGATGAGAACTAGGCACAGATTCCATGTGATTTAAGTGATTATACAGATACTGAAAGGTTTTGCTTTTTCATCTTCTACTCTCTAACTGTGACAGTCAAATTAATGTGCACAATAAAGATGTTTTAATCTCAGCCATTGTGTAATATTGAGAAAATGACAGAATTTAATGATGTTTTCAGATGCACAGAGATTGGAGTTCCATCTACAGCTACCATACTACTGTAAATAGTTTACCAATGCACCATTGTTGCCATTACGTATGTGGTTTGTAACACAGCCCTGAAGTTTCTCTGAATCTGTGCACTTGCAGCTAAGAAATCTACAGCATTTGACTCATGACACCACACATTGTGAAATATTCTTTTGAAAGTAGATTGCAATAGCATGTTACCAATTCCAGATTCTAACACCATGGGAATGTGAAAAATAAAATAGTTACATGGCTGATCATCAGTAATAGAGTTATATTATTATAAAATAATGTATTTGTTAATTTAGTCCTGTTTAAATGATTTTTTTTTTTTTTGCAACAACAGGGATCCAGGGTCTGTCTGGCACTGATGGAATTGGATTTCCTGGTCCTCCGGGAATGCCGGGCAAATCTGGTTCTCCAGGACTTCCAGGCAAGCGAGGTGCCCCAGGGCCAGCTGGAGTGTGTGACATGTCCATCTGCTACCCAGCCTACAACCTCAGGGAAGAGCACTACAGCAAAGGCCCAAACTTTTGACTCAAGCAGCAAACACATACACAGACCATATCTGCACATGATCAGTTCTTTACTCAATGGCATTTAGGGGAATAATTATAAAGGACTGAATCCAATTGTACATGAAAGGCCTTATGCATGCAGCAATACTGTAAGGACAGTGGCAGAGAAAATCAGAGCAGAACAGATTCAGTGACCTTTTGTTCTGACTGATATGGAGGGCATTAATTGTTGTACAGTATGTATCGCATACGGAGACACCGTTTTGTCATCACCCACCTATCAAGCTTGCATGCAACACAAGATGACTCGACTGACCCACCTGAGGTGATTTTGAAGACAAGGTAAGATCATTATTTTAATTGTAGTGGTGTTGAGTAAAATCCATACACTTTGACTTTTTAAAAGACATATGTTTGGACTCTGGTATGCACTCGCACTGCCCAAAAGAAGCTACCTCCATGTGAACATACATTATACAAGACAAAATATATGCCTTATACACTTTATAGAGTATTTAATCCTTTTATTAAATGTGTATTCATATGCTGCTTATCTTTAAATGTCAAAATCATACCATATTCAAAATGTAATCCAATTTTAAAAAATGTAATGTATTTAATATATTTTATTCTCCTGAAGCAATGAGTAAAGAACAAATACACTTTTCTTTGTTTAACAAATCATAAACCCTTAGAATAAAAAGCTCCATCTAATATCTAAAGAGGTTCTTTAGTTTGTTTGTTTTTCTCAGGGGAAACCATAAAGATTCTTCAGTGAGCTTCCTTTTTTTTCCGTTTCAAATGGAATTTTTTGCTACGCATAGAACCCTTAAAATAACTTAAAGAACCCTCAAGGAACCTTTTTTTCTAATGGTATAGATAAGGGTGGATAAATCTTATATAAATGTTCTGGTCAAAATCTGTATTTATTTTCTTATACAGTTTTATGCTGAAGTTTTTTCTTTGTGTTAAAGATATCGAGATATTGGAGTTGATTAAAATGTTTTGATCCTGTTACGTTTGTATGTCCTTTTTGAAGATTAGTCAAATCAATTATTTTAAAAAATAATAAAGATTCAGATCCAAGAACAAAAAGGAAAACATGGTTGTAGTAGTAGGCTTAAGGGAGTAATTGTGAAATAAACATTTTTGAGGAAGCAGAAGATGATGCCTGGAATGAGTCAAGATTACACACATACACACACGCACACACACACACACACCTATAGTTCTTCTAAAGTTATCTTTATACTGACCATCTTTAGTCAGTTTAGTCCTCTGACACAGACCAGTGTTTTGTGCACAAAAGGCAACTCTTCATTCTGAACATCTGTAGGTCGTAAGTATAATTTATTATCTCTTAAAACGCTTTGGTGTTACTATTATTACTTTACCTTGCATATTTGTAGGTATAACTTTGCTCTTCATAACAGGTTGCATACAAAATGGACCAGTTGGACACATCAACCACTGTTGACTACGATTTAGAAAATTCTTCAATGACTTATATGCCACCATGTGACTTGACGGACATATCTAAATTCAGTAAACATTTATTACCACCATTCTACATTGCAATATTCATTATCAGTTTGCTGGGCAATGGATTGGTTCTATATATCCTATTCAAGTTTGAAAAGATGAGCACAGTCACTAATGTATTCCTCATCAACCTGGTGGTTTCTGATCTGATATTCACCGTTGGTCTCCCATTCCAAGCTGTGTACCATAGCTCGGAGTGGTCCTTTGGCAAAATGGGATGCAAGTTGATGAATGGTACCTACCACCTTGGTTTCTACAGCTCTGTCCTCTTCCTCACTCTTCTGACTTTTGACCGTTACCTGGCTGTAGTGCATGCAGTTGCTGCAGAGAAATGGAGGCAGAGCTGCTATGCCTACATTTCAGCCACTATTGTGTGGTTTGTTTGTTGCCTTACTAGTCTGGAGACCTTCCTCAATTACGATATAGCAGAAGACCTAATTCAGGGGTTAACCTGCACCTACATGAGTGACCCTGAACAGAAGATAATGGGCAATTATTTCCAGTTTGCACTTTTTTTCATCTTCCCCTTAGTTGTTGTCTTGTACTGCTACATCAGGATCTTTTTAAGGGTTCTCTCAACTCGAATGAGGAGCAAACAAAGGCCTCTGAAGCTGATATTTGTCATTGTGGTTCTGTTCTTTATGTGCTGGACCCCATACAATGTCATATTGCTGCTAACAGAAATTGATAACAGAGACCCTTGTGATTACAGTCTTGTCTATCTGCAGTATGTCACTCACAGCATTGCTAATTTATACTTCTGTATCAATCCGATGTTCTACACTTTTTTGGGTAGAAAATTCCAAAATCATGTACGCCGCTTGTTGGTGGATGAGATCCCGTGCTTAAAGAATCATCTGCATGTCAGTGAAAACAGCAGATCATTCTCTAGGTGAATGCTAAATAGCTATAGGATTATTGATGGAAATGTAACACTGCAAAGTTTATAAGAACAATTTATTTCTGTTCCGATCTGTTTTAGCAGTAAATTTATTTAGTTATTTTATCATTTACAATATTTGCGACACTTATTTGTAGTTAGTCTCTGTACAGTTCTTGTTTCCAAAACTTTTCACGCAGTTAATATAAGTGTGCTGTGTATTTAGTGAACGTTTTTAAAATCCATACGCTTTGTTTTTTTGCTTGTCTTCTAAGACCATCGTATCTACGACCATGTTTCTCTGAATCTCGATTCACTTTCAACCTAAGTACATTCGAGTTATGAGGGTTAACAAGCTAATAACAATTTGTGTGAATCCTTGATTGTGCGAGAAGATCATACCACTAATCCTGAACTAATAAACGTTTTTAGATAACATCTGTGAAATGCTTGAGTTTGCAAAAGAAACCATGGGATATGTAGAGACAAGTTCAAATGGAGTCAACTTCCCTGAAGCAGTACTTATTATAATTTAGCCATGCAAGATGTAGAAAGATCATGAGAAAATGTTTCTGTTGTGCTTAAATGTATGTCTTTGATTCTAGGATGAATCTTTCACAATTACCAAAAGACTTTGTTTGTAACTGCATGTTTTTAAAAAGCTTATATTAACCAAAGGGGAAAATCAATTATCATACAAAACAAATGAAACAAAAAAATCAGCATCTGTTATTGGGGGGTTTTGGTTATTGTGCATTGATTGACAATGTTTTCTTGTTAAGTGCTTGCTGGGTTTAAGATGTTTTTATAGTTGCAATGCATGTGTTGTTCTCAGCTGTGTGTTTGTACAGGGAGAGATAGAGAGAGAAATTGAGAGAGGGAGATGAAAATAAAATGAACTAATGCAAGATGAAAAACTGTAAATAAAATGTCACTATTTTGACAGACCGCATATGTCGACAGAGCTCTGAGTAGACTGAAAATAACTCAGAAATTCTGATAATGAAAATGTCTGCTTATAATAGATGTTTTGCGCACTGATTTGTGAGCCATGTTATAACTTTATAAATTTGTTATTCAGTGTTTGCTAATGGATTTAACACAATCTGTGTGTGTGCGTGTTCTTGAATGTAACATTTCATTAAATAAAAATAGAATGTAAGAATTAAGAATTTTTGATAATACAAAATACATAGACTCAGTGTTTATACCTGATGCACCAGAAGCTACAGAGGAATGGAGGAACAGCTTATAGCTCTAGGGTCAATGGTTCGATCCTGACCTCAGGTTACTGTGTTCCTCTGGGTTCACTGGTTTCCTCTAACCTCCCCAAAACAGGTAGAATGTTTAGCAACCTTAAATTGTGCATCTCTGTGTGAAACTGTGTGCAAATGTGATTTTGTCCTGAAAATGACATTTCATACTAAAATCTACATGGTTTACGCAGTCTGCTTTGGATATAATGCAAATCAAGTTGCTACAGGTTTGACTGATCCAAATTAATGTCATGTGGTTGTTTCTCTGTTGATGTATATTCACTCCAATGCTACAATATGTCCAATTACGAGTAGGTTTAACTTGTCCTAATTAGGAAAGCTGACAGCTTTATAGCGCTCTGTTGACAGTGTGAGGGTTTGGTGTGCAATCTTAATATATTCTTGTAACTTAATTAACTGAATGCTGCATTTGCACAAAGTGTATTGTGCTGTTCTTTCAACTTTATCTTGTTTTCTGAAGCACTGGATATTGAATGTTAAACAGGTTAAACACTTACAATGCTGAGGTCTATTTTATTTCTCTACTATATGCACTGTCTATAACTGACATATTTCATAACTGCTAAAATCATACCACTGCAGGTACTAAACCACAGTGAGCAACACAACAAATCAGATACTGTCTGTCTGTTCCAGATTACAGGACCTAAGGGTTCTTTTGAAGGAATGAGAACCGAACCCATCAGGGGCAAAGAAGACCACAATAAAGGGCTGTGTTCAAAATGGGAACTTCATATTGAGGAAGCAGAAGTAGAGCTGAATCATTAGACCGGTACAGTCTAAAGTACAGAAGTACTTTGGTTGATGATACAAAGTCATGTAAGGTGTAAAAAAAAAGGGTACTGTTTGGCCAAGATCATTTTCCACGAACATGAGGAAAATTGATTAAAGTGTCTCAGGCCAGTCAGTGGCCAAAAAGCATATGATGTAGAGTCATAAATACACTGAGTGTGGAAAGCTACAGAAACTGCAACTCCACCATGTCAATAAACTTGTGTTTCCCATTTGGATTGCTCATGCTCTCTACCCTTAGGCAAAAGCCTATCATTTAGAAAGCAATGTCCTACTGACTAAGCAATGCAGGGACATCTCCAGACCTGTAACTGATAGGCCTCCACAACATTTACTGTCAATTGTAAATTGCAAACCACACACTTTTGGTACCCAGGTGTTAGTTGAGAAGTTTTTAAGTGACCTTTTTCAAGTGATCTCTTACACAAATGACTTCTTCATAATAGGACAGGGTCTATCTAAGTATTCATTGTATATATATATATACAAATATTAAGTAGGAAACATTCACAAATATCTGCATGAGTTCAAAGCATAAATCGCATACGTCACATCTGTCTGTCTGTCTGTCTATCTATCTATCTATCTATCTATCTATCTATCTATCTATCTATCTATCAAATTAGTCTATCAAATTAGTCTATCTATCTATCTATCTATCTATCTATCTATCTATCTATCTATCTATCTATCTATCTATCTATCTATCTATCTGTTTGCATACATTTACATTAATTTTGTTCCTATTACATTATAACAACTACAAAAAGTTATTCCCTTCTCAGCATTTTTCTTCTTTCTCTTGAATTACATGTTAACAAAATTAGCAACGAGGATGTTGCAATGACAGAAAAGAGTTACGTCTTTTCCTATGAATGTTACAAAATACTGAGTGAAGACTAGTCCAAAAACAACAACAAAAAATACCCACAAAAAAAAAAAAAACCCTAATTGCTTGTTAATTACCTGTTACAAACAGAACAGACAACATATTGCAATAATATACTGTATAAACCTGGGATTCGCCTTGCAGCCTGAACTATTGTGTAAGTCGTGCTGTTATAGAAAATGAATTATCACCTTCTGATCGATCAGACTTAAGCATTTAACGGTGCTGCTGTACATTTCAGTAATAACTGTCACTTTTTGCTTTATAAGCAGTCTATCTTCTTATGTCAATACCTTTAACCCTTTAACGTTTTATATAACTGAGTCGCAACACTTGATTTATTTTGTTGCACCAGGGGTGTGGTCGAGTATCCAGCTGAGGACAGAGAGGAAGCAGGTTGAATCAGCGGCTTTGTGTCTTATTACTGCCAGTTCACTTATTTGTGTCTCTTTGTGCTTTCGGGGACTGCTATAATGAGAGAGAGAGAGAGAGAGAGAGAGAGAGTGTGTGTGTGACATAGCTGGCAGAGCCTGCTACACACACATACAGTATGCCACCAAGCATGAACTGTGAACTGGCGCAGGGCGAATGCCGTGAGCTACTCTCAGCTGCTTTTTATAGTCTATTTCTTTTAAATTTGGGAAATTGCTCAAAATAAAAGGAATGTTTTGAGCAGTGAAAACTTAAAACTGTACAGAGCAATTGGGGTTTAGGACTAGGCAGTAATTTGAGGTCTATTAAATTCAATTTGTATTTGTATTTATTTGCATTGCCTCTTACACGAATCCAGATTTCTTACAGGAGTCCTGGGATGAGCACAACATGTTTTCAGCAGCAGTTCTTATGCTTAAAAGGTCTAAAAAGTCATTTATTTGGTTCCTTAGAGCAGAAACAAAAAAGTGCTTTTTGCTCTATTGTCCGAAGATCGCAAAGTTCAAATCCCACCAGTCCAAGAGAACGAAATTTACCATAATCCCTTTCCTGTCAATCACAATAACAATAACCAGATATGGGTATCTCTGAGCTCATACATGCAGAAGGAAGCAGATAGCATGTTTCTCTGAGCGTCTTACACCACTTGGTGACAGTACATGAGCAGCAGTTCTTACGTCATTGAGTCATTAACCTATGTCTGTCATAACTATGCACCATTTGTTCATTATTTTTTTCCCCACAATGACCTATAGTTGGCATTTGGGAACCCCCCAAAAATCCAAATGATTGTATTCATTATGCTGAAGACAGCATTTCTCAACAAAAACCAGAATTCAGCAAGGTCATAAAATGTTCCTTGTGAATGAATACAAAAGGAGAGCTCACTTCACCTTAATGTATTCCATTCTTATTTTTAATAGAACTGTCATGCTGTCTTCGTTTTTCGTATTTCTAAACGAAATTTCACTTAATTACACTGGCATGCACCTTGACATGCACAGTGCCCTGTAGCTTCACAATGGACTGCAATTTCATGTTCAGCAGATTCTTCCACTCAGATCCTGAATCCTATGTACCATAGGCTCAAAGCTGTTTTCCGTTTTTCTTTCTTTTTTTTTTTTTTTTCGCTTTGGAGTTGTTTTTCTTTTTTAAAGAGTAGGTTCTTAAGAATCACTGAAAAATAAGCATGCACCTACTGGCAAATTCCATGACGCTGCCTCTGACATGCGCATATAGGGAAAATTATAAAGGCATATCTGCATGCCACACTCCATCAGTGTTCCATTACAATAACAGGTCAGGTTCATTCAGTGACTAAAGCCTAGCAATTTTTCCTAGCAATATTTCCTCATTTGACAGATATATATTCGGCATAGGCAACACTCACATAGAAACAAAATGTAATGTTAGTAAGGGGATGTGGAAACACACTTAAAGTACGTAGATGGACAGATATAGATGGATGTGACACAAGTTACCTCGAAAAGTCACATCCAAGAATGTCAGTGGAAAATTTGTGGAATTGAAAATAAATGGAGTTGAATGACATTTTAGGGATGATTCATATACAGGCGGTGCTTTAAAAAGCCTAAAACATTAATAGTGGCAACAAAAACAGCAAAAATGTGTTTTATTTATTTATTTATTTATTTATTTATTTATTATTTTCTTTTTATCTTTTCAATTTCATGTTTATTCTTCCATTTGATTAAAGAGGGAGAAACAAAGTATAGTAAAACAAATACATTATTTATGTATGTATGCATGGATGCAGTTATATGCTAACCTGAAGACAAACTATTTGAGCTGCTCAAATTTACACAAATCAGCTGTGGCGCAGTGCAGTGATTGAAGTGAACCAACCTGCTCGCTCGCTCTCTCCGAGCTCTGCTCAGAACCTCATCAGTTGTTGTTTGTGGGTAAACTCCTGCTACTGGCTCAAGCCCTGGTGCTATGGTTTGATATGCACACCATGTTTGATGCTAGCCTGGTTATCACCCTAAAGCTCATCAGATTTTATTCTGGTCAACTCTGTGATTGCAATCTGGCTCTGTTCTCCCTGTGCAGATTTTAGGTGCGACAATCAGCATCTGCTTATACAACAACGATGGACGGGAATCCAACAATGAAATAAAAGATGACATTGTTGCAACAGATATCTAAAAAGTTTTATTACCATTCTTAATAAACAAAAATATGAAGGAATATTTGGTGTGAGCAACCCATTTTAACTAAAAAGGTATACGGTTTTTGTGTGATTCAATTTTACAAAAAATTGGCTTGTAATTGACATTCATTTTCACTTGCTTCTGTCTCAGAAAGTCCCAGACAGTCTCAATTAAGTATTTATCTGAATCAGAGATCTATTAATTAATATTTTTCTTTATTTTGCACACTATTGTAGCTGCCAAAGACTTGCTTATATGAATTGCATTCACTTTGCTGTAGCTTGACTTATACCTTTCAATCAGGTGATACAAGGAATCTTAAAATCTAATACTTAGAACTCATTAAACTGTCTTCACATTTAGATAATCTCCACCCCAACCCCTTTTTCTGTAAAAAAAAACAAAAAAAAAACCACAATCAGCACAGAACAGACAGAAAAATAAGGCTTCTCTCCCCGGGTGTGCTTGAGTGTACAGAAAGCAAGCCATGCTTTAATCAGCTCTCTTCTTGCCTGTAGATATAAGTGTATGTATGTCTCCTGGGGCTTTGAACAGTCTGTGCTAGTCTACGCGTGGGCATAGGAGACACACAAGATCCTAAGGCAAGGCGATGATTGGCCAGTTTCACTGTTGAATACACTGCAGTCAGGACTGCTGGGGAGTAAGACAGGAGTCAACAACTACAGAACAATAAAGTTAATAAAGTTAGCTTTAATATATTCATCAAATGCTACAAAGTCTGATGAAAATTTTGTGATTGTCTCTCATTAAAGAAAAACTAGCAAGAATTTTGTTTTTGCTATTTAGATAAAAAAATGTGCCACTGTTCATTATGTTTATTCGTTCTGTTTGTTTATCATTTTAATAAATTCTCTTAAAGTTTGAAAACATTTAGAGATTTATTTCATTTATTACAGTATTGGCAATACTTTAATGCCTTTTTAGAGAATATAGGTCCATGTCCCGAACATTTTAAACACATATAACACTTACAAGATGGTATCTTGTGTCCATCGGTAGGATATTTTATAATCGTTATAAAATATAAATTGCACAATCACCATCTGTGGAACAGTCCAAATAATAGCATACTGTACAACACCTGTGTATCAAGAGCTCTTAAGTTCAGGAGTGCTAGACTGTATGAAAATATATACTCACCATGGCAAAAGAGATGATAAGAGCCTAACAGCAGCTTTGCAGGACAGGTTACATGTTGGTGACAAGTTGCTGAGAATTTATTAAAAGAACGAATGAACAATGGCACTTGAAATAAAAATGATTTACTTTTTCTTGTCCTGATGGCACTGAGCTCTACTTGTATGTAATATGATGCAAATCATGTTAAAATGCTCTGCTTTAAATGCTTTCTATTTTTCTTTTTTTTATTTAGATTTAAACAGTTTAATACGACAATAACGTTGAATCTAAGCTAATCTAATCTAAACTAATCTAATCTCTTTAAGCTACTATATGATTATGGCATTAATGTATTACAGTAGCAATGTATAAAATTATACATTCTTGTCACCTGCAATTGTAAAAATGGACTGGATTTGTTCAGTTTAAACAAAAAGTTTAATTACCTTCATTTGTGTAGTCAAAAAGGCATCAGTAGAAATAATAACCTCCCTTATATAATGTGCATTGCATTTGGATTTCTTCCATTCTGAGGCCATATAAATTATATGTAGCTTTCCATTAACTTGTTACTGAGGCCAGAGTTACCTGTAACCTGTCCTGCAAAGCTGCTGTTAGGCTCATATCATCTCTTTTTCCATGGCTCTTCTGCCATCTTCTGAGTGTATTTTTTATACAGTCCAGCACTCCTGAACTCAAGCACTCCTGGTACACAGGGGTTGTTTGTGGCTGGATCCGGTGCAATGGGATTTTTTCAAAATACTAACTGTCTTCAGTGACTGCTAGATATCAGCAAGTCCCCATCTACACAAACTGGAGAAATTGCATCATGTTACAACACTGTGAATATACTCTATCATTGCTTAGAAACTTTTTAAAAAGACCTTTCTGAAAAAGGGCAAAGTGCCTCAGTCTGCCACGATTCCCCAAGAGTCTGACATGAGATCTCTACCTTGTCCCTTAAGGCGCTTCTTAAAAGCTCATGTAAAATGTTGCAACTAAAATGTGTTGCTTTAAAAATAGACTTTTGCTAGCAATTAGCAGACGGAGCTGTATCCCAGGGAACTGGGTGGCTTAGTAGTTTTCCTTGCACCTCCAGGAATGATGGTTTAATTTCCAACTCTGGCCTGTGTGTGTTGATAGTCATGCTCTTCACATGCTTAGAAGGTTTTCTCTGGGTACCTACCGAGTCCAAAGATTTGGATTCTAGGCTTATTGGCATCTCTGAATTGTCCATAGTATTTGCGCATGTGTGATTTTGCCTCCCAATGGGTTGATCTTTAGTGCCCTAAATTCTATGGGATAAATGCCAGGTTCTACCACTATGTAAGAATGGATGGATGGATGGCTGGTCCCTTCCCTGTCATGCCACATTATGATGGGTTTGTTCAGGGTTTACAAGGGATTCAATGAGGTTTCACAGAGTACTGATGGTGTCATTTCCAAGCAACTTTTTAGTTAGCACTATGGTTAATTATGGTTATATGTGCACATATAATATACATAAGAAGGTATTCAGGTGATTCTCACCACTTCAAATCCATTAGCAGGATTTACAGAGCTACAGGTACATAAGTAATGATCATTTCATTTTATGTAGTTGAACATAGTGTACTTACAAAAAAAAATATTAGAGGAATATTAGTCTTTTAGATTAAATCAGAGGAATACAATTATAACATTGCTGCTGAGTAGCCTAAGATTAGATCTTGGCAGGTGGCAGTGCATTTAATTCTTAGGCAAAATTTGGTCTAAAAATATAATTGTGTTGGCAGATTTAGAATGTCATAACCCCTGACCCCCTGGTGTGACATATTAGCAAGTTTAAATACCAAAATACCACCTTGAATATACCCTGAATTTAACTATTAATTCCTATCATAACTATTAATATTTTATTTAGAATGCAACCAAAAGGTAGAAACCAAAAGGATTAGGCATAACAATTAATTAGTATTAGCCTGCAAAATTATAGTACACAAGCAGAAGCATGGAAATAAGAATCTTACATGTGTTTCTGTTCCTTTTCTGGCCTTTTATTTGAAAGTTTAGGGGCTGTGCCAAGAAAATAAACAAAATAATTTGTGAACAAACCAAAGTTAGTCATAGAAGAAAAAAAATATAAATACACTACAAAAAATGAAACGTGAAAAAATTCTGAATAATATATTCAGAATATAAAAAAGTACTTTTCCCTTAGTGTATTACCAAGCAACCAAATACAGTACTTTTAAAAATTAGATGATTAATCCTATTTCTAGACAATATTTTATTTTACTAACCTGGCAGAAAATTAAGCTTCTTTCTAGAAATAAATGCTTAAAATGAGACAAATTGTAGATTATTTCATTCCTATATTTATATTTAGATTGAATAATCTATTATATTAAGATGTTCAAGACATTTTCTTGCACTGTTATAATAATTATTTACAGAACATAACCTCTGAACACAAAACAATAAAAAAATTACGTTCAGCTTTCAGGCTAATTAGTATTTGCCTTTAATTAACATGAAGGCTACTGCAGCAAGCAGCTAACAACACTGGTTAAGTATCACACACATTCAGAAACCCAATTGCTATGTAATATCATACTTTGGCCTTGTGGCTGTTATTGGGTTTAGGGAAAGTATGGATCCACAACCGCTGTCAGTGTAGCAGTTATACTTTTCACACACTCGTTGAGCAAATCACCCTGCATGGTGTAGATGAGGCACCTGAGAGCTGCTGATAATTAGTTAGAGGGATAAAGAACAAAAGAAGCCTACCGAAAATGCCACAGGAAACACAGCACAGCTGTGCGCAGTATAAAACAAGCAACCATCTGTCAACTGGGATCAACTGAGTGAAAAAAATATCTGAAATGTAACGTCCAAATAACTGTAAAAAATCTTAATGGGTACTGCTCAAAAAAAAAAAAAAAAAAAACCAAAAAAAGCAAAAATATTTTTAAAGAATAAATACAGGTACACTTGCAGCTACATTTCCTTTAACACTCGTCAACACTTGTCAAATACTGTGGTGGGTGTGCATGCATGCGTGTGTTGTTGAGCAGAGGTTCACACACTCTACAACATTAAGATAAATTTCATGCTCCTCTTAATATGCATTTGAGGTGTGTTCCATTTGATTGTAGTGCTAATATATTAGAAAATATAATTTTTCCAATTTACCTTGTCAGATGTTTAGCATCAAAAACATCACCATTGTGTCAGCATGTTATAACGAAAAACAAAAGAGGTCACAAACAATAATTAACCTTGCTAACACCCCTAAAAACTTAGGTGAGCTTCAATCAGCCATCTTAGCTCCAGGCATGTTATATTAATTCAAACCCGGACACATCTTTTTCTGCTCCTTGCTCTGGTTTACTGTACTGTATATAGGAGATGAAGAAGCTGGCTTGTACAATTTCCACAGTGACTGTGCTGTGTCAAAGGACAAGGCATTGTATAGTTCTCATTCCTAATGTAGCATCTTGATCATATTGATTTAGTAGGATGTGCTCCCAAATACTGCACCCATGTCATATTTTTACAACTTGGTTTTTATGGGCTTGATGTACATTTGGTGCTGTTGCGCATTTGTTAATTAATGTCTGACACAAGGCAGTATATTTCGTCAAGAGAATTTACAAAAGTTCAAAGTTCATTTGCACGGCACTCTTTGAAATTAGTTTTTTAATATTACAGTTCTACTGATACATTTTAATAAGTAAAAGGATGTGCAAAGTAATTATTCTTTACAAATTATTCTAACTGAAAGACTTAGCACACAATAGTGATTTGTTTTTCTCATATAGTGATTTATTTTTTATTTTTTTGGTTTCTTTCACTTGTTTCACATTAAGACAAACAAACCAGTCCTGGATGCTAATAAAGAATGAAGGCCTGGCACAGGTGAAGTAAAAATTGTAAATTAAAGCTTGACGTAAAGCTGCCTTTACAGTAGATTTGATTTATTAGCAATGTTGGTTTCAGAGCATACTAAAGAAGCAGATTTTGGACAACAAATGTATCTTGGCTGATTGCTTATAAAGTCTAGGTTATAAATCACTCACAACTGTTTAATTCATTTAATCAAATACATAGGTTACTTTTGGATTTTGAGCATTTACAGTAACAAGCTTTTTTTTTTTTACCAGAAGCCAAAAGATTTCCATCTTATTTGGGATGCCAATTTTTAACACTGAACTTCTTTATATAACACTAATGTATTATGTAATGATGAAAATAAGCACGATTTAAAAATCCAGGAAAAAACAGGAAAGTTTAAAGTCAATTTTCAATTCAGCTCATTTCTATAGCGCTTTTAATAATTCACATTGTCTCAGAGCAGCTTTCTAGAGGTATAAACAGAAAATTTTATTTAAAAGTTCAAACGTTTAAAGTTTGAAATTTAGGTTACTATATATCTCTAACAATTTTCCGTAATGAGCAAGCTAAAGGCGACTGAGGCAATGAAAATCTCGCTGAGTTGATAAGAGGAAGAAACCTTGAGAGGAACCAGACTCAGAAGGAAAAACATTCTCATTTGGGTGAAAGTTAACATTTAAGACAGATTATATCATTTAAATCTTAACATTTTATTGCAGTGGGTGTATGTTTTACTATGGAACAGGCTTGAGTTGTCTTTGTATCAGCGTTATTGTGGAGAGGTGTGACTTATTTGCCCAGCATGGGGCTCAAACCCCACCCCATCTCTTATCTCCATTTCTCATCACCCTGCTTAGCATCAGCTAAACACAAAATACATCCTACACTGAAGCCAAAAGTGTCCTGACTAATTTTACATCAGGCATGTGGCAATGAAATAATCCTTTTTTTATACTGATAGCAAACATTTTGTTGGAACTCTAGTGTTAATTACAATACACTCACAGAATACACTGAATGTATAAGCACAGGGATTTGTTTCACTTGATGCTCTATAATTGCTATTAAATCACTGGGTTATAATATGTGGTAAGCATGCACAAGTAAATAAAAGTAACAAGATCTACTCACAGACAAGTAAATAAGTAATCTGTTAAAAAACTGCTTCACAAATTATGACACAACTAATCTTAAAAATCTATATTTGAGAGCAATTATGTCAAGTAACCAAGTGAACTATCAAAAACATCTAAACAAAAGCAACGTTAGCATGCTGCTGAGTTTTCAGAAACTTGCCAGGATTAGCTAGATAGCTTATGTTAATTCACACTGGCTAGCTAGTTTAGCTCATTAAGCTAGCTACTATAATAGCTTACATCAAGATACATCTGCATGTTGGACGTTGGAGCTGTGAAATGTCGATGTCTTTATGGATTTTGGCTTGAATAATTTGCAGATATTTATCATATTTCTTTTGAAACATTGAAACTGAAGATACTTCATAAATTGGGCAAGACATGCTCATTTGTCTCCACTGCCTCAGACTTTGCTGCTGCTGACTAAGCATTTGGTGCCTGAAATAACTGATTTATTTTTGACTGGGTCTCAAAATTATTTAAAATTTGCACATACTGTAATTTAATTGCATTGCAGAATATAAGAGTTAAGTGTATTATTTGTTACACTATAACAAAGTTGAATGTTTTCTTTAACAAACACACAAGTAAAAGTAATTTAATTCTACTCATTAAAAAAATACTAAAAAAAACATTTTCCCATTAACACACTAAATGTTATTTTATCTTAAGGATGTGCAAACGTTTACACTCGCTTGCCCCGGTGATTTTACCTCTCATACAGGCAGTATGTGTGTGTGTGTGTGTGTGTGTGTGTGTGTGGTGTGTGTGTGTGAGTGTGTGTGTGTGTGTGTGTGTGTGTGTGTGTGTGTGTGTGTGTGTGTGTGTGTGTGTGTGTGTGTGCATTACTCCAAAGTCCTACTGTATAAAATAACTTTAACCTACAAGCTGTGAATAAAGCCCTGACTATAATGCTACACTCTATGCAATGTGGTTGATGAATCATTTGCTTAAATCAAGCCCTCTCTGGCTCTCTATTTCCCTTTCTGTCTCTCAGTACTGTACATACCAGCTCTGAACAGAAGGTCTGTCATTTAGCAGATAGTAGCATAGTAGCACCACATCAATCTAGCATGTTTTTAAAGCTCTGGCTTTCCAAGGTCAGCTAAAAGCAACATTTCCTGTGGATTGAGGGACAATTTTTTCATACTCTCTATTCACAAAAGCCAGTGATGGATAAATCACTCAAATTGGCTGATTTTGGCATTGTAGGCACAACATGCAATACACTGGCACGTGCACAGTTTCCTCACATCCCCAGTAAGCCTCAGAGAGCACGTACAACCTGCAGTTTTCTGCTTTTTACGACAAACACAACTTGACAGAGCTTCTAATTCTTTATTTTTACGATCTAGTCTGTTTCCCCTGTTTTCACACTGCTCATGCTGTGGAGGCACACAAAGCTAAAAGATTTTAAAGTATTGCACTACCATGGGGACATGTGCTGGGTGTAAACACACTGAGTCCTTTTAAAACAAACACACACACACACACACACACACACACACACACACACACACACACACACGTCAACCTCTTCCTTCTTTGTAATTCTGCTATTTATTTATACTTCCTGCAGTACTCTGGAATATTTTCCTGTGTAAAACATTAAGCAAATAAACTCCCACAAAGTCATAGAAGTGCAATAGAAGTATATTACCAGGATGTCAATTAGTTTGTTAACTAATGGTTTCCAGATACTGTTAGACTAGTACAGGTCTGTGAATTCTGGCTGTGAGAGGAGGTTTTTACACTGGTATGAATGTTTGTGGTCTGAATCTGAGTGTGTTTGTTCCTGTGGCCCTTGCAGTGCTGGTTTGGTTTTCAGACTCGATTCTATCGATCCCTGGTGCGTTTGCTTTCATCTTACATCATCACAAATGCACATGAAGAACGCAATGTTATATTATTTTAGTGATATTATACACATCTTCTGTGTCCCATGTTCCTCTGCCACTCACAGTACACCTGTTTTGTGGAAACTAAAGACGTCGTCAATGGGCTAAAACACACATGCAGGTTACTTTACTACCTGAAAGAGTGCAGACCCGAGTACAAGTTGCATTTACTTTCATGGGAATCACTGCACAGTTCCAGCGCAAACAAACTCACACCACCTCCTACAGGTAGTCTCAGGTTCAGTGTTCTTCATTGGTTTACATGACAGCTTTCAGGTTAACAATTGTTTATGTGAACCATGCTCTGTTTCACTCAAGAGATATTAGCATATCTGTTAATTTTTTTTCAATAATATTTGTTTGCACTTATCCATGATGTTGCTTAACAACATCTAACAAATAGTGTACCTTCTTCTTCTAGGTGCATTTGTAACTGTTTATGCTCTGTTCAATCCAAGGTTTGAGAAAACAGCAAACTGGCTGGCATGGTCAAGAGTAGCATGAGAGAGGAAGTGCCCCGATCATTCGTTACATTGAGTTTTTATAAACATGATTCAAACACTGAAGAAAGGAAAAAATAATCAATCATCACTTCAATAAAAAACCCTGATCATTTTCAGATAAGGATTACCATACCAACATCTGCCTAAGCTGTTTTTGAGCCAGAGTATCGCAATCTTGTCTCCAGCTCATTCCGACCCTCTAATATTTAACACAAACAATGTCTGTTAACAACAATTTCTAGCCACAAACAACTTCTAGTTCTGCACACAGAAGGTCAGAACTTCACAAACAACTTCTTAGTCAAATTTTCCATCATACGTATTTGTATTCCGTTACATCCTTACTTATTATATCTGGCTTATCCTTCATCAGAAAGGCTTCTGAGAGCCACATACAACGAATATGCAAAGCCGTGAACAATTCATGGATCTTATCTGTCTATCCAAAAAGGATGGCTAATAAATTATAATCAAATTTTATTGTTGTTTGTTAGAATATCTTGCCAGTGTTTTATTTACAGCAGCATTCAACAGACACTCTTATCCAAAAAAAAAACCCTACAGACCTGCTTCAATGGTGTCCATCAGAAACAAATCCTCATGCTAGTTGAATAGTTCAGGGTCTAAGCATACCATCAAGCTAAACCTTTTTAAAGAGAAGTTACTACAGCAAGCGATTCTGCTGATATATAAGCAGATCAATATTAAATTATACCGTATAATGGGAAAACATTTACTTTTACTTTTAGCTTTCTAAAAGCAAAACACTTGTATGACTTTTGCCCTGTATTGTGACGTAAGCCGCAAATTCATTAAATAATAATAAAAAAAAATCTTCCTCAGCAGTCTATGAAAAACAGCGCTGTTGCATTGACTTGAAATTGGCTCCAGATGACCAGTGTTATGAGTTTCACTTAAGGAAAGCCAGGATTTTTTCTAAAACGTGGTGCCTTTTGGGCTCAGTGAAGCCTTTCATGGTCTGTTTTCGGAAAGGTAGAATAAATACAATTTTTGGCTAAACTATTTCTTTGACATTGCGACTCCGTGCCACTGCCAAGGATTTGAAGAAATTCTTTTTGACTGCACTTACGATGTAATACAATACAAAAAAAAAAAATGAATTTTGTATAGTAATTGAGTTGAATTGAACATGTATTAAAGTCCAGTACAGTACCAGTACAATCTCTCACTTCCCCTTTTAGTCTTTTGAGAGCACCATATTGTTTACGAAGAAACATTCAGTCATATGAGCATTTTATTCATGTATTCAGCCATAAACGTTCCTCTATGAGTCACATATCATGCCCTAGTACGGAAAATGTAGAGCAGACTTTTTATGTCTCCTGTCTGTGCTAAATTATATTAAACTCTGCCTTACGTTTCTGAATATTTTACACTGCTGATCAGTTCAATAGAAATGAAGGATAATTGAACCAATAAATCAAGCGCATGTTTACTAAAGTAGTTTGTGCTCTGGGCTTATGGCTTAGGTAAACACAGACACACACATGCTCTCTCACACCCATTCACTCACTCCAGTTTTTTTTTTTTTTTTTTTTTGAGATCAAGTCTGATGCAACTGTCTTAACTGTGTGATTTATTATTTTGCACAAGACTCTTACCAGGATTTTAAAGTAGAATTCACAACAAGAACATTATGAATTATTAGTCGTTTCTATTATTACATCACAAAAGTTCTGCATATAATACATTAATCACTACCCCACTGCGTTGAATTCTCATCTCACATTCTCAATTAAATTTCCCATCAGTTAATAATGTTGAACAATTTTCAGATCTTCTCATTTTCTCCTTGGGTGGCACTGGCTATTAAATGGTGTGTTGGAATCTCTGTTGTTTAAGACCTATAAGCCTGCTTCAGTGGAGCTGATCGTGTCTTGGCAAAAGCATGTCTCCTCATACACCATAAACAGTAGTAAATCTCGATCATCCCATACTACAGAGTTTGTCAGCTGGCAGTCAGTGGTCTGGATGCAGACACAATCAAAAATAAATACTGGAAAAAAATGCCGTAGCAGAATATATGGAGAAATGACTATAATTCTGCAACAACAGATTTCCAATCATGGACCTTGGTGGCTTTTGTAGAATTTTCTTTGTTGTGGCATTTATGTAAAATATTTAGCTGAAGGCAGCTCATCAAGAAAGGGAATTTTATGGATTTGCTTTCTCTTGTCTGATTATGAAGTGATGGCATGTTATTCCAGTGATGAAAAAAAGAATGTTTCCAGATGACTATGTGTTTATGTACCAATTTCATTGTAAAAGCATCTGTGGGCAAGTTCTGTTCTGTTGCATTATCTTCGTATTCATATCTTGTATTAATTTACTTATATTCGCTAATATATTTATTTTAATACTTTTTTCTCCGTCATCAAGAATAAGCGCTTTTCTTTGAGGTGTTGATGAGGTAATTGAGCAGGAGCCCTGCTGATGTTTTTATGGCTTGCATCTGATCGCAACCTGAACTGCTTAGCTGTCACTACTGTATATCATGTTATTATCCAACAACTTAATCCAATCATGATGTTCATTATCTAGCAAGGTTTAAGATATATTTAGGTAGATTGACAGATTTACTGTTACCTTTCAGGATGTTATTTTTTGCTAACAGACACAATGGCAAGGCAAGAAATCAGCCAAAATAAAATAATTTTCCAGTCAATTTGAATAAACTATATTGAAACAAAATTTTCAACAGTTACAGAATTAGCCACAGTGGCTTCTAACTAGTTTTCTCAGAATGTAATGTAGAATGTTTCTCTGTAATGTTTCGCCATAAATAGCAGTGGAGATCCTCAGTGAGACAAAAGTGTAACGCTTTAGGACCTTTTCCCTTCACTTTGAGTGAAATTTGCTTCTTGTAAAATGTCAACAGAAATGAATCAAAGTCATCGTTAGCGTTCTAACAAATGAGAAGATTCTAATGGCAGCATTTTTGCCCTCAGATTATCAATCATCTTTTTTTCTGGGACCAGCTTCCTTTAGCCATCAGTGCGCCTGGGCATTACGCTAAGCGTCCGAGCTCTTTGACAATATGATGAAGAGAGCAGCTTTGAATTAAAGTGAAGATTGATTGCTTTCAGGTAGCGTTGGTTTCCGTCGGTGATGTATCATAGCTGTCACGCGTCTCTGTGTTAGAGTTAACTGGGACATGTGGAGGTTCACTGTTGCTTCTCAATTGCTAATCTACTCAGGCAGCACTCAGCTCTCGTTTTATTTACTCCTTTCCGTCTGAACTGTTTACGCTGTGGCTAAGGAACAACTTGAGGATGTTTGAAAGGCATATTGTACCAAATTATGAAACATTAAGGGGAACATTAGGAGAATTTTTAATCATCATAGATCCTGACAGGGACCAATAAAGGATGGTGCTGGAACCTTTACATATCAAAGGAAAAAAATCTACCGTAAATGATTTGCATATTAATCTTCATAATCAGCTTGTATTCTTCAGTGGAGTCCAAAATTTATTTTGTAATGAAAATGTGAGTTGATGTTTTTAATCTTTGTTCATTGCCATGTTGGTTTATTTTTACTTTGGTTAATTGTCTGCCACATTACCCACAATGTCATTTGACTACCTGCTGATAATGGTGCCAGTAGGATTTAGCCCTCGCTTCATCTTTATCTAAAGAGACAGAGATGCAGCTACACTTTAAGCTGAGTGCACACTACATGACTTTCAAAATCACAGAACTGCTGTACTGCTCTCTTGCCACATAACTGTAAAACTTGTGATTAGTTGTCTGGTTTCTCACAAAAAAACAGGATCTTTCACCTTGACTAAATCTTCTTTAACCTGACTAAATCATATCTTATCCCCAAATCCCATTTTCTTATGAAACCAAACAAAGCTGTTCATCACGTGACTGTCACTATTTGGTACAGAAACAAGAAAATATATGCCAAGCCCTGAAATTAATCGGCGACTGCTATCATTCAGGTCTACTAATATTTTAACAAAATAATCAGTTATTCTCCTAATTATTTCTACTGATCTGACATTAAACTATACTACGGAGTGTTTCCTTTTTATTTAAAAAACTCACAATCACTTTATTACTTGGTAATATTATTTCTTAATATTATTGCTTATAGTGAATAGTGTAGAACATAACAAAGAAATGATGAACCATTGAGGATAACACATGAATTTTTGACAACACTCAGTTGTTAAATCAGATTATATACTACTACTGAGATCAGGGGGTGTTTATCTCACCCTCATTGTGATTTCAACTCACAATACGTGATGTTTAAAACATGACACTTGTTATATGCAAAAGGAAAAAATATTGAAAAGGCCAGTTCTGAATGGATAATCTTTGCCTGAGGGCTTCAGGTATCTTTCCAGCATCTCCGACATCATTAGGGTGGCTTGGTGCAGCGGCAGGAGTGTTTCAAAATGGTGTCAGGGAATGTATTCATTGCTCCAGGGTGCAGGGACAAACAGTCCTCACTTATTCGAGGGAGGTGCCTGTTGTTTGGAATGAAGTAGCACCGAATGTGACCTTTGTCATTGTGGTATAATTGAGTTGCTGCAGAAAATATAAAACCTCATTGTTGTTTTGAGTTACTGTGCGCCACTGGCTGACATTCAAATGTCTCTCAGTGCTTAAACCATCTTGCAACTCCACATGGAAAACACCACACCATGATGCAGCCTTTTTAATAATACAAGCTTCATGCCATTGCCCTCTTGCTAAAATATTACCAGAATGCAATTAAACATTCGTTCTAATGGATTAGTTAGTTGGACGTGCTAGGAGTCAAACCTGAGTGGTAAGAAGATTTCTTTGCTCATATTATTTTTGTAGTTAATGCTGTAAGCGGTATGCTGGTACTGTAGACATAAAAGAAAAGTTTTAAGTGTAGGAACCAGCTACTAGGATTTTGTTCTCTAATTTTTTTTTTATAATACAGTAACGCCTGTATTTTTAGAACTTTCCCCACTTTTCTTTTGACAATATTTTGCTTAATGCAGCACCCAGAGGTTAAAATAACATCCATTTTGCACTCTAACAGAAGATGGAAAAATGTATATGCTTGTACAAATAGTGATTTTGTACAATAGTGAAATCTGAAAAGCGAATTTTGTCTGTCAGAAATATATTCAGTCTATTGAAAAACAATTATGTTCCTGGCTATGTAAAACTATTAGTGTATTTACATTTTCAGCATTTGGCAGATGCTCTTATCCAGAGCAACTTACATTATCTCTTTATTTTTTTTAATACAACTGAGGGTTAAGGGCCTTGCTCAGGGGCCCAGCAGTGGCAGCTTGGTAGACCAGGGATTGTATTCACAACCCTGCGATTAGTAGCCCAACACCTTAACCACTAGGCTACCACATGCCCTACATATGGTGTTAAGATGTAATAAACATCATAAAATGTACAGTCATGTTTATTTTTAGTTTATCTGTACAATCTTTTACTTCAGCTATTTTAAGCTATAGCTTGTTTTTCCTTTTGGTATAGAAAAAAATATACATTTTTTAATCATTGCTAGAAGCGATGGCATGGCATTTTTGAATCACCTTTGCAAGACTGTATGATAATTCACAGTTAGAGCCATCAATTTCGATGCAGTGGAAGATTTCAGGCACACATCATGTCATTTCAGATATGTCATACATCGTGTCTCGTCATGCCCCAAGCTTGAGCAAATAGCAGCGAGCCAGCCGACTACCATTAGCTAGGTAGGACACGATCAGATTGCCTAACAAAATGCTGCTTTTTCACCTAGAAGCAGGGGTTTTTGGACAAAACTTGTTAATCTACACCCCTATCGTCAGATGCAGTCACAAGCTGTGGGTAGTGACTGAAAAAATAAGGTCACATGTACAGATGATGGAAATGAGGTTCCTCTGCAGGATTGCTGGGCTTACTCTCCATGATAGGGTCAGGGACTTGACAAGCCAGGAGAGCTTCAGAGTAGAGTGGCTGTTCTTTTGAATTAAGATGAACCTGTGGTTTGGCCCTGGTTGGCTTCTGCTAAGAGATGTATCAGGTAAGTTCCACTGGCTGGAGACCTCAGGGCAGACTCAGGAGAGATTATATCTCACATGGCATGGGAATGTGTGGCTGGTGAGAAAAGAAGTCTAGACTGACCTTTTCAGACTGCTGCCATTGCAGCTCCCACCAGAAGATGTGGAGAAGTACGAATGAATGAATTTACTATTACATACAGTACCTTAGAAAAGAATTCACCTCCTTAAAGTCTTTCACATTTTGTACTGTTACAACCTGGAATTTACATGGATCTACACAAATTAGCTCTTATTATTGGCCCAAAAGTGGGAAATCAATATAGTTTGCTAAATAAAATACAAATAAAAAGTTTACAATGTGTGATTGGATAAGTATCAATCCCTGATTCTCTGAAAATTAGTACTATACAAAAAAAATTTAATTTCTGGCATATAGCAGATACCCTTATCCAAAGTAACTTACATTTTATTTCAATCTATACAATTGAGAGTTAAGGGCCTTGCTTAGGGGCCCAGCATTGACAGCTTGGAGGACCTGGGATTCAATCTCACAACTTTCAGATCAGAAGTCAAACATCTTACTCAACATCTGAATACTTATGTAACTAATATTCAGTATAATAATGTACCACTGATATTCATAATGTATTTATAACACCTTTGACATTATGAGGAGGCATTATAGAGTTGATTGCTTGCTTTGGAATGCTTAGATCATGTCTTAAGCCACATTCTAACACTCTAAATATTTAAATGTTCTGAAAAAAAAAAAAAAAAAACACAAGCAATGTTAAAAGTTTTTAGCAGTTATCTTGGGATAACATATTTCTACCAAAGAGTTGTTGTTACATCCCCAAATGTTGCATTTATATAATATTTTTTTTTTCTGAAATATACAGTATGTTTTATGAATATGTGTAATTGTAAAAAAAAAAAAAGATAGTTAGATAGTTGGATAGTTATTGTTCATGAAATTTGTACTGTATTTACATGACCTTAAAAACAGCTTCAGAGTTCATATCGCAAAAACGTCCTTTTATCTTTCCTCGATAGAAACTTCTTCTGACAGAGCTGCTCAAACTGTGTTCTTTTCTGCATGTCTAAACAAATGCTCTGACTTGCACATTCACTAAATAAGAGCAGGCAAACCCAATTTTGTCAAACCTTACAATTATCAATGTTACATGGATTCTTTCATGATTTCTTTCTACAACTTCAGCTGAAATAAACAAACAAACAAACAAACAAACAAACAAACAAATAAATAATTAAATAAATAAATAAAAATCAGTAAAAATCACCACTATCACACTGTGAACAATATAAATATGTTATAAATCACAACCTACTGTCATCAAAGTTATTATTTCTATAATACCTTTTATGACAGTGGGTTGTGATTTCTATTAAGGTATTTAAAACCCCCAGACTATACTTCACAGACCACTAGAGATCCCCTAATCCTACTTTAAGAACCA
The DNA here is from genome assembly GCF_030014155.1 of Tachysurus vachellii. Taxonomy (NCBI): domain Eukaryota; kingdom Metazoa; phylum Chordata; class Actinopteri; order Siluriformes; family Bagridae; genus Tachysurus; species Tachysurus vachellii. The sequence goes on along the minus strand of NC_083464.1, from coordinate 9,517,376 downwards.
TACATCTAAAACATGTACCATAAAATATATGTTTCCTGAGATGATCTAAATCTTCCACAGATTATTCCTTAGTACAAGTAAGCCTGATAGGACAGGCACTCTAAAGTTTAATGTCATACCAGCTACAATAAATATTACAGAGTACAGTTTTAGACTTTAACATCATCCATATCCCAGTTTATCCCTGCATCCTCTCATGTACAGTACAGTTATTGCTTTGGTTACTTAAAATGACACAATAAACTTTAGCTAACTTACAGCAGAGTCTTATATCATTCTACAATTATTCTTATTTTCAGTCTCTCAAGGATTTCATGTTTTTTGTGATTGTTGCAGCTAAAAATTGTTGATTTTTTTAAAATGCTTGATCATTTTTGAAGAATTATGATTCAGCTTGTAAGGATTTTCCCTTTTTCTTTTCGCAGAAAACTAGCACAGGATTTTTCCTATAAACTACACATACTGTATGTTATTACTTTCTGTGATAGGTGTACTTATGTACACGAATGTTGCGCACATTGGCCCAAATCTGTAGACAATCTGTGGATTTTTTGAAAAATTTCAAGCTCCTCCAATATTTCTTGGTGTTTGATTTTGCTACAATTTTCGCAATCACGAAATCCTAGACTTTTATTCTTCATTTTCACTCATTCTTTCACAAACTTACTTTCAAGCAAATCAGTGATTTGCCATGAGCCATTCCCATTAACATAGCCATAATAGAAAAAAGTGTTGTTTTTTTGGTCATCTGTATCCTGTTAAAATCTCTTCCAACTGTATTTCTGGCAACCAGCTTTCTAAATTGCCCAATCGGTGTATTGTTTCTGTGAATACAATTTACAAGGCAATTCTTGCACAGAAGGTGTTCTTTGTCAGAGTAAGCCTGCAGCTTGTGAAAAATCATCTGGTAACAGTGCTACTTACCACTCTATTCTAAGTATATTGTTGGTATTCTAAGTATATGTTTAACCTCATTCTAATCCAAATATCACTTTTGCATGAGACACAACCAAGCAAAATTGTTCCAGTGTTGTTCAGTGTAGCCTTTTGAATCACTTGAGGATGTGGTAGACTTGTGGTCAGAAGGACATGAGTTTGTATCCCAGGTCCAAAAAGTTGCCACTGCTGGGCACCCAAGCAAGGCCCTTAACCCTCAATTGCTCAGTTGTATAATATGAAATAAAAAAATATGTCACTCTGGATAAGGATGATTGCTAAATGCCAGAAATGTAAATGTAAAGTTGAGAGCGGAAAATGGCACCCAGTGGTTATGTATATACTTGTATTGGCATTCCATTAGAACTATATATATATAGTATATATATATATATATATATATATATATATATATATATATATATATATATATATATATATATAGTATATTTAATTCACTTGTTTATATTCTGTGTTTGAAGTTTAAGTAAAAAATAAAGAAACAGAAAAAGAAAAATACTGTTTATGATTACCTTGGTGTCTTCTGCACATGTATGTTTCAACAAGAATGAGTCAGATGCTCCAGCAGAAGGAAAAAAAAAACAAGTGCTAGAGGAGGTGAAAGAGCAAGCGTCTCACAGACCACTGCTGTGATTTTAATGCATGTGTTCGGCTTTGAGGTCTCTCTAATGTATAAGGGAAGCCCAAAATAAAAATGTAAACCTTAGGGCATAAGCAAATGTTGGCAAAGGGTCAAGCATTCCTCAGAGGCTGCTATTATAGCCGTCGATACATAGATGACTTCGTTTTGGAGTGGACACTACGACCCCCCCAAAGGAGAGATGAAAAAGGAAGCACTTTAAATGAACAATGACACATTTTGAAATGCTATTTAAGTTCCATAAAGTGCATTACTTTTCTCTCATTTTCTTTTCTAAGAAGTCTTTGTTTTTGGACAATTTAGGCAATTTGCTAAAAACTAAAATGCAGCCTAAAAGGGATTAGATAATAAGAAAAAGTAAGCTATGGCCTTTTGTCTCTACATTGTAAGTGCAACAACCATACAAATGCAGTACATTTGATTGGTGAATAGCATGAAAAGAAAAATGTCCAAGATTCCTTTGTGGACACTGGCAAGTCGTTAAGAAAAGGAAAAAAATAACTACTGTATAAGTTGTCATCATTCTGGGGACTGAGAAAGCTGTGGGCATATCCCCGAGCACATAGGTGTTATATTACTAGAAAATATACTTCATTTATTCGTTCATCTTTAGTAGTCACTTTATCCTGGTTAGTGTAAGAGTGAACCCTGTGAACACTGGTTGTATTGCAGACATAGACTAGAATATATGATTGTAACAGCACATCACAGTGCACCACACACACAAACACACACAAACACACAATTTACAACCTAGAGTACTGCCCTCCTGTCATAAATATTTAGAGTATGTTCATTATTTACAATTTAAACAGGTTCTATATACTGTAACTGATAATACAGGAGTCTATACATATTACAACAATTCATGAAAAAAACAGACATCAACCAGTTTTTTTTATTTAGGTCTGTCTAAAATCTGCCAAAATGGCAAAGGCTTCTCACTAGCACACTTATCACTTCTACTAGGCCTTTTGTTCGCTGTTAATATACTTGTATAGTGTGTGACAAGCATCATTAATTCTAATCAATACGGCTTTAATGTTAGAGTATGGCTGGGCCAGATAGAGGGCAGTGTATAGAGCAGCTCAATTCTCAACTGTATCATCTCCTAAAGGCATTTTAGATTTATACTAAATGATGCACCTAGCTTTAAAACAAACAAACAAACAACAACAAAAAAACACTCTAATAAGGTTCATGTACTTTCTAAAGCGTCAAATTAGAAAAAATAAGATATAAAACATTCGTATTGATTAATTGTTTGCAAATAAGCAAATATATAATACTTGCCTTAGGAGCATGAACATGGTGAATGGCAGCAAGCAATTCTTTAAAGAAGTAATAATAATAAAAAAAATACTTAGCTATGATGTATTTCAGTGATTTTTCTAATCTCAGAATGTACTGGTGTGAGCCAATGATAAGACAAAATGCTGTCCAATATAATAATTGACACATTTCTATTACATTTTGTCTAAATGAAGACTTGTAGTATCAACATCATTCACTCTGTAACAAATTTGACAAGATTTTTTCAAATCTTCATCTTCCTTATTTCCATCTTATTATACATCAGATCTGTTTTATATGCCCTGCAACTCTGGATAAGAAACTTGACCTGGATGAGCCATGGCAAAGTACCAGACACATTATCAGCTCATTATGGCTCAGGGTTCTCCAAGGTAAGCTGTAGCTTTGTTTATCCACAAGCTTTGGCTTTCCATAATTTATGACTCTTGTTCTAAGGCTTATTATCAAATGTCAATCTACTAACCTCAAAGAATAAACAACTAGAATATTATGTGCTGTCTGCACTGTGGTACATAATCAATAAATGCATGAAGCAGTAACAAGGTGAATTTGGTATCAGAGGTTTTAAGAGTCAACAAAACAGATTATTCTTCTTCTGTGTAAAATTTTCACAACTCTACCTTTATATGCTGATCATAGACCTTTCCTTGACATTTATTCTGTTTCCTTTAATCAAAAGTTTGTTGTTGGGATAAAGGTTGATGTGGTATGTAGCATCACATTTACTATCGTTATTAGATCTAGACGTTAAGATGTGTTAAGTTAAGATATAAAGACGTTAGCATTTTCTAACATCAATACCATTCAGTGGCAACTGGTATAAATGTACTAGCCGGGCTAAGCTGTAAATCCTGCGTTTTGAAGATTAAAAAGGCATCAGTCACTGTGAACTCCATCTGAGATGATATTTTATAGCCCACTTCACATTTCACTCTTTAAAATGCGAAACTATGGTCATGGTGAATTATTTACTACACAAATTATTCAAAAGTACAAACAGGCAGACAAATATGTTAATTTTGTTGTTTTCTTGTTTCCACTAATTTAGCTATTCTGTGTACCATGTTCATTGAGGCACATGGCACAAACCCACTAGGGCATTAAAGGCAATTTTCCCCACATTATCCTTATAATGCCATCATTAGGACCTTTTGATAGAACGCATTGTTCAACCCAAATAGTTTAATTGCCAAGCTATTGATAGACGTTAGATTTTAGTCCTCTCATTTAATATTACGACCAGCCGTCGCCGATAGATAAATTTTGACTTGTCCAAACCTGTTTTGTGCTTATTCTGAAAGAAGACACGTGCAAACCCCTTTACCACAAGGACTCACAACAGACATTAATCAATAGAGCATTAATGACTAGAGCATTGCTGGGCATCTGTGCACATCATCAATCAGTGCCTCTCTTTCTCTTTCCATGCTTTTAGCATCCAGACACAAGTGGGATTCTAATACAAGCAAACTATCTGTGCCTTCAAAATTCTGGCAAAAAACATACCCCCTGTGCATGATGCCTGCTCCAATCCAAGCTCTTGCATGCTTTATGATTTTGGTGGTACATGATTATGGGAACAAACCAATTTCTTTTAGACTTCATTTCCAAAACTATGCATCTCATTAAATTTTTTATTTTTTTTTTAAACCTACTGAAACACTAAAAATAATAGAGTTTTATGAAGACAGAGAAATAATCTTAAGCCTGTCAGTCAATGCAATGCTTACTGCACATTTATTATTGTTCAAAGAAGACATTTTAGGGTAACGTGCATTTATCTGAGTATTCGGTTGTCACAGCATTACATTAACATCATTTAAGGTTTCATGTCACTACGCTACCAACGTTGCTGATGTTTACAAACGGCTCACTTAACATCGACAGGAGTAGGACAATTAAAAAAAATTATATTGTATAAATTCAAAAATAGGGGGGCACGGTGGCTTAGTGGTTAGCACGTTCGCCTCACACCTCCAGTTTTGGGGGTTCGATTCCCGCCTCCGCCTTGTGTGTGTGGAGTTTGCATGTTCTCCCCGTGCCTCGGGGGTTTCCTCTGGGTACTCCGGTTTCCTCCCCCGGTCCAAAGACATGCATGGTAGGTTGATTGGTATCTCTGGAAAATTGTCCGTAGTGTGTGATTGCGTGAGTGAATGAGAGTGTGTGTGTGCCCTGTGATGGGTTGGCACTCCGTCCAGGGTGTATCCTGCCTTGATGCCCGATGACGCCTGAGATAGGCACAGGCTCCCCGTGACCCGAGGTAGTTCGGATAAGCGGTAGAAGATGAATGAATGAATGAATGAAATTCAAAAATACATGACTAATAGCAGCAATAAAACTGCTGACAGCTGTTTTATATATATATATATATATATATATATATATATATATATATATATATATATATATAAATAAATTCCATAATCAATTAGTGGGCTTATTTTATATTTATATAATATCGTCATTCATTTATTTATTTATTCTTTCATTCAATCAAAATTTCATATATTGCACAGCCACATACCTGTACAGTCCATTTCTCACTTGCACACGATAAAAGTGCAAAGTAAATGAACACACCGGTAAATAATTTATTACATGTTCTTCTATGCAGTTCTCCCCAGTTTATGTGTACCAGCTTGACACCACCGTACACATCCTGACAGCTGTGTTCCTCTGCCTCTCCTGCTCTTTGTATAAGATTATTTTGCAAAGCTCTCTGGCATTTTCTGCTCATGTTTCTTCTACTGTTTGTGCCGGTGCTTCTTCCATTTCTGAGTGATATTTTACTTCCTTTACTTCTCATTCCAGACTGAAAGCGCAGGTTCCTTCAGAACTAGTGGAATGTTCCTGTATGATTGTTTCCGTGTGCAGTACTAACAGCAAAGTTTTCATTCCTTGACTGCAAACCCAAAAACATAGTCTCAAAAAAGATTCCTACTGTGTCTATTAGAGATACATTTAAATTGTAGAATTTGTATCCTGAATTTAGATCTTGCTGCTTTGTTACAGCATGCTTTTTGCTATCTCCATTGTTATTACTGCTAAAGAAATAAAATTAAATTGAATTAAATGTCATGTGACATCTTTGGAGTTTTTTAATAAATAAATCATGTTCTCAAACCTTATAATAAGTCATGTACATTTATTGAACTTTAAAATGGAAATGAAATTCGTTTAGCTACTGTATAAAAATAGCAATTAAATGAATACATTTTCAATTCAGCTGTAAAGAATAGCTGGGTGGGAATTTAAAATGGCTAATATGTTCAAATGAAAGATACATAAAAAAAGTTTTTTGGCAAATAAATAAACAAATAAATAAATAAATAAATAAATAAATAAATAAATAAATAAATAAATCTTTTGGTCAGCTGTTCTAAGCTGTTATAAGTTCTGACAATTTATGTTTGTATTTTATATTCATCCAGCTATCCATCTTTCCATCCTTTCATCTATCCACCTATCAATTAATTTACCAAGAACAAAGTAAAATAATAAATAAATAATTAATAAACAATTTGTTGCCCCTTCCTGAATTTTTTTTGCATGTTTGTCACACTTTAAATGTTTCAGATCATTAAACAAATGTAAATATTAGTCAAAGATAACACAAGTAAACACAACATGCAATTTTTAAATGAAGGTTTTTATTATTAAGGGGAAACAAAATCCAAACCCAAATGGCCCTTTGTGAAATAGCACAGTGAGAGCCATTAACCACAAATGGAGAAAATGTGGAACAGTGGTGAACCTTCCCAGGAGTAGCCAGCCGACCAATATTACTCCAAGAGCACAGTGACGACTCATCCACAATGTCACAAAAGACCCCACAACAACATCCAAAGAACTGCAGGCCTCACGTGCCTTAGTTAAGGTCAGTGTTCATGACTCCACCATAAGAAAGAGACTGGGCAAAAATGGACTTCATGGCAGAGTTCCAAGACACAAACAGCTTCTGAGCAAAAAGAACATAAAGGCTTGTCTCAGATTTGCCAGAAAACATCTTGATGATCCCCAAGACGTTTGGGAAAATACTCTGTGGACTGACGAGACAAAAGTTTAACTTTTTGGAAGGCGTGTGTCCCATTACATCTGGCATAAAATTAAAACTGCATTTCAGAAAAAGATGGAACCATGAATTCTGCTGTCTACCAAAAAATCAGTGATGGACAATGTGTGGCCATCTGTTTGTGACCTCAAGCTGAAGCGAACTTGGGTTCTGCAGCAGGACAATGATCCAAAACACACCAGCAAGTCCACCTCTGAATGGCTGAAGAAAAAACAAAATGAAGACTTTGGAGTGGCCTAGTCAATGTCCTGATCTGAATCCTGTTGAGATGCTGTGGTATGACCTTAAAAAGGCGGTTCATGCTCGAAAACCTTCCGAAGTGGCTGAATTACAACAATTTTGCAAAGATGAGTGGACTAAAATTCCTCCACAGCGCTGTAACAGACTCATTGCAAGTTAGCGCAAACACTTGATTGCAGTTCTTGCTTCAATCAAGCCCAACCAGGGTGGCCCAACCGGTTATTAAGTTTAAGGGCAAGCACTTTTTCACACAGGGCCATGTGGGTTTGGATTTTGATTTCCCTTAATAATAAAAACCTTCATTTAAAAATTGCATGTTGTGTTTACTTGTGTTATCTTTGACTAATATTTAAATTTGTTTGATGATCTGAAAAATTAAAGTGTGACAAACATGCAGAAAAATCAAAGATCATGTAGGGGCCAACACTTTTTTACACCACTGTATATTTTTAACAGGATGAGCATCTTATGTTTTTTGTATGTATATTTTGAGAAAAAATCAATTTTTCTCAAAATATACATACACATTTCAATATATGAGTACATCTGTGAGAAATGTGCCAGGGATCAGACACTGCAAGAACAGTGAAAAAATACAATGGCTGTTTATTATAATTTTGAATAATTTCAGTGCACTTTTTTATTCTGCTTCTACTGTAGTTTACTGAAATTTAAATTTTACAATCAGACCAATTTAAAAGCTTGAAACTGTCTAGATCAATGCCATAATGCATCTGAGTCCACTTCTGCAAACCATTGATTGAGCTTAAACTTGATTTGTGTGTTCCACAGGGCTCAAATATTGCTTGATGCCTTCGATCCTAATGCTGTCTTCTACTAAATATATGATACTTCCTGACACCACTTCTAGCACAACAGCCTGATCTCGACTGATGGAAGAAACGAAGCAAGAAACGTCATTAGTCTAAACAATTCCTTACTTCTGGCCTCATTACATGAAAGAAAGTCTATACTTCTGAATACAAACAACCCTGCAACATCCAGCTAGAATGTGTTTAGAGATTACTGTGGGAAATATGCAGATAATTATGTCTTTTATGCACTCACACCCACTGAAATATTTAACATGTTTTATTAACTTCTCCAAAATATCAAAAGCTTCCACCCATTGTTACGTACAATATAAAAACTGTAGCTCAGTCCCCCAATATCAAACTTACTTGAAAGCATGGAATAACTTTGAATAAAAGCCAAAAAAATATGGTATACAAACATGAATAATTCATTAGCTGTAGACAAAAGACGCTTTTAGGTTAAGTGTTTCGAGAACTGAATATTTGTTTCAGTGACTGAGCTCTTGTTAGAAGCTTCACTTTAAGTTGCAAGGCAGTGAACTCTTACAGAGAGGATAAACATGTATGCCTGAAGGATTTCACCATTTGAGGCATTCTGCTTTTATTATCTTACTGTTTCTTTTCTAGTTGCATGTTTTTCTTTATGGAACTAAAATTAAAAGCCCCAGGATTACATATCAGGTTCAATGTCCAATAGCTAATTTTTAGTAAAAAAAAATAAAAAATAAAACAGGATTAACCCACTAATGTTGTTATTATTATTATTTTTTATTATTTATTTGTTTGTTTGTTTGTTTTTGCAATTAATCCATCAGGGATGAACAGTGAGTAATCTTTTTAATCTAAATGATAATTTTATATTACATAATATATTATAATAATAGTATAATATATACTAAGACCTATATGTTTTCACACATATGGAGCATAATGGCTTAGATAATAACATTAAAACCTTTTGATAGATACATCAGTCAGATTCTAACCTTGGCAAATCTGGGTTAGAAATCTATTGTTTACAGAAACTAAAACGGTCTATACACTACCAATAAATAATGTATATTTCTAACTGTGCAGCCAGTACTTCGACCTTAGGTCTATAAAAGAAATTAGAAAGCAGAGTTTCTGGGCCTTCTGATGGCACAAATGCTAAAAAAATCCATGTGTATTTAATAAAAAATGAACAGCAGGAAAGCTCCAGATGTTCAGAACAAAAGAAGCCAGTCTGAGGAAGGAAAGCTGACTAATGTCTGCTACTGTAGCAAATACATGACTTCATGCATGTACAGTAACTGTTACTAAGATGGCTAATAAGATTGTTAAAACAGATTTAAATAATCATGTAAGATATAACCACTAGCTAACATTATAGCAGCTACAAATGTTGATAACTTCATTTATTTGGCTTAGTGTAATATTTGAGTGCTACAGCTCCAGCTCTCCGCTTGTGTCCTTTTACTCTTCTCACTGGTGTATATTCTGGCTTGACGATGCATATTTGATTGTCACAGTGTAAGAGTCATTTTGAAAAAAAAAACTTTATCTGTTGAGTGATCTATGTGACTTAGGTAAACCATTTGCTTTATCGCAATCATTTATTTACCAAGCAAAGTCATTGTGTTTTAACCGTAGCAAGCTAGTTATCTGGCCTCTCTGGATGTACCATTATCTAGTGACTACCGCATTGCAAATATCCACATAACAACCCAAATATCCACCATAACCGTTGTTCAAGTTATACTGAGATTTGGGAAGGGGTTTTATCAGTATTCAAAGTGGGAATACTCGCTCCAGTGCTCACTGCATCAGTGCTATGAAACATGAATAGTCATGTTTACTACACATGCATTGATGGAAGACAAATTTTAGATTTGGGCTGGTGTTTCTTTAAGGATCTGCTGAAGGAATGAAATCTTTAAAACATCGATAGATTCTTTCTTTAAAGAGTCTATATTTTCTTCCATGTTTTGTATATGTGAATATCATTGACCACCCATTAGGACAGTGTAAATCTTTTTGATTTGCATCATTATTCGATTATTTTTGAAAAAGAAATAGAAAATACAAGGTGGATTTTGAAATTGTTGTATATTTCACACTGACTAATATTTTTCTTAAAAGTTATTTGGCCTTATTTCCATTAAAGCTACTGGAGAGCTGTAGCTTATAGAATTTAAATAATAAGAGTATTTACAAAAAAGGTCTGGAGTCATGTGTTTCTGCACTCATTGGCTCATAATGTCAGTTTTAATTTACCTGAGAAAATGCCTGCCTCAAGAGCCAAGCAAACTATTTCCAATACATACGTCAATAAGACATTCTAATACCTCTTTAAAGATAACTGCTGTGTTTGGATCAATGGACTAAGCTGCTTGCTCCTGTAAGCAATTTTGAGACCACTTCAGCTAAACAGCTTTTACAGCCTGATAGCTATCACTAAAGTAGAAAATAAATGTATGTATATTGTGATATGACTGCAGTGGGCTTTGGATTGTGCAACCTGAAACACTTTTGCAAAGAGGTTTCCATGCATGTCAATTATTGTAAGTATGACACTGGGTTGCCCATGATAAAAAAAAAAGATACATTATTAAAAAAAAGAAAAAAAAAGAAACCGAACAATTACGTAACAGTTACCTTTATGCCTACCAAACAATTTTAAGAAATGTTTTTAAAACACAATTCCAGTATTTTCATACAGTATTAATTTGATAAGGATGACTATTTGCTAAACAATTTGTGAAATTAGAAAATTTTTATTAGTTCAGTTTGATTAGCTTTTTTTAAATGCTTGTAATCCCACTATTGAAATATTATGCACATCATTTGAATCTGTACAATAATATTCTGATTCTTTAGGTTGACAATAGAGCACTTTTCTTTCAGAAACATTAGACACAATAGACCTAAATGAACATTATCTATAGGCCCGTGTCATTTGAAGTTATGGATATTTTGATTAAAACAATTCAAATCATACTAATGATTATGAGAATGCAAAAACAATGACATTCATAATGGTAAATTGTGGTTTCCTGTTAAAAATATATTAAATCACGGAACGTCTAACTATGTTTCACAGACCTCTAAGTGGCTCTGGACACCCACTTTGAGAACCAATGCATTAGGGTAGCAAATTCCAGCTTAATTTAAAAATTGCAGAAGAAATCACATGCTTAATTTCGATTCTCAGGGAAATTACATCACTAAATATCAATCCATTTTCTGTTTTGTTTATCATATAGAGAGTCATTAGAAGTCTAGTGCAGATTGCAATGGACTCAGGATACAAGAAGGGAGACCCCCTGGATGGGGTCCCAATCCACTGCATGGCACAATCACACAAAACTCTCACAAACGTTCACTTAATGAACAAGTTAGTGTCGATCTGCAATGTAGTTTTTTGACTTGAGGAAGAAACCAGAATACCCTGAAGAACCTCCGAAAGCATGGCAAGCATGTCATGGCAAACATGATAACTAGTAAGCAACCCTAACTTGATCTTATTTATTTATTTATTTATTTATTTATTTATAAATGTATTATTATGCACCACCACAATCATTAAAATCCATAGTTTCAGAAAAGGTTTGCAATGACTAACCTGTGTTTATGTATGATGTACACTTTATACACAGTTGAAACATAGAAATAAAGGGTGAATTATTGAAAAGATTTAAATGATTTTTAAATATTATTAAAGAAGCAAGGCTTGTGATTTATACCACCATTAACAATGCCCATCATCCATTAATCACTTGAAAATTGTGAACAGGTTATGCGTTTTGACTGGTCAATAATATTTAACTTGAAGTGAAAGATTCTGTTTTTTTATATATTGTAAGGAATTTCTCATCTGTCGCCTGGACAGGGTAACCCTCTTTCATCTGCCGCCTGGGCAGGATAACCTTAAATTCAGCCTCTCGTTCCTCTGCTCGATTTCTGTTCTCCACAAGGCCTTGGGGAAGTCTCAATGAAACACACACGCGTCAGTCTTTCAAAGAGAAGTTCCAAAGTTTATTAGGAAAAGCAGGAATATATAGTCGTTCAAGAATGGGGAGGTTGTATTGGGTCTGTGTGTTGCTATGTGTATGAGCATCTATGTTTAGGTTGACCTCTCAGTTACCCCAATAAGGTCAGGTCTTATAGGCATGTGAACCTATACTCCATTAGTTCCCATAGTTGGTAACGTAAGGAATAATTATGGCACGGCCATCTGTTTTAAGACTAATTAGGGAACAAGAGAATTAAGGGACAAGAGCGTGTGTGTGTGTGTGTGGGGGGGGGCGTATATCTGTGTGTGGGGGACAAAGATCAATGTACTCTTTACAGACAGTCTGCAACATTACCAGAAAAGATTGTTTTAGGCAATTATTCTCACAATTCCCCTCTTTTATCCATGATAAACTTATAATGGATAAACAACTCATATATGATTATCTATCTTTCTCTGGAAGCCGGGCTAAGCGAGTAATCACTATTACTGCATCCCTGGCCTGGGCCAGACCCTCAGTCACTTCTCAGATACTAAATACATACATCATCTATTTACCTTGCATAGGAATAGGATAATACTCTGATACTCTGGGGATAAGTTGATACCCAGAAATCATACGATGTAACATTGATTGAAGACATTGAAGAATACAAGGGCCACAAAGGCACAACAAAAGCAAAATAAACAGTACAGGAACAATCATTTGTAGACCTTTTGTGACGAACATTATGGGTGCGATTACCCTTGATTATAGATAAATGTGAAGCAAATTGTGTACGTGCACATGTTCCGCCCCACCCTTTGGGTAGATACAGGTAAACATTTTTTCCACACACCCAGTACCAGTCCTGCTTCCACGTAGTGCCGGTTTCACCTGGGTAGATCAGGGAACATGTGCTTGCATTTTCCTGTCCTAATTCACATGCTGTGTAGGTTTTGTTACAGCTTTTTGTTGTCAGATTTCCTAAGAAAATGTTTCCCCTTGCTGTTACACAAACTGTATACTGGTGGTTAGGTCCCTGGAGGGCCTGGAAGTCCTTCACAAAAGCAGTGCCTTTCTGGTCCATCTTCAGTGCTGTTCTTAATGCGTTTATACAAAAGAACTCATCGTTTGTGTTGTTTGCACACCATCTAGCACCAGTTCTCTTTAGATATCTTATATGCTGATTTTTGTGTCCTTTCTCTGTCGTTCTTCCTGATATGCACGTTTCGGAGATGCAGATCTGGGCCATCACTGTGAGGGTAGTGTCAAGAGTGTCATTTCGAGGTTTCAGGCTAGTTGTGGTGGCAGACGTTGGGAACACCTGACACACATAACACGACTCGTTAGTATGTTGCCTGGCCGTCCAATTGGCGAATTTCCAGAATTCGTTGTCATGAGGATGCGCTTGGACGGGTAACCCTGTCCCAAGGCAGATGATCAAGATGAGGAGGATGACAACCATACTGGTCACTGGTTGTGTGTCCTGTGCTCAACAAGAGGTGGTCGTTCAGTTCTCTGCAGCCTTTTCCGTCACCTCCTGCAGCTTTAATGATGTCCGAAGAACCAGCACAGAAGGGTCTGTGGGGTCACTGCTGAGCATCGTAGAGTGATGATAGGAGAAACCAGGAGATTGGAAGCACCTTCTAGAAAACTCATGGAAGGGTTAAAAGGCTGTATCTCTGTAACATAAAGAAAATTGTGTTACACAGAGAACACTTTTATGCATTTACAGCGGAGTCGACCCCTGGAGGACATCTCTTCACCCTGGTAGCATGGATCCACTGTGGAAAAAGATCAGTTAGTACACCTGTGCGCGTTATCGCGACTATTTCCGCTGGCCCATCATACTTACTTTCGCCCAATGGTTTAGGTTTTAATGCCTTAATCAATACCATCTCTCCCACTTGAAAGGGATGGGTCGGCACCTTAGAAATGACAGGTATAGCTGCTGAAATTTGTTCATAGTGTTTTGATAAAGTGTCAATCAGGGCAGCGGAATACTCAGCGATGTGCACATCAAGATTAGTTGTACCAATAGCTGGCTTACCCTTCTTCAAGGGTGTGGGAAACGGACGACCAAAAATAATTTCGTGTGGTGATAAATGGACATCTTTTCGCGGTGTCATTCTCATTTCTGCTAGAACAGCGGGTAACAAATCAACCCAATTTTTGCTACCCGTCGCCTGCATAGCCTTAGTCAACTTATCCTTAATTGTTCGATTAGTTCTTTCCACTATTCCTGAGGATTGGGGATGATAAGGAATATGAAAGCGCCATGACAGAGACAGGTACTTACACAGATCTTGTGTTATTTTAGAAGTAAATGGCGTTCCTTTGTCTGAGTCAATAGCGTGTGGGACACCATACCTCGGCAAGATTTCTTTGGCCAGAATACGTGTAACAACCTTAGAATTTTCTCGCTGACAGGGGAAAGCCTCTACCCACCTTGAGAACGTATCTACCATCACCAGGAGATATTTGAAAGGCCCCTGTGGTGGCATATGTGTAAACTCAATTTGCCATTCAGAAAAAGGTGCAGTTGGTATTGGAAGATTTTCATGTTTAGCTGTGCTTTTAGTAGGATTATTTTGAGCACAGGTCAGACATCTAGATAAGATTGAGTCTATTGTACCTTTTAAATTAGCTACACAAAAGAGTTTATTCATATCTTCCCATACCCCTCTTCGGGCGCGATGTGTAACACCGTGAAACTCGCGCACGAGAAAGGGAAGGCAGTGAGACGGGAGACAAAGACGGCCATCAGAGCTGTACCAGAGGCCATCAGAGGCGACGTACGAATTCTGCGTTTGCCAGTAGGTGGAGTCATTAGGTGTAGCATAAGATTGTACAGACAGGAGATCTAAATCGGGAATGAGAGTGGAGGAGAGGAATTAGGTGTTAATAGGAGTAGAAAGTGACAGAAAGGGCACTTGAGCTTGTGCCGCTTGTTTAGCTACCCGGTCCGCCAGAGAGTTGCCTCTGGCCTCAACAGTATCATCACGTGTGTGTGCTTTAGTTTTGACAATAGCTAAGGAACGAGGGAGATGGCATGCAGTGATAAGGTCCTGCACCAGTGATGAGTGGGAAATAAGTTTCCCCTCGGCGGAGCGAAAACCACGCGTTTGCCAAATTCGTCCAAAATCATGGGCGACACCAAAAGCATAACGTGAATCAGTGTAAATTGTTACATCCTTACCCTCAGAGAGAATACATGCGCGAGTCAGAGCAAAAAGTTCAGCTGCCTGTGCAGACATAAAAGGTAAAGAGTAAGCTTCAACAACAACATCAGGCAGAGCACACACAGAATGCCCACACAGAAAGTGACCATCATGTGGCTTTGAACAAGAGCCATCAACAAATAGCAAATCGCCTGTATTTAATGGAGTGGATTCTAAATCAGGGCGAATGCTAGTAGAGTGAATGATTTCAGCACAGCAATCATGAGGAGTGTCGTGCAGTGTGCCATCCTGAGTTCTAATTAGACGTGCAAGAGCGTGACCTAACGTATCTAATGAGGAGGTGGCTTTAATTTCTAGATTACTGGTTGAACATAAGATAGTTTCATAACCTGACCTCCTCTGTGCCGTCATATGTTGAGTTTGTAAGTTCTGAAGGACCTGTTTTACCTGATGTGGTGAATGTAAGATCAGGGGATGAGACAGGACAATTTTCTCAGCATCTTGTACCATCACAGCACAGGCGGCCACAGCTCGGAGACACGCCGGTAAGCCCTGGGCAACAGTGTCAAGTGTTTTAGACAGGAATGCACATGGTCTCATGCCCCCCCCCATGCTCCTGGGCCAAGACAGCAGAGGCAGTGCCCTCATGCTCGCAGGCATAGAGATGAAATTCTTTTGCATAGTTCGGGAGCCCCAGAGCAGGAGCGGAACATAGAGCCGTCCGCAGAGCGTCATACGCTTCGAGCATTTCAGGAGTCCATGTCAGCAGACGTTGCATTGGGTCCTTGTGGGAGATTGCAGACCGGAGGCATTTGTCATAGTAAGAACAGTCAGGTATCCATTGACGGCAGTAGTTTATCAGCCCCAGGAAAGCCATGAGAGCGTGTTTTGTGTCAGGACACCATGTGTTGAGGATTACCTGTATACGGTCTTGAGAGAGTTTTTTACTGCCTTGTGAGAGTTCAAACCCCAGATATTTCACCATGGGCAGACAGAACTGCAACTTGGGTTTTGAAACCTTGAATCCTTTTGAAGCTAGATGGCCAAGGAGGCGGAGGGAGGCTTGTTCACAGAGTTTTTCAGAGGCTGCGAAGACTAAGAGGTCATCTGCATACTGCAAGACAACAGAACCAGTGGGGAGAACAAGATCACATAATGCATCCCTTACAACACTGCCGGAGAATCAATATACCCTTGTAGTAGGCATGTCCACATATACTGCCGCCCCCTGTGTGTGAAGGCAAAGAGAGGCTGCGTCTGCTCTTTGACAGGAACACTGAAAAAGGCAGAACATAAGTCAATAACATAAAAGAAAGTATGTTCACATGGAATTGAGGTGAGAATTGAGGCCACATCTGGCACAACAGGTGCCACAGGGATGATGATGTCATTAATTTTCCTCAAATCTTGTGTGAAGCGCCAGGACCCATCCGGTTTAGGGACGGGATTTACAGGAGTGTTGTATGAACTCACACATGGTTTGACTACTCCCTGTTGAAGAAGAGATTGTAAAACTCCATCCACTCCCTGCAATTTAGCTTCAGACAAAGGATATTGTTTAACAAACACAGGGTCTAAATGTTTTAACTTAGCCTCATAGGGTGTACACTGCACAAGACCCACGTCATTCTTATGATCAGCCCACAATGAGGGCGGTAGAGTAAAGCAAAAGATGGGGATGGTGATTTCTGTGTGGTAGAGAGAAAACAGTCGTTAAACTTCATATCAGATAAATGTGACAGTGGAGCAGACTCAGGAACAGAAACGACAAGTTTAGAGCCAGAGAAGCTAATAGAAACGTGTAGCCTGCTCATGAGATCCCTCCCCAAAAGATTAAAAGGACACTCTGACATATAAACAAATCGGTGATGTAAAAAAATGTCAGGATCAGAAGGACATGTGACGAGGAGGGCTGGAGTAAAAGGCGTTTCTTTTGTGACCCCTTCTATTCCCACAGAGCTAACGGATCCCCCTGAGAGAGGACCCTTGTATTGCTTCCCCATTACTGACATTGTAGCTCCTGTATCAAATAGGAAAGAATACACTGTGCCATTTACACATAACTCAAGAAAAGGCATTTCGTTTACCAGATGTGATTCATATGTACAATGTAGCATGGTCAGGGTCGCGCTCTGTGGGCATCTCTATGCATGATAGGGATTTGCCTGCATCCCGGTGAAAGGGCGGGGTGCAGCTTGGGGTGGTTTTGAAGGTAGTGCTGGAAGGGGACCTACGGGAACATCTCCCATCTCTCTAAGTCTTTTCCTACATTCATTCATCCAATGCCCATTCCTACCACAATAAAAGCAGGCACCGGGGCTTCGGGAGTATGAATTACTTCCTCCTCTTCCCCGGCCTCTCCCTCGGCCTCTCCCTCGGGCTCTCCCTCGGGCCGAGTCACCATTATATACATTTCCTTCAGCCACAGCGAGGCATACTACTTGTCTACTTTCTAAAATACCATTGCCTTCCATGGTGCGCACTCTCTCCCATAGAGTTTTAACTTTCATATTGCCATGATCTGTGAACTGATCTTTAAGAACCTTCTGCACCTCAAATCTACAATTATGCATGAAGGTTGTGAGGAACAAAGGATTAGCGATTTTTTTTTTTTTTTTTTTTGAGTTTGGAATAGAGTGATATTTATCCCAGATTAGTTTCATTTCTAACCATTACTTATAACCGTCTGTCATGTACTGAAAATCCTAATCAGAGTCACCGAAGCCGTCATATTTTTTAATGTAAGCAGACGCCAAATATTCAGGTTTAAAAATACCACCGCGAGGATATGTCAAAAACTGAGGTTGTGATTCGGTCCATCCTGCTAAATTATCTAGCCAGGGGGTAGTATAACAACCTAGACCACAACGGTTCATCCAGTCACGAGGAGTTTCCTCGTGGTCTGGTTTAGGATATTTTATTCCTGAATTACCCATGTCCAACTATAGGTACAACCAATATTATTACACACAAACAAAACAATACAAACAACACAATTGGAGACCAGCGATCGAGACAGAGAGGGCGATCAAATAAATTTATAGCCTCTAACCTTAGAGACGTTGCGCGCGCTTTTTCACTGGTTCAATAATCAGTGACGAATTCCCTTACACATCGTGCATACATTCGACAATATCGATTTAACTATACACGGATATGGATATCAGCACAGTAGTGCCTACACTTTGAACGGTATGACTAGATACCAATCAGCACTTGCCCATCCTTCTGATATCCCCCAATATAAATACCAGTACACGAGGTAAGTGCCTACACTTTAACAGGTATGACAAGATACCAAATCAGCACTTACCCGAATACTGGTATCCCGGACGAGCCCCCAAAACTGTAAGGAATTTCTCATCTGTCGCCTGGACAGGGTAACCCTCTTTCATCTGCCGCCTGGGCAGGATAACCTTAAATTCAGCCTCTCGTTCCTCTGCTCGATTTCTGTTCTCCACAAGGCCTTGGGGAAGTCTCAATGAAACACACACGCGTCAGTCTTTCAAAGAGAAGTTCCAAAGTTTATTAGGAAAAGCAGGAATATATAGTCGTTCAAGAATGGGGAGGTTGTATTGGGTCTGTGTGTTGCTATGTGTATGAGCATCTATGTTTAGGTTGACCTCTCAGTTACCCCAATAAGGTCAGGTCTTATAGGCATGTGAACCTATACTCCCTTAGTTCCCATAGTTGGTAACGTAAGGAATAATTATGGCACGGCCATCTGTTTTAAGACTAATTAGGGAACAAGAGAATTAAGGGACAAGAGCGTGTGTGTGTGTGTGTGTGTGTGTGTGGGGGGGGGGGGGGTGTATATCTGTGTGTGGGGGACAAAGATCAATGTACTCTTTACAGACAGTCTGCAACATTACCAGAAAAGATTGTTTTAGGCAATTATTCTCACATATATATATATATATATATATATATATATATATATATATATATATATATATATATATATATATATATATATATGAGTTTTTCTAGTTCTCAAGTCATTTATTCGAGTTCCCAGGTAAGTACACAGTGTTTCATTGGGGTCCAGTTCATGACATCATTGTACTACAATTGCCACAATGCCCCTGTTAACACCACAATCCCTAAGCCCATTTCCTCCCGTTACCTCCTTCTGTAGAAACTCTCATACACACACTAGTGTGCCATGTGCTGAATCACAATTTAAATCAGAAAAGGTCAGAGAAACAAATTGTTTGTTTCAGCTTACTTCCACAAAAGTCCCAGAGGCAAAGTGTAGAGGAGGTGACATTCACTCAGCAGTTTGTACACACCTACGTTCTCCCTGAGGAAACTTTGCTAAACTTGCAGGGTTTTTTGCATTCTGTGATAGGTCACTTAGCAGGCAAAATGACAACCATACTAAATACAACTTCCTACACTTACTATTACATTCTGCCAAAAGATATTTTTTATTTTGGATGCAAAGATACTCACTAACATTTTTAGCAATGCAATTCAGTGGAGTGTTCTTTAAACAAATTTTGGACACTCATTTATCTGGTGGGTGCATTATGGTCAATCTAATCATGTCACAGGACACTTTTAAGATTCTGGGAAGAGAGGAAGACAGTGAAAGCTGAGAGTGTTGCCAATGTCATTGGTAATTACATTTCTGATGTCCAGTATCTGACTTACTTTAACCCTATGTTCAGAATAGCAAGAGACAAAGTGGCAGACAGCCATGTTCCTTTTACATGTGGATCACAGCGTCACGATTTCAGCCATTAGTGACGTAAAGCGATAAGTGACATTTAACTGGAATTTTTTCAAATCTATGCAAAATTAGTACGACATGGTATAGGGATAACTTTATACACCTGGCTTGAATGAGATGCTTTTGGTCTGAAATTTCTTCACATTTGAAATATTTCTTTAATCTGAGTAAAGATTAATTGAAGTGTCATTCAAATTTAATTTCTGCCAGCAATTACTTCACACACAAGTGAAGTAACACAAGACACACACTTGACAGACAAAATAAAAGGCAGCAATTTCATTGTATCCTGTGATATATGACCTCTCATTAAACGTGTACAGAGACATTACGAAGAAAAATATATTCAGAAGGAAATAGCAGAGAGTGTTGGTGCCCTTCATTGCTTCACTTATGAAAATGTATTGATTTGCTAATCAAATGATAGTATGAAGCAACGCACATTACACCTGCATCAAACTTAAATGTAATTTAAACAAAAATGCTGTGTTTATATTGTATTGTGATCTGAACTTAATAAATGTTTTTGCATGCCAGTGTCGCTACATGCCCATTAGCATAAACCTCGGGCTACTGAAAATCATGTTCCAAATTGTCTTTGTTATTAATTCTAAACCTAAACTGCAAAGATCATGATTAAGAATTGATGCACATTTTTTATCAAAACAGTACACAATCAAAGTGCATTTAAATGTTAATCTCACAGTATCTCGTTTACATTCTGTTTGTAGGCACACATAACCTTGCTAGTCCCTAAAAATAGACTTCAAACGCAACTTTAACGCAAAGACATCAAGCACAGTTATGCACCTGCATATTAAATATCCATGCATAGGTCTGTTTGATTGGTTTCTTTTATTTGAATGTTGTTGCATGCTAAAAATTGGACAAGCTAGACAGTACTGTATAAAGCCTGGGAAGAACTTTTATTGGAAGATGCCAGTGACTGGAATTTGGTTCCACCTGCACAGTGGGACCTGAAGAGAAGCTTGACAATTAATGAGACAGCTTGGAGATGCATTCTAGGCCTGGCAAAGCCCTGTGTGCAGAATTGAGAAGGGAATGAAGCTGTCTCTCCAGCTTGCTTTCAAAGATTGCCTTCAAAGATACAGATTGATCTGTAGCTCTGTCACTACGTTAGATGAGAGGAAAGAGAGAGGGATGGGCCAGCCATCTTTAGGGCTGACTGCTCTGATTTAGCCTGCAGCAGCAGCAGAAGCAGCATCCCACAGCCAGGCCATGCCTCCAAAGCTTCAGACTCCTGGGAAGGCGGTATAACATGCTGAAAGTGAGCTATGGCCACTGCCCTACATGTAGCATCTGCCAGGCAATGAAAGAATCAACCCACTCCACCCCTTTTCTCACACAGCGACAGATGGAAGCAGCCTGAATGAAAAAGTCCACCATCAAATTTCCATTAGGTTGCCTAAGAAAAAGAGAAATCTGTGTTGCTGAGACAACTGTCATTTCATCAATAAACAAGATAACTAACCAAACAAATTGACTATGCATGCTAAAGATCCAATTAAACTCTGACAATGGTCCAAAAATAGTCTGTTGCATTATTTACACATTCCATAGACATTCCACCCACAACGCATGCTGGAGTCGGATGTAAGACAATGCTATTTTTCCCCATATTGGCGGCGCAGTGCCACCCAAACAGGTCTCACATGTAATATGTATTTTTCTTGCATATTAAGCTGGAAATAGAATACAGGGTTGGGAGATGGGAAAATTTGCTGGAGAGCCAAAGACTGCAGGCAATACATTTGATCATGTTAGACAGGTTTTTTTTTTTTTTTTGGCTGGTGATGTTCAAAGCAATCTGCCACATGTGGGGGTGCTAAGGATTTGGTAATGTATTCAAAAAGTAACCCAAAGCAACACACATACAAAGGAGATATCATCAGCAACAGCACATATCCGAGGAAAATAAAAAAAACATTAGACACAGGAACCTGGCACACTGTGGCTCGTTTTCACTCATGCTGAAAACTGCTCAGTGAAACGTGCAGACGCCTCTTCAGCATTTACACCTATTTACTGAAGGACTTTGAACCCAAGGTTAAACTACTTTGTAGTCAGTGGAGTGAGGAGATGGAGGAAATCTGACAGATAACGGTGTGCCTTACCATTGCCTCATGAGTGTGTCTCGTAGGAGGCAGGCCTGTGGTGAGAAACTGAGATGGGAGAGAATGTTGACGATGATGAGGCCTTGGCCATGCAGCATCATGTCTGCTGCCAGCTGTGGTAAAGCCGCATGTTATGAAGAAATTTTCAACAGTCCATTGCCATTGATGAAAAATATCCTCATTCCCTTCAAAAAATCCAAATATCCTCTATAGATTCTCTTGTATAATGAACAGCATGTGCTGCCATGATACAACATATGGGGTAAATGTGTGTGTGTGTGTGTGTGTGTGTGAGTGTATATATGTGTGTCACAAATTGGCAACTGTAAAAAAGTCACATGTGAGTATGTGAATGTGAATGTGAGTAGCATATTCAGTGAATTTAAAGACATTTTTTACAGTTGCTAATTTGTGACACACACACACACACACACACACACACACATCAAGTATTTAATGATTTACATTTTCAATTACATACATTTAATTATGTCAGAAACTCATTTTGAAGAATATTTTGGAATATAATAATAAAATAAAATCAATAAAAATAAACAAACAGACAAATAAATTACCTATACAAATAAACATTACAACCACTACTTTTACAACTACTATTAATAATAATAATAATAATAATAATAATAATAATAACAATAATAATAATAATAATAACAATAATAATTATTATTGCTATTATTATTATTATTATTATTATTGTTATTATTATTATTATTATTATTATTATTATTGTTATTATTATTATTATTATTATTATTATTATTATTATTATTATTATGTACATGGGTCATGGTGGCTTAGTGGCTAGCAAGTTTTCCTTGCACCTTTGGGACTGGAGGCTCGATTCCCACCTACACCCTCTGCATGCATGCTTCTCCCAGTGCATAGTTGGTTCTCTGGTCCTTTGGGTTCTCTGGTTTTCTCCCCCAGTTTAAAGACATGCACTGTAGTCTGATTGGCATCTCTAAATTGTCTGTAGTGTGTGAATGTACAGAAAATGGATGGATGGCTGATACATGGATAATAATACAATATAATATTTATTATATGAAGGAAATTGTTTGTTTTTAGTTTGTAACTACTTTACAGGGTCATGGGCTTAGAGTCAATCCTGGCAAAACAGAATGCATGATGAAAGGGACACCAGTTTTTTATGGGGCATCATTCACAAATACATTTAAATCCTCATTCCCACCTACAGCCAATGTAACATATGTGCAAGTTGTGGAACACCTCACTGACAGTTACCCAAGCTCAGGCCTTCCTACCTTCCTTCCTTCCTTCCTTCCTTCCTTCCTTCCTTTCTTTCTTTCATACTGGCAATCCAAAGTGTATTCATACCTAATGCCTAGTGTTCCTGGGATGGCATCCAGATACACCAGAGCCATGCCATTACAGAACCATTACAGAAGACGAGTGCATAATAAACAACCAAACAAATAAATATATATCTTGGTGTTCAACATATTATTGTTACAAAGCTTATTGTGTATAAATAATATTCATCCATAACATTGACTTTTTAAAGTGTATGCATTGCTATGTGTGGAAAATGTCTCCCAAGATTATTTACAATATTTATGAGGCTAGGAATTTATTCAGGTTTGGTAGTATATAATTTGTTTTTCCACTCTATTCTTGTAAGGCAATTTTGAAGAGGTTAAAACAATGCTATCATCTTTATCTGCATAGATGGAGCTGCCCTCATCTACCCACTCAATCAATTCTAAAAAGCTGGCTTCATCTCCGTCAAATCAAAAACCAAGGCCATACATCCATTCGCCAGTACTGCAGTGCACACACAAAAGCCTAATCTATCTTTCCGCAGATCTTCAATCGAGTTTGCTGCTTTTTCGTTGAAATTAATTACTTGAAGCACAAAAGTGTGCCTGTGGTCCCGGTGGGATTGTTAAGCAGGCCACATGGTGTTTCAGATGGCTGAATGCATTCCTGATGGAGAGGTTGATTGAGAAAAATGAAAAGTGCAATATAATGATACCAGTTCTTTTCAGAAAGCCAGAATGTAGTACTGAGGGCCCACACAAATGACAGAGGCTGTTCTTTTCAAAAAATAGTGCTAATGTGGCAAACATGGCAGCTTCTATAAGACCTGAGAAAGTTTTGGCATATTGCTTACATAAATCCAAACATTTTCTGTTTATAATATCCTTAAATCTTTGTTTTGCACCATTTATAACATACCTCAGTTAAATAGATATGGAATATATGGAATATTATGGATAATATAAATATATAGATTTTTGCCAGCGATATCATCAGTACAGAAATCTGTGACATTAATTTGTGACCCTCCCAAATGTATTCATAGTAATACCCACAGTGATTATTTCTACCAGGAATTAACTGCTCTTGGCTTAAATGCGCAGTAATCTTTGCACTAGAATAAGGTTATATTTTAATGTGCAGATTTCTGTTGATTTAATACAGGGACATGCACTAGTCGTCATTTTAAAGATAATTAGAATGTCCTAAATAAAAAAGAGGTATAAAGTACTTACTACTTACATTTAATTGCTTCCCAAGGCTATATTTTCTATGGCATTTGAAAAAAAGAAAAAAAAAAAAATCTTTCTTGGTATTTGAACATTTTCCTTTAAAATGCTAAAATGCCCCATGACCTTACATATTGTATTGGAATAAAGATAATTAATTTTGACAGTGCCTCCACCTTATGAACGCAGATTTATCATTAAAAAGTGAACGTTTACCAGGTTTAAGACATGTCTACAATTTGAAGCACAAAAGCAGACAGATTGAGGCAGATAGATATAGGCTTACTTTTGTCTGTAAGGCTGGAATTAAATTCTTGTGTACATGCTCTTATAGGAAAATCATCAGTGCCAGGGTGGTGTGATGAAGCCCTATATGAAGAGGGGTTACTGTTACCACTACATAGATTTCATAGATTATTTTACTATAATCCACATATATGAAGTCCTTTATTTCTCGTTTTTTAATTTATTTAAGAATGTCATACATTTTAAGCTGTAATAGTTCCTTTAACTGTTGTGTGACACATTTACATTATACCAGCTATAAATAATAATTCCCTCATCAGCCTTTCTTTCTTTCTTTCTTTCTTTCTTTCTTTCTTTCTTTCTTTCTTTCTTTCTTTCTTTCTTTCTTATTAAACCTATGCTATGTGCACCATCCACCATAACAGTATCTGTAAATGAGTTGTTACTATAGAAAGAATAATGTATAAGACTGAGTGCATTATTATACAGTAAACCTGCAATTTGAATTACTGTCAAAGCTGCAGTTATAGCAAATTAATCAAAACGTTCTGAAAAATTAGATCATAGAATTCAGCAGCACAGTGGTATAATTTTTTAACAAAGGAAATGTATTCCTCTGGAAATTATGTAAAAGTAAAACTGAATATGATGTGTTCCTGGAAAATGAGAACGTAATAATTTTGTTTCTTAGTAGTGTCACATTCTCCTATGCAGATGGGGCAGCATGCCAGAATAACTACCGTGTCCTTTGGATGCACTAAACCATATTGTTGCTTGGCTTGAGCTGATGTGAGGAGGAACACACTCTTGCCACTGGCACCAGTCGGCTCAGTGCCCACAAAGTGCCAGGCTACAGAATCCAGCTTGCTGTCAGTGTGAGTTATAGCTCTGTCACACCAGCCTCTGAAGCACCAGCACCATGAGATCCTCCAGGCTGAGCTTCCCATGAGCTTCGTCTACTAACAGCTTCTGTCCTGTTTCACAATGATTTCAGTGAGCGACCTATATTATTTCTTTATATGATTGTGGGTAATTTTAGAAGCTTTTTTGGGTACTTTTTTGAGTACTGCCTGTAGGTAGCATTTTGCCTTTTGGCACTATCTCACAAATAACTATTCTTGGGAGCTAAACAATTTCTTACAATGACTTTTATGCTGTTTTTTTTTTTTTTTGGTTGCCAGGTGGTTATATTATAGTCTGCCTTTTAGGTAGCTGCTAAAAATGATTCTGAGGTAGTAGAAGCTTAAATAACCTTCATGAATGCTATTATTTACAGACCTTCACCTCTTAAACTACCACAGAACCCGGAAACTGATAAGCAAATATGTATGCCATGCACACCGAGCCTGAACCTGAAACACATCCCTCTTCGTTCCCCACCTTAATCAAATGCTATTGATTTCCTTAAGTGAAGCATTGATTTATATGACACCTTCTACTGAAATATTCAGACTGAGAGGGGGCGGATGGACTAGCAGGGGTAAAGAAATCTCACTGTTTTATTGCTGACAGCAAGGGAAACTGTGAATCAGGGCCTGTGACTGACAGCTAGTGTTATTCATATCCATGCAGGAGTGCATTAAGAGCCACTGGCAAGGACAACATTGCAAAACACTGACTCATAACATTAATTGACCAAGTTTATATTTGCGAAGTAAGAAAAACAATACTGGTGGTACTCTAGGTCTCTTTATATAACAACAAAAGCAAAAATTAGATCTAAAAGTGTCTAGTCATCAAGTGAAAGTGTAAAATTGTCTGCAATAATATTGAATATGGGTGACTTGAAAACTAAATAATTCACTTTTAAATATGAAAGTCTTTTAAGACTTTTCAGGATGGAAGAACAAACTTCAGTAGCTCTGGTAGAGTATTGATTTTTTCTTCATGTACATTTATACGTTTTGAAAAATCTAAGTTAGTGCTGTCCCTATATAAAATATTAATATTAAAAACAAACAAATTGTTTTAATTAAAATGTTATTAAAAAATTATTTAGAAAACATTTGACCTGCTGACTTTATGAAAAACAGTTAAACAATTTTAAATTATGCCTTGCTCTGAATATATAATAAATTAATCATTTTAAATACATTTTGATTTCGATTTCAGTCTGAAATTTTCATATTGGTGAAAATCTGTGTCTTTCAAGGTTTCTTCCTCAAGTTGTTTCGAAGCGATTTTTCTTCTGTCAGCTTTTGCTTGCTCATCTAAAAATCATACCCAGTTTCTCTAAATCTGCTTTGTGAATATATCTATAAAAGAAGTAGGCATTTTCACCACTCAGGTTATTGATCTAAAAATACATAAATAGTTAAAATACCAAAAAAAAAAAAAATCTAAATTCAAATTATTCATATGGCCTAGCCATGCTTGTTGGTAGACCGCGATGTTACCAATTTTTTCCTTTTAGTTATTGGTATGGGTAATAAATGTTGGGGAATTCTTACAGCCTGATTCTTGAGACTGTATTACTACTCCTGGTTTTTCTCTTTTTGTTTACATATATGAGAATATATTCTATTTTTCATTCTGTGATTATTTTTGTATAGTTCAGACAATGTGGTCCTGCGAAAGCTTCCTAGGGTAATCGACACTATGGGTGCTGGACTCCTTGCTGTGTGCGTGGTTGTATTAATTATGTGAATGCATCATTATTGCAAATATTGGTTTCTTTGATGCTTTTCTTAGCTTCGAGTCATTGCAAATGTGCCAAAGATAAACTTGTTTTGTCTTTTAAGCATGGTGAGTATTCGTGGCTTCATGATGCAGCATAGTCTGAATGCCAATAAGCCATGAATGTGCACAAGCTTATCACCTCCATGTGATTAATTTGCAGCTTGAGGTTATTTTATTTAACGATACTATATGTGCATAATTAAATCCAAGGGAAGTTTATAGGACATGGTTTAGAATATTTGGTTCACATACTGGCAGCCTTTAATAAAATATCTACTCAGACGAGGAACTCACGTTTACTGGAACTACAGAACTAAGAACCCATGATTAAGACTTTCGAATAATAATCATTTTTTTCTCATTCACTGTGTCCACACCTAGTCTATATGCAGAGTAGTCTTGAAATGGGTTTATAAGAGTCTACCTTCTATCCAAAAAGTCATTTTACTGTGAATATTCATGTTGCAAGGGCCAGTTTATACTCCATACCACGCTGTCTGCTCATGTAGAAAGTAGTCCTTGCAATGTTACATTTGACTTCTTCTTTTAATTATTTTTTGAGAACATGGCTGAGATTATGAAAATTAGCACTACGAAGAATTTTTTTCACAATTAGCCTGAATGGCTGATTCTGGGTGCATTTGAAGGAAGGTGTCAACATTGCATAGGTGATTGCCTAATAGACGTGACTGAATTAAACTTTCCTAACTTGTGGAAAATAGTTCATTGATTCGTTTTCAGTAACCATTTTGCAGGGATAAGGTCCAGATCTACCTTGATGGGAGTATGTCTATCTATCATAAGGCACCATGCAGGCAGACACACACATACACACTTTTCACACTCGTTCAAACCTAAGGGTAATTTAGCATAGCCAGTCCACCTACTGACATGTTTTTGGAGGTAGGATGAGAACCCCAGAAGAAACCCATGCAGGCAAAGGGAAATACTGTATGAAAAGCCACACTGACATAGCTACAGGGTCCCTGCATCAATGCTACCTACTACATCACTGTGCCACCATACTGATCTATCCTTCATTTAATTATTATTATTTCGGTACAGCATTTCAGTCAAAGCTACGTGCATAATAGTTTACGGAGAAATGGTTTTGTTTTCTGAAAACTTAAGTTCTATTTGATGACTTATTGGCTAGGAGGCCTTCTGGTTCATCTGCACACCACACCTCATTGCAATATTGAAACCTGAAGTAGGAAGTAATGTGACTGATCACAAGTTCATGCATTACATTACTCACTGCCAAGTCCCAGGTTTGGATCAATTTCTCACAGGGTGCAATTTACTATTTTTAAGGTGGACCAGAGATTGTTCCTTGGACATCCCTGGGGTCAAAAACTACTTGCAAACATAACACAATGTGCAGGTGTTATGTTTGCCCTCTAGTACAATGTACTGCCCTCTAGTGTTCAGATGTCCAATAAAATGCTCACATTTATATTATATAATGTATAATACACAAAAAATACATATTATAGTATATCTAAATGATAGGAAGTTCTAATAAATCTTATGGTCATATTGTACATAGCCATTAAAAAAACTCAGACTCAACTGGATTTGAACATTCACTTGCTCAAATGAACATCTGTAATATTGTAATTTCTCTTTCAAAACAACATGAGCCATCTTAGAGAATCAGACCACATTCTGCAGCTCCCATCTGGCTGTCAGACAGGAATAGAACAAGATAAGATGAAGTGAGAAGTCAGTCAGTTTGCCTCCCATGGCAGAGCCTTCACGTCATCTTTTAACGAAGGTGCCTAAGCTTTAGTGGATGGAGAGAGGGTGGACAGAGCCCATGAGACAGGTATTAGAGGCATCAAAGGGAAAGAGGAAGCAGTCAGACAGATTTCAGCTGCTGAAGAAAATATAGGATCTGCTCACAGTACATACATTTTGGTTATTGGTGTATGTTTCTAAGCTCATTAGTAATCATATCTTGGAGAAACATCACAAAACATCACAAAAAGCAACTAATGAATTACAATGGCCCATGGATCTAATGGCACTTCTAAAACTGTACCATAATTCGAATAAAATGAATAAAAATGATCTTTTAACATTTAAAATTTATCATTTTTTTAAACCCGGACCACAGCGATGGGACCACCTGGGAGCCTTTGCTACTATTTTAAATAATAATAAAAAAAACACTATGGAATAATGCATATGGAAAATGCACTGAACAAAAAGTATTTTAAGACCAAGGAATAACACACAATGTGCAGTAGTGTTATTGGAAATTAATTATATATATATTTTTTCTTTTATACTGTACCACCACAGTTGGTTTACATTACATTTTTTCTTTCATTCATTTACTTTCATATCATTCATCATACATTATCATACATATTAACCAACCAATTCTACTTATATTAGTATACTACTTATAATATTATACTACTTATAATATTGTGGAACCTACATGAAACAAATTAGCATTATATCACTTAAAAGGTTACAGCCTTACAGATACAAAAGGCTGACAGTACAGACTTCTTACATAAATCTCTCATAAATCAAAAACATATCCATACAGTAAACATAGTAGGCATAGATTATGCAAAGTGTCCTTCATACAAATGCCTGTGAATTTTCAGCTACTCTGCTACTATGACTGCAAAACAATTTAATTAGATTTTTTGAGAGCTGCTGTTATACTGTTTATAATTAGCTAGCACCTTATGACCAATCAGATTTGAGAATTCCACTGTAATAATACAAAACTACTTCATGTTTTAAATTCTTAACACATTCTTCGCATTTTCTCCAGTAGGTTCAGTAGGAGCTCCACACAGAAAACTTTTCTCAAGTTGAGACAATCTAATTAAGTAAACAATGCAATCAAGTAACCAATTTAACCAAGTAAAAACTGTTTTGAGTAAATTTGACTTCACTGTTCACATTTGTCATAGAAAGAAATGCCAAAATATCTTTAAAAATATATGTTCTGTTTACACCTTGGGGGCACGGTGGCTTAGTGGTTAGCACGTTCGCCTCACACCTCCAGGGTTGGGGGTTCGATTCCCGCCTCAGCCTTGTGTGTGTGGAGTTTGCATGTTCTCCCTGTGCCTCGGGGGGTTCCTCCGGGTACTCCGGTTTCCTCCCCTGGTCCAAAGACATGAATGGTAGGTTGATTGGCATCTCTGGAAAATTGTCCATAGTGTGTCAGCACGTGAGTGAAAGAGAGTGTGTGTGTGCCCTGCGATGGATTGGCACTCCATCCAGGGTGTATCCTGCCTTGATGCCTGATGACGCCTGAGATAGGCACAGGCTCCCAGTGACCCGAGAATAGTTCAGATAAGCGGTAGAAAATGAATGAATGAATGAATGTGTCAGGACTCTGCCCGGACTTTGGCCATGTGCCTTTTTGTTTATGTTTGGTGTTCACGTGTCTGCCCCGCCCTTGTCGTTTCCTCCCCGCCTCTGCACACCTGTCCCTCATGTCTGTTAATTATTTGTATTACTTAGTTGAGCCGCGTTGCCTTGTGCAGCGTGGAATCCTCTGTTGTCTTCGTCTTGTTTGGTCCTGTCTCGAGTCCGTGTTCCTGTTTTGTGTTTGAGTTAATAAATCCCTGTTTTTTGTTAAGCTGTCCTGCATTTGGGTCTGTTTTTACCCCCGTGTCTCTGACAGAATGTTTACACCTGACCATTGAAACCATATGTGAACATCTTATTCCAGATATAATCCCCCTTTGTGTTATAATTTTTTAGATCTATCTAGTTTGCTTTTATTTAGATTTTGGAGCATCTCTGTGGGGATTTGTCATTATTTTTCATTCAGCCACAAGAGCATTAGTGAGTCCAGATTGATGTCAGGTAAGGAGACCTGAGGTGCAATCAGCAATCCAGTTCATCCCAAAAATGTTCAATGGGGTTGAAGATTGGAGCTCATTTTGTTCATGGGGCATTGTCATGCTGAAACAGCAACAGTTTGTTGAAGAACCACGAATGGGAATGATGGACAGATGCGCACAAACATCTGCTCTATAGTGTACTGTATATGCCGTAATTAATAATATCTTATTTGGTTCATGCTTTCCAAAGTCAGGTTTTTGCAATACTTGTACATATGCTGCCTGAGGCTAATCATCCCTGAGAGTGAAATTGGTTGCACTTATTGGCTTCAAGGCACCTCAAAGTGCTTTTAAGTGATGCAACAAGTAATCAGGGTATCTGTTTGGACATCTAGATAGAATCAGACAGTTACTTTCTTCTCCCAGTGGCTTGTGCTGTTTGATGATTCCTTGGGGCTAGAAGGTGAAGACAGTTTGTGGTGTGTGGAAGGTCTTCACCGTCATCACAAATAACTGGCATTGTGGCATGGCAGAGAAGAGACATACAGTATAATGGAATGAAGATGGTTTGCTTTACTTGTACATTATCTATAATTAAATCCCCATTAATCACATTTAATGTTTTTTACTGTATAGTAAATACACTATTTTAAATGTTACATTATTCAGGATTAGAAATCACATAAAATTTCACGCTTGTTATATAGTTCTCTCCTTTAGCTGAAATGGCTCAACACTTTTCTGACTGAAAGGAAACAGTCTTCCTTCCAGCCCTCTGGGCTGATGTGTCTTAACCCCTCTCAGTGAATGTCTGCCGGGGATCAAAATGGCATTTCAGGAGATTTTGCCATTTATAGAGTTCCCCTTTGATCACTAACTGCTGCATTTGTGACATTTCAACTCACTTTTTCTTCACTTATTGCATTTTTGCAGGTAACATAGCCTTTTGGACATGAACACTTTATCAAGTACAATTGCAATTGGGCTTTACAGTCTGGGGTTGCCATCTAAGAAGGCCAACAGTGTCTGGAGGCTATGGTTTGTGTGCAGAACAAATAGAAATGCTAACATATCCAGGGGCATTTCCCCTCCTTCTTTATTTCCTTTGCTTGTATGAGAAGTCACAATTCAGATTGTGTGAAAATCTTCTATTATCTCATGTTAATAACGTTTTTATATAGACTTGATTATCACTGCCAGTAGTGGACTTGTTGGCAGTGCTCAGATTTATTTAGAGAATAGACCTTAAAACTTAAATACAGACTGAGAAAGAAAACTGCTTATTAATAGAGTGTAATTTGTTAAAATAGATGCTGTCTGTATTTCAATACAAGCTCCTTTATGTGTGTGGGGGTGTAGGTGTGAAAGTATATGCAACAAGAATTAAACAGCAAGAAATTATATTTATAATCCATAGCTGCTACTTTCACGATCAAGTCGATTAAACACATGTTCGTGGATGTTAAATAAACTCTGCTAGTTTGTTATTGCAGGTATATTTATATACACTCACCGGCCACTTTATTAGGTACACCTTTTCCACTGCTCGTTAACGCAAATTTCTAATCAGCCAATCACATGGCAGCAACTCAATGCATTTAGGCATGTAGACATGGTCGAGACGATCTGCTGCAGTTCAAACCGAGCATCAGAATGGGGAAGAAAGGTGATTTAAGTAACTTTGAACGTGGCTTGGTTGTTGGTGCCAGACGGGCTGGTCTGAGTATTTCAGAAACTGCTGATCTACTGGGATTTTCACACACAACCATCTCTGGGGTTTACAGAGAATGGTCCGAAAAAGAGAAAATATCCAGTAAGCGGCAGTTCTGTGGGCGCAAATGCCTTGTTGATGCCAGAGACTGGTTCGGGCTGATAGAAAGGCAACAGTAACTCAAATAACCATTCGTTACAACCGAGGTATGCAGAAGAGCATCTCTGAACGCACAACACGTCGAACCTTGAGGCGGATGGGCTACAGCAGCAGAAGACCACACCGGTACTAGTAAGGTGTACCTAATAAAGTGGCCGGTGAGTGTACAGTTTTACTTCCTGTAAATGATTTTTTTTTCTTTTCTAATAAACAAGACTTTCAAGTACTGACGGGAAAGATTTCACCACCACATTTGCTCTTTTATTTGCCCTTACCCTCTTCAAATATAATTCAATTTTTTTTTAAATGTCAGCCTGGTTCTTTATTACATCTCTTTATTGGTACATCTATTTATTAGATTAGATTATCAGTCTATGCATGTTAAGAGTGTGTCTGACATTTAACTTTATTCATCTATTCTTTTTTCTATATTGTCAACCAAAGTGCGAAAGCTCTCATGTCATTTTGCTTTGAACATCATAGCTAGTGCGAGTAAAGCCAGAGGTGATGATTTGGATCTGGCCTGAGTGCTGAACTCTGGCATTAGGGTTCAGACTTGTACAATCATTCATGCCCATGTGGTTAAGAGGTTTTTCAGAGAAGGACTACTCTCGGAGATGGACAAAAATCTAATAAAATGTTGGATTTGACCTCACCAATCTGGTTAAGCATACATTAAAGCTTTTGAGGGTGAAATACTAGACAGGGTTTTGAATTTTCATGTCTTAAACATTGACATTTTCAGAGAGAGAAAGCACATGAAATAAAATTAGGATCTGCGTCTAATATGGACTGGATGGCCTAATAAACATTTGTGGGTTTGGGGCCAGCATCAGTTATCAGTAGTGGAAAACAAAAACCAAACAAAACAATAAAAATTGATAATGTGATTTGCTTATTACATTTCCACAGATTCAAATCTATAGGCAATTATCCAGGCTTGAAGAATAACTAATACCTTCAATATGCATACTAATATGCAAGACTAGATTGACTATTATGACAACAGATATGACCATTTCTCCGATCTATCCTGGCAATAATTCCAGTTTGTGATGAGGTATTCCCTTAAATTTTAAACTTTGTTCTCTCAGCGAATGAAACACAAGCAGGCCATTTGAATGCAAACCTCATTATGTCCTGGAACATACAGATAGAGAGAGGTCCAATTTGCATTTAGATTGTTTCTGGAGAAGTAAATTAATCAACACTTTTACACACACACACACACACACACACACACACACACAAACAGGTAAATTTCCTTTTTTTTTATCACATTCCCTCAAATTTTCACATTTACTAAAACCGGTGTTGAGTGCTGAACTCGTAATGTCTGGGTCATACTATACCTGACCTTTACCATATACAGATTCCAGTTCTGCATGGCTTTTACACTCTCGGTCTAAAAATAAAACACTGATAGGAAAGAGATTTCAACATACGTTTATGTCTATATATTGTGACATCAAACGGTAGACTGGATCTGTGTCAGTACTATCAACATCTTCACTCAGATTGCTTAGCTGTGTGCCATGAAGTATATTTGCCTATTGGGGGATCTTCTTCTGAGACTTTTTTTTTTTTACTTTTATTTATATATGAATCTTAACACAACTAGCAAATTTGCTGAAATGTGAATTACTTCTTCAGCGTATATCCTTTGTGGTTAGTGCATTTGCTTAGCATCTCTGGGGTTTGGCCAATATTTCAGCAATGAGATTTGGGCTTCTCTCATTTCATTGCGCATAAATTGTGATAAAATTGTTAAATAATAAATATATTTTCATCTGTCTTTTTTGTTTAAAATGTCCCTGAAATCAAAATTGATGTTTTAGAGCTTTGTGTCCCTTAGTGTAATGGACTCTGATAGACTATATTTAAAAGTACAAATTGATATTTTGATTGTAATTGACTAGTTCATCACTTCTGGGTAAACATTGCAAAAAGATGTGAAGAGTCATATCTAGGCATAACTTTATGATTGCAAAATTGAACTTTATGTCCTGCCCCTGGAGGGTGTGTCTTGCTTTACAGTAGCAGCTTGTTATCTTGCTAGAAGCAGACATGGCTTGTCGTGAGATTTTTGCTTCCTGCAGACTTTACCATTTTCCAATCATTGCTTGCTTGAGTAAAAAATTGGTTGAAGTTTATTAATTTATAAGAGAGAAGAATTTGTAAAAAGGTCACGGTGCGGGCACTTCAATGCTGGAATGTGTCACTTCCTCAGACAGAATGAGAATTTGCTTCCATATTTATACACCACCCGGGGTTCACTTTAAGTTAGAATGAGCAAAAGGCTCCCAGTAATCTTTCTCCATATTTAACTCGTTGCTAAGCTACTGACAATTTGTGTTTAGATTGTGACAGGGTGTGGTATATCTCAAAAGCTATAGGCTATTGTGTACTGCATGTCAGTCAAGCAGTTTGTCATTTTGACTTCCTTTTTCAGAAGGGAAAACATTCATTCATTCATTCATCTTCTACCGCTTATCCGAACTACCTCGGGTCACGGGGAGCCTGTGCCTATCTCAGGCGTCTTCGGGCATCAAGGCAGGATACACCCTGGACGGAGTACCAAGCCATCGCAGGGCACACACACACACTCTCATTCACACTACGGACAATTTTCCAGAGATGCCAATCAACCTACCATGCATGTCTTTGGACCGGGGGAGGAAACCGGAGTACCCGGAGGAAACCCCTGAGGCACGGGGAGAACATGCAAGTTAATGGGTAAGTTAACTGCGATACAGTGGCATGTACAGTACAGTAGTATGGTGCAATATATAATTAATGTACTGTATAATGGCTTCCCAAACTCTGAGTATGAAAGAATCTTTTATGCATGTCTATCATCCATTAATAAACTCATTCATTCATTCATTCATCTTCTACCGCTTATCCGAACTACCTCGGGTCACGGGGAGCCTGTGCCTATCTCAGGCGTCTTCGGGCATCAAGGCAGGATACACCCTGGACGGAGTGCCAACCCAGAGAAGCTTGCTTTATAGTTACAGCATTGAATTGAGCACAACATTTACTTTTCCTCCTTTATATCAATAAGGATTTTTTTCTGCAACAATAGATTAAAAAAAAAATAAATAAAAAAAAATGCCAGGACACAAAATCTGCTTGCTCATTTGTCCAACCCTGCTATAGACATGTCCTCTTGTTGAAGTGTGCATCAGGTTATTACATCTTAAATCTACACATGTATACTCAATAAGTTCTGCGTAATCATTCCACTGTAGCATTAGAAGAAAGCAGTGCTTATTTTTATTTCTTTATTTTTGGTCAGTTCTTTCAGATCATTTAAATAACCTGTGTGAATTTTGGAGTTTCAAAATAACGGTGTTTAAGCCTCAGAATCATCATCATCATCATCATCATCATCACCTTCTTTTTCTTTCTCTTCTTCTTAGCAAAGTGGTACCAGAGTTCTTCTTTGGTGAAGTCAACTTTTAATATTAGTCTAATATATTGAAAATACTTTAAGGCCAATTGTCATAAACTATTAGAATATTACAATAAAATATTAGAATGATACTAATTATAATATCATGTTAATTGTCATTACTGCAATTTTTTCTATTCAACAATAAGGGTTTGTTTTTGTTTGCTACTAGCCGGTACAAGCATATAATTAACTACCTTTTGTTTTACTATATTATTTTGTATTATCTAATATTTATATATCTAATATTTTGTACTTACTGGAAAAGTGTGAAGTGTGTATAATGTTGAGAAATACTGAATAAAGAATAACTGACTGGAGTTTAATTTTTCTGTGCCAACTTTTTTTTTTCTTTAACATTTCCAAGTAAGTTACATACAAATTAGTGTGACAATGAAATACAAAATTAAAGTCATGTTTACTTGAGAATGCATCCATTATGATATTTTGTATTTTTAATGAATCAGTTGTTAAACTAACCAAGCACTCAAGCTGACCTTTACAGGGACAATTCATACAATTAATTAACTATTAGATTTCATTGTATTTATAAATTTGCTGAATTAATATTGCCCTTGAATAGCAATCCATTATCAAAAATAAAACAAAAACACTGTGCATCTCTGGAGCAACAATTACTGAAGCTTTTGAGCCCTGAAATAATTACCAACTAATTTTATTTTGTATATTTGCATATTAATCTATAAAATTAACTTGCGGTTTTAACTTCCAATATTTATTTTGCAATGGAATTCTGTGTTAACCTTTTTTTTTAAAACCACATAACGATCTATTCTCACTTTGGTTAACAGATTTCTATATAACCCACAATTCATTTGACTAACTGCTGATAGTTACTCCAGTGAGAATTAGCACTTGCTTCATCTCTGCCTAAAAAGACAGATGCAGCAGCACTTAATCCTTTAGTCTTTCCAGCTCTCACACCTTCTCATTTGTGTACTCTATTTAAACAGATTCCAAAGCTTCAAATTTCATAATAATACCACCATGAATGTCATCATTCAAAATATGTCACCAGGCAAAATATAGCACCATAATCAATAAAAATACAAAAATTTCAATATGCTATATTTAACATGCTTTACA
The DNA here is from genome assembly GCF_030014155.1 of Tachysurus vachellii. Taxonomy (NCBI): domain Eukaryota; kingdom Metazoa; phylum Chordata; class Actinopteri; order Siluriformes; family Bagridae; genus Tachysurus; species Tachysurus vachellii. Next base: position 9,479,595 of record NC_083464.1, on the reverse strand, counting down.
ATGGGGCTTAGCTTTACCAATACATGATTGAAGCTGATCTCATGTCTCAATATGACCAATAAGATGTAGAGTATAAGTATGTAGAGTGTGTTTAATATCCAAAATTCAAGGACTGTATTAGTCTATTATGACATATTTAATCATATATTTAATTCAATTTCATTCCATTCAAATTTATTTATATAGCACTTTTAACAGGGGGCACGGTGGCTTTGTGGTTAGCACGTTCGCCTCACACCTCCAGGGTTGGGGGTTCGATTCCTGCCTCCACCTTGTGTGTGTGGAGTTTGCATGTTCTCCCCGTGCCTTGGGGGTTTCCTCCGGGTACTCCGGTTTCCTCCCCCGGTCCAAAGACATGCATGATAGGTTGATTGGCATCTCTGGAAAATTGTCTGTAGTGTGTGATTGCGTGAGTGAATGAGAGTGTGTGTGTGTGCCCTGCGATGGGTTGGCACTCTGTCCAGGGTGTATCCTGCCTTGATGCCCGATGACGCCTGAGATAGGCACAGGCTCCCCGTGACCCGAGGTAGTTCGTATAAGCGGTAGAAAATGAGAGTGAGAGCACTTTTAACAATGGACATTGTTATTTACAGACTTATATTTAAATGTCCTTGTATTTATCCCTAATGAGCAAGCCTGCGGTGACTGTGGCAATATAAATCTCCCTTAGATGGAATACGAAGAATCCTTGAGAGGAACCAGACTCAAAGGGGAACCTCATCCTCATTTAGGTGACACTGTAGGGTGTGATTATAAATATACAGTCTGACAATTGTGTATTGATGAGGAGGTTGTTGTCCTCAAAGACCACATGGAGATGGCATCTCCTCTTAGAGTGTCCGAATACTACATAAAGCAGAGTCAAACTGGAGCTGGTACATCTCTAGATGCCTCAGGATCCTCACAGGGTTGGCCTCATCTCCATGAAGGTCCGAAATCGTCTTGACGTTTAATTCAACTGGAGCTGATAAAAAAAAAAAAAAGTAGTGCAAAAACAATTTCTTTTTAACACATTTTTTAAAAATCACAGTACAGGTCATTATGTGTACTACACTGTCTCAGACATGATATTTACCCATGCTGTCAGAGTTATTCTCCTTGCTAAAACATTCACTTTTTAGCAGATATACTGACATCCTTTGGGATCGAATCACATGCCTGCGGACGTTAATGATTAATCGATTCCTACTGAGCGTTGACCCCTCTCTCTTGGTCGGTCTGTCTGAAAGGTGCCCTTGGTTTATGCCTACAGGTGTTTGGCAAGGCTGAGGTAGAAATAAGTGGTGACAAGGCATCCAGCATACGGTGATCCATTTGGATGGCAGATGGGATAAAGGTGTAATACCTGGCATGAGTGTTTATGTGAGGTAGGTTGACATTAAGAGGCCAGTCTGCATGGCAATCTTGCAGCTGAGATAAATGATACTTACACACAAACACAAGTTTTAAGTATCTACAAGAATATATTTGTCTAATAATGAATAGAAATCCAATGCAAAGTGATGTAATGAAAGACATTTTGATTCTGACAGTACTTTTGGTTAGTGCTTTGTTTTTGAATGTTTTTTTAACCCCAATTTTATCATTATTAGCTCCCAAACTTTGGAATAGTCTTCCTGATAGTGTCTTCCTGACACTTTCCCAATTTAAATGTAGATTAAAAACTTCTCTTTTGTCAGGCGTGCACATAATACTTCCAATAATCAATGCACATGATCATCTAGTGCTTGCTAATATTATGAACAGCAGCTATGCTAATTCCTCTCCACTGCTTTTCTCTTTCTACCCATCCCGAGGCATCCAGAGATTGTACCAGCTCCGATTGTCTTTTGTGCCATGAAGATTTTGTACCTTCACTGAGATGAACCATATGAAGATCCTGAGGCATCTATAGAGATGTACCAGCTCCATTTGAACTCAGCTACATGAACTATTCTGACATACTAAGAGGAGATGCCAACTACATGTAGTCTTTAAGGACTACACCCTCCTCATCAATACAACATTTGTCGGACTGTATATTGAATTAGCGTATATTTATAATCACACCCTGCAGTTTCACCCATATAAGGATGTGGTTCCCCTTTGAGTCTGGTTCCTCTCAAGGTTTCTTCCTTTACCATTCAAGGGAGTTTTTCCTCCACACAGTCACCTCAGTTACCTCAGGCTTGTTCATTAAGGATAAATACAAACACATTTAAATATATTTAATAGTAATTTTAAATTTTTGTTTCATATTTATCTTCAAATAATTTTTTTGTTTTATGTTTATGTTCTGTAAAGCTGCTTTGAACCAATGTCAATTTGAACTTTAAGACTTGATTTTAACTCAGTAAGCACTTGTTAACAAGCTGATTGTTGGGTTTAGAAATACTGCTCTATATATTACTATAAAAAAATAAAATAAAAAAATGTATATGTAGTATATACATACACCCAGGTAACAATACATCAGTTTTTATATGCTGAAAACTTAATTGAATGCTCTCTGGATTAATAATGCAATAATTATACAATAATACTATTGGTATCCATGTATATAATCTTATCTGTCTATTATTTATATAACTCCCTTTTTCTTACATCTCTTTTGTCACATTGTTAAAAATTACATTTAAGGTATAATGTCAGTAAATGTACATATAGTTTATATAAAGATGGTGGCTGTTATGCTGCAGGAGTCATTTTGCTTGCATTATTTATGTCCAATTGTCCCCTTTGATGGAACCGCCACTGCAGATCAATACAAAGCTCTTCTGAAGGATCACTTTTACCCAGTGTTGAAACATGTTTTATCATAATGGCTCTGTAAACGTACACAGGGCATGAGGGCTCACTGAAAGATTTCAACCCAATTGAACATCGTAAAAACAAGAATTTAAAAAATATATATATTTTGGAAGAAGAGAGTATTCTGTAGGATACATTGCTCATTACAAAAATCTTAGCTAGGCTACACACAAAGATTGTGAAATTGGATTGTTCTTTACAATTCTTTTTGCGTGGGTAGTGACAAGAATTCTGTGTATTGCAATTGGTGTCATGCTAACAATAAAAGCTGTTGGAATTTTTTTAACCCTGCACTGATTAAAATAATCTTTCCCTTTAGTACCATTCATTACTTTTAACTGATGTTAAATCTGGTTAAACATGGAATAAAAAAACTCCACACGAATTAAGCAAAGATTCATGGCAAAGCTTCAACGGCAAAGCTTCAGTAGGAATACTGTCATGGCTTTAAAATAAAAATTATTGATTTTGCTGCATGTGGGGTGTAGGCGTGGTTTAGCTGGAGTCTGCAAAGGGAGCAGGAGTGTATGGTTGATTACCATGGAACACCTGTAACTTATTGCTTTGTGACTTATATGAACAAGTGCTCTCTCTCTCTCTCTCTCTCTCTCTCTCTCTCTCTCTCTCTCTCTCTCTCTCAGTCAGTGTGCAGCCCAAAGAAAAGAGCCACAGAATCGCTGTTGGAACCAAGCTTTTGTTTTTTATCGTTGTGTTCACCATTTGAAGTTCAAAATAAAGCATACTTTTGCTACTCCCTGGGTCTGCTGTCCATCACAGATTAATTTAACACTTTTATTTGCTCACTGCATAATTCCATGTGTGGTATTTGCCATGCTTATATAGCTTAATAACTGTGATAGCTTCAGGACTGCAAATGTCATGGACAGTTTTGCAATCAAGTCTCCATGAGTAACAACTTCAACAAATTAGACATCATATTAAACAGCAGAATGAAAGTCCTGGTTAAATAATTGCACGTTTTGACCAAATAGCTCCAAAATAGCAGGTCTTATGGGGTTTTCCATGATATGCAATGGTTTGTATCTACAAAAAAGTGGTCCAAAGAGGGACAACCAGTGAACTGGAAAGCACCCAAGGCTCAATGATGCGTATAGGGAGTGATGTCTAGCCTGTCTAGTCTGATCCCACTGAGAGTTACTGTAGCACAAATTGCTGAAAAAATTCATGCTGGCTATGATACACACAGTGCATCACAGCTAGCTGATATGTAGCTGCATTGAAGCTGTTGCCTTTGTCTCCAAATTCCACAGATCACAATTGATTGAGCATTTGCAGTCTGTGGTTGTGTCCCACCACACAACTTACAGACAGCATCAAGTATCTGTTGCTAACTATTTGGTGGCAAATACCACAGCACATAATAAAAGGTAATGTGTGATATTTCAGAGCTGTTTTGGAAAGACAAGTGGGATTTACACTATGTATGGCAGGTAGTTTTAATGTTATGGCTGATCGGTGAACTTTTGTGTCTGTGTGTTTGTTTGCATGGGAGGGGTGTCAAGGCAAGAACACACACAAGGCTAACACTTTCAAGTCCAATAAGACTGCTGATTTGTCAGCCACATGAGAAAACTTGTGTGCATGCTAATTTAAGGGATTTTTGGTCTGATTTCAAACTCTGATGAATCAACATTACTTTAAATATGATCAATACAATTCACTTCAGACACATCCGATTATTTTATTGTCATTGCTCGTTATTTTTTTTTGGATAGCTAAGTGTTTGCTTTATATACTGTCATTTATGGTCAGGTGTGTCCAAATTCATAAGGGAATTGTCAGAGAGCGGGTTAGGGTTAGGGTTAGGGTTAGGGTTGGGGTTAGCGGGGGTGTCTTCATGGATAAAATATTCAGATCCCAAATGCAGGGATAGCAAAAACACGATTTATTAAATAAAACATAACAAAAAAAAAATGGGGAAAAGAAAAGAAGACAGAAACTCAAGACCAATCAAACAGAGTCCACGAGACAGCACAAAGACGAGGATTAAAAGAGGGGAGACAATTAGACACATAAGGAACAGGTGTGATGAGGTGGGAAGGAAATAGACACGTGAACACAAAACTTAAACAAATACACGTGGGACAGTAGACACCTGCTCCAACGCCCACTAAAGTTCAGACAGGTAAAAAGTCTGGGTGTGATCCTGACAGGCATGTTTATAGTGTCAGTTTCGGTTTTATGTGCTGGGGTTAACATGTGATGTGGTACATCATAATGCTGAACGTGTTTTTATTTTAATTGATGATTTGGGAGAGATTTGAATTAAATGTTTGTAGGTTTTTGATTCACTTAAGTTTTGGCCTGGTTTATATTAACTGAAGAGTTGTGATTGTGTGATTTTTTTTTTTTTAGATTAGACCAATTCTAGATTAGCTTTATACCGAACAATTTAATGCATATTTACAGAGCAAGGATAAAGCGTAAATAAAAAAAAATCATTTCAAGAACTTAAAAACATTATAACTACTAAATTAAGTTAGAGTTTACTTAAAGAGTTGAAGTTCCTAAAATATGTTACAAATCATTAAAGAGATCAGTTGCATATGAACAGTTTACAATTTACTGTAAAATGATTTATAACAAAATAATGTTTTTCATAAGGAATATTTTCTAAAAAAAAAAACCAAACAAACAAACATGGCCATTGCAATAATAAGTACATGTATATATATATGTATATATGAGAAGTTTATTATTAATTGTAAATCATATATTTTTTTAAAACCTTTAATTGATTTATTTAATAGGTTTTCTTATTAATCCTTTAATTCAGTTCAATTAAATTTATTTGTATAGCACTTTTAGCAATTAACATTGTCTCAAAGCAGCTTTACTGTACATTAGTATATAAACAGAATAAAAATAAGTAAGTAAATAAATGAATAAATGAAGCAAAACTCCCTGAAATTATATGAGGAAGAACCCTTGAGAGGAACCAGACACTGAACAGTAAATAATGTTACTGTAAATAATGTCCTTTCAACAACAGTTTGTAGTTGAGTGAACTAATGGGTGAGCGCAAATTCCGAGTTCATCATTTGACCCACAAGGGTGAAATTAACACAGCAACATTTATTCATTTAGTACACACTATTATCTATTAACTCTTAAATGTTTAATAAGATCATTTTCTGGTGTTTATTTAGTTTTAGATAGAGAAGGTTTGATTTAGTCGACCCCTATGAGTTAATGAATACAATAACTAACAAAAATGTCCTAACATGTAAGGTGGTCATTATTGATTCATGAACTCATAAGATTCAGAATGAAGTTTAGGTTATCTCTTCATTAATTTGGGATTCGTGCAGTTATCACTTTCTACAATTTCATATTTAAGTAAGTATTAATTCAGGTATTAGTGCATGATTATTCAATGCAAAATCATTTTGCTCAGTCAGTTAAATGGAATTCATGACCTTTACTGTTGGAATCTATCAAGGTTAATATTGAATAAGAAAACCTGTGGGTGCTCAGTAGTGTCTTCACTGTCTTCACTTCTTTTAGATTTGCATCCTTCTGTAGAGGTTTTATTTTCAAAATGAATGAATTCCAGGAGAGAATGATTGAAATCTGTGTGCAGAAATGCAAAAAAATGGCTTTCCTATGATTTGGCTCAAACTCAAAATGAATAAATTCTCTAATGGTGCAGTTATTTTCTTGCTATTCAGGGACAAGACTACAGTAATTATCTTGCTATTCAATAGCAAGGCTGCAGTTTAACATTGAACACTTGAGGTCTACAAGTATCTGAATGACTTCCAAGGTAACAGCTATTGTGCCTTCCCCTGGAGTGGTGTCTCCTCCAGGGTGCATTCCCACCATGTGCCCAGTATTCTGGCTAAAAAAGTTACTGATGAATGAATGAATTCATTACAGTATACATGCATGCATGAATGAATGAGCAAACAAGCAAAAAATAAATAAATATCCTGTTGGTTTTTATACAATACAACAGTTTTAAGGAACTTTTTATTTATATAATCAAATGCATATAAATGTTTCTTTTTTTACATGAATGAATCCACGGTGGAGTCATCTTATTCAGCTTTTATAAAATCCCTGACTTTTTCATATCTCCGTAATGTAAAGTGTGTGAATTCTCTTTCTTAGTCAGCATTTCCTTGTTTGTAATACAATAAATGAAGAGTCAAGAGAAGTTTGTGGACTATATTCACACCTCTGCATAAAAGTCGCACACAGCAAATAGATGAAAACCTTTTTAAAATAGTATGTTTATTCTGAAGCTTTTCTCTGGTAACAGATATATACTAGAACTCAATTTAGAACTCAATATATACTAGAACTTAATAAAACGCAATGCACTCTTTTTTTATTGGCTGCAGATATATATATGTATATATATATATATATATATATATATATATATATATACACATATATATATATATATATATATATATATATATATATATATATATATATATATATATATATATATACATATATATATATATATATATATATATATATATATATATATATGTATATATATATATATATATATATATATATATATATATATACATATATATATATATATATATATATATATATATATATATATATATATATATGTATATATATATATATATATATATATATATAAAAGGTTAGTTGGTTAGTTGGTTCTCTTTGTGTACCAGAAACAATTATTCATGTCACCTTGCCAAGTAAGGGAATGGAAAATTGTGGTGTATATCATTGTGAAAGGAATACATTAGCAAATTTTACATTAATTTTGGTGAGAGGGTCAGATAATAGCCTTATTCATTTAGTCTATTCTGAGAGGTCATCCTCAGCCCACTTCACTAATTCGTTAAAAGAGGCTAAAACATACAATGAATTTTTTTTTTTTTTTTTTTTTTTTTTTTTTTACCAAAAGGCCACAAAATAAATATTAGACAGGATAGAAAATGCACAGAAAATGCACAGACATTCACAGAATACAGAAATAAACAGCGTTAGCATTAATGTTCTAATTTATTGCCTGTTACAGGCATATTTAAATGAATCTATGCATGAATAATGGAGGCAGGATGAACAGTTCCTCTTTTCCATCATTTCTCAATTCCTCTCCGACAAAATATTCTAACTTTACATAAGCTTACACCCCATGCAAATCCTCAGAATATGCTAATGTAAATGAGCACTAATGAATTTCCATTGTTGCAAGGACACTTTTGATAGAAATGGAGTGCAGTTTCTGTAACAGAGTGAACGCTATTGACCAGCTGCTGCAGTCTCACAATGAGTACGTACTCAACAACCAGCTTCCACTCCAACACGAGCCAAAGTCCCTGAACAAAAAGGTAGGAATAAACACGGGGGCCATGATTTCTGTAACTCATGCTCTAGTCAAAATCTGTTCTTTTCACACAGAGCACACTATACTGTATAATGTTTTTAATATTATCCAATACAACGACAGTATACAGGTAAAGGGCTATCATTTCAGAGGTTACACTTAATCCAGATAGTTCAAATTCTCTCACACCTCTCAGAAAGCTGCTGTCTGTTGAACATAATCAATTGATAAATAAAACGTGCCTACTCTTCATTGTTTTCAAAAGAACTCAAAAGAATAATGATGGTCATATTTCAAAGGTTGTTCTTTCCAGCTTGGGGATGGAATGCTTCAGGGAAGTTTAATCCTCTCTGGACCTTTTCCTCCATGGAGAATTATGCTTCGTGGACTGCCTCAACAGAAATAAGCCTGAAGATGGTACATATGCTATAGCAGATTCAGGTCCCGCAGTGACACTGATAATTCCCATGCCAGATAATTCAGGTGATCCAAGTGTTTCTCTCTATGGTGGGGATTTGCATTTTTAGCTTTTCTGTAAGAACAATAAATCCCTTTCTTTTCAAGCCTTTCTTTATACTTTCTTTTACTCCGCGCAGACCATGACCCTATTTCTAATACATAGCCCTAGATCTAATCTTAATATAAAACTAATCCTATTCCTACACTGCAGAAAGTGATATTTTAGGAAGTGAAATGTCTTGAATAAGATAATATTAGATCAATTAGATAATTTTTTTAATTAAATCATAATATAACAAATCGTGACATTAGTATTATAAGGTTTCATCTGGCATTTTGGTTGAAATTATATAAATCCCAATCCACATGCATGCATATGTTCATGTATATCTTTTACTTCCAAACCAGAACAAACAAACTGGCTTCTAAAAGATTCTATCTGTTAGGCAGTCTACGGACAACCAACATGGCCTTGGCCATTAAATAATAAAGAAATTCTTAGCTATAAAGGTTCCAGATGATGTGGTGTTACTGAGGTTAATAAAAAGTAAGCATATAAAAACTGGATTCACTCATTTCATTCTCATGTTATTGCACACTGCAAAATGAAGGCTGTACATCAGATAAGATTAGCTTTAACAATTATAGTCATTATTTGGCTGCATACAGTGTGCTTAATAATCTGAACATTGTTGTGAGAAGAGCCATTAAATGAAGAGTGTGGGTGTGTTTAAAATTTGTTACCTGTTATTAAATAAAGTACAGGTCCAAAAAAAAATCTCTGTTAAGAGCTAGAAATGTTAAATATCATAAATTCTCATAAATTAGAGAATCATATACGTTTCTAAAATGTTCCTACTAGGCCTAAATCACATTTGCACATCTATACGTCTATACAACTAGCTCATATTCACATATTATTATGCACATACTACCTGCCATTTATTTGTTGGACATACATACTATTTACATATCTATCTATCTATCTATCTATCTATCTATCTATCTATCTATCTATCTATCTATCTATCTATCTATCTATCTATCTATCTATCTATCAATCTATCTATCATCAAAACAGTACTTCAGCTTACAAATATACACTGAATCATACCAGTAATATCAATGTACCATAAAGAAACCCACACCAACATGTAAAACTCCACAGGCAGTAATCTGAGCTCAGGACTGAACTGTGGATCCTGGAGCTGTTAGACAGAATACCTACCCACTAAGGCTCCACAAAGATAATAAATCTGTATTCTGTCAGACTTGTAGTGCAGTAGATATTGTTGTGCAGTAATTGTAGCCTACACTTTGTCAGAATTTTAAAAGTCCTTTAAAATACTTTGGTCAAAATAATATATGATTATTGTATAAATATAATAAGCCCATTAGTTTCAAGCTTGAATATATCTAATTCACTTAGCAAATTGCTTTTTCAGGCAATAACAAAAAAGGCAATTTTAAGCTTCAAATTAGCAACAATGCATAACATATGTATTAATATTCTAATATTTGTCTTTATTCCCAATGACTACCTACTAAAACATATTCTTGAAATGTAGTGTTTAATTTAATTGAATACAATAGTTCAAGTTCATCATTTGTGCTCTATAACCCTAGATTCTAGTTTGACTATATCTGTTAAAAAAAAAAAAAAAGCCAATTCAAAACAGACAAACATCAATGTTTTATCAAAACATTGTTTAGAAGCAAACATGGAAGATGAATCAAAGTCATTTCTACAAAGCAAAGCTGACATTTTGCCTGAACATCTACAGGGAAAAGATTTCACATCAGCTTAGCAGGTACACATGCCTTCTCAAGTACATGTAGCTTCAAACTGAGAAACAAATCTTTCCCTCTAGGTATTAGCAAACATCAGTCTTTGAGTTTACACCATGGATTCTGCTGTAAGAAGCAAACTTCTTAATTTCAGATTAAAAACCTGCCATATTTGAAGTAGAAAAATCTAAATAAATCAAATAATAAATATATTTGTAAAACACAGATGTAAAATGCTGGTTAAAATACTATTACAGGTGCAAAACAAAAAAAATCTAAAAAAAGCACCAACTGATAGCAGTTTTGGTAAATGAATGGATTGTTTTTGCAATTATTTGTGTTTACCTAAATTAATAGTATTTACAGAGGATAGAATATGCAAGTGCAGCTAAGTATAGTGTTCATTAACCAAACCGACCAACTTAAACAAAAAACAGCAGTCAAAGGAGCAACAACCAGGATATCAAGGGCAAAAATCAAAAATCTGAATAGAGCAAAGATAAAACATAAACAAAGGCTTGGTAATGACAGAACACTAGGTAACTAAGCAATTACTTTGCAGTGAAGCTGAAACAAAAAAGCTTATAAAGATACACGGTGAGTGTGTGTATAATTGAAAATAAGTGAGTGCAATCAGAAGTGCGGTGACTATGAAAGTGCAGTTGTGTTGTGCAAAGTCCACGTGGCCAAGTTTGAACTGTGCAAATACATAAGATACAGAAGTTTGTACAGAAAACCCTCTTACAAGAGCATTAAACTTCAATTAACTAAACAAAGACAGGTTGCTTTGTGATTTCCTGCTACCTTTTTATTCCTTTTTGAATCTTGAATAGGTCAGATTTAACTGTAGTCTGCTTTAATTCAAGTTCTGTTCAGAAATATACAATGATTGTTCACTTTAAAACATTTGTATATCTGCTTGCTGTTATACATTAACAGCAGCAGCAGAATGCATAAAATCATGCAGATGCAAAAGCTTCAGTTAATTTTCACATCAAACACATCAGGGGCTTTTTACACCTGGTCACTTCATGCGTTTTCTGTGATCAGATAGCTATCCGATCGTAAAAAGACCAGGTCTAAATGCCCTCTGAAACGTTTTCGAGACTGATATAAATCCGATCATTCAAACCACTTCAGGAGGTGGTCTGGGATGCATTTCAGATGAAACTGGACAGGTGTAAATGAATGTGGTTGTTCAAGCCACATAAGTCAGCGCTATACTCCTCCCAAACGGAAGTATGTCACTCGCAAGTGATCTTTCACCCAGGTGTCTCGTTGGGTCTTAAAATGCACTGCTGCTGCCAGCAAAAAATGCAGAAAACAGTAAATGTTGTTTTTGTAGCATAACCGTCGTAACAAGTTTTTTTGTCTTCTTTTTGATTGCATTCTGAAACCGCATACACCAAAGCGTGTTCCATTTCAACTACCCCGGAAATGAGGTAAAATTTATTTGCATTTTGGGCGGGAGTAGAAAGATTGGATTGATATCCGATTCGCCAAGACTCATTTATGTGGCCTAATGCAAATGGAACAGTTTTAACAAATCAGATAGCTATCGGATCAGAGAAAACACATGAAGTGACCAGGTGTAAAAAGGTCCTAAGAATGAGGAAAAAGTGTGATCTCTGTTTTTTTAACCATGGCATGATTGTTAATGTGTTAAACTGGTTTGAGTATTTCAGGAACTGCTGATATCTTGGAATTTTTCCACACAACAGACTCCAAAACCAAAAAAACCAAAACACCCAGTGTGTGTAGTGTTAGGACACAGTCTAGGGTTTGGATGCACCAATATGATGCCCCGGAGTTAGCAGCAACGACACACAATTATATACAAATACTGTGATTGTGGTACATACACAGTGAACCGGGGAAGACTTCAGGGTGGACTAAGGAAAAAATAAACAGAAACACTCAGGATTAGGGACTAACCAACCCATAAACACAAAACAAAAAATGAACAAAAAGACAATTGCCTTCTCTAACCTCCTTTCCCTAGAAACAAAATGCATACAAATATATATATATACACTGTAGAAATATATTATAGCCTGGCGAGGTGGGACAATAAAAGTGGTAAAAAGGTGTAGGAGTAAAGTGTGCAGGAAATGCAGCTCAGGACCACCAGGCGGCTGAGGGAGTGTGGAGCAGCAGCTTTGGTCAGCCCAGGGGCGGCGGCAAGCTGGTGTGCTGAAGAGATTCGTCCTTTCACTCCATCAAGCCTGTTGGACACAGAAGGAAGGCGCAAGGAACTACCATTAGCATCCCAACGTGAATCCCTACATACCTCTCCAGAGCTGAGCCAGCCTTCTCTGGCTCACCTTCTCCCAGAGGGTAAGGAGTTTAAAGCCACTCCTGATTGGCTCCTCCGGGATTGGCTTGCTTTTGGCCACACCGTCTAGTAGCTGCTTTCAGAGCCGCTGTCCACAGTGCTGAATTACCGCCTTTTCTTCAGAGCTGCAGAGAGAAGGGGATGTCGAGCGCTTCCATGTTCGTTTTGTGCTAAATATGTACAGTATATACAGATGGAACTCGCAGTCGAGGCACAAAACGAAATACAGTCAAACGCAACACACCATGCAAGCTCCTGGTATCCATTACTGAAGTTGTGGTAGAAGTGCTAGAACTTTAGGAAAACCCAGGCTGGAGAATGGAGTGAACCTGGAGAATGAAGCACACACACACAGGACAGGTTTACAAACCTTGTTGATGAGAAAGATCAGAGGAGAATGACTAGACTGGTCTGAGCTGACAGGATGCCTATAATAATTCAAATGATCACTCCTTACAGAAAAGCATCTCAGTATGCACAAAACATTACACGTTGAGCTTGATGAGCTACAACATCAGATGACCTCATCAGGTTCCACTCCTGTCAGCCAAGAACAAAAGACTGTCATAGGCACTGGCTTACTGTATAGTGCATTTTGACTATTTTAACTGCAAAACAGATCTGAGTTTCATCAAACAGATACACTTAAGATGAAAGTAAAAATTAGGTCAGTAATGGTCGACTTTGTGTACAGTTAACTTAGGACATATTGTAATCAACAATTAAACAATAATAAAATATTATTACAACTAATAAATACATGATATGTCAGAATTTTATATTTCACAACGCTCTCTGCAATATGTTTGTTAGGTTCCCAGTGAACACACAGACACACACACACCTACAACAGCTTAATTCCAAACAAACCAAGTGGGAAGGATTAGACTAAATCCAAAACTGAATGCAATGTTAATCTATTATCTCATCTCTAAATCCTCTCTAGATCCCTTATTTAAACTCAGGTGAGAGATGCCCTCAACTGTATGCCAAAGTGGTAAATTAAGACAAAAATATACAGTTTGGATTTAGCTTATATTGTCTCTATATTACACTACACCATGATCCAATTTGTATATTGCAAGCTGCTTATTCTATTCCTCTAGTGCTTAGGCATAAAAAGTCCTTTTGAAGGCATTACGAAAGACATAAAATTCTCTATGTAATATTTGGTAGACTCTATTTTCATTCCTTTGTCCTCTATTTTTATACACTCTATTTAACCTGCATGTTCTGAGTTGAAGTATATAAATACAGTGAGCTGTGGACATGTTTAAATTTAAAGGATGGCCAAAATTGATTAATGAGCTTACTTCAATTGTAAAAGGTCTAAATATAAATTATCCCCAGTTTCTAATTAATATATATATACAATAGATTAAGCTTGAATGAAAAAAAAAAGTCTTTATGGGTATTTAGACATTTGTTATGCATCTAATTTAAGGATGTACCCAATCACCCCTTTCCCGATCACCAACTTAAACAGAATAGTATGAATAAATAATAAAAATTAGTGCAAGATTCTGCATTATGACCTTTCTGAGGTGACAACAACAGATGCCACAGGATCATGGTGGAGTTTCACTTCATGCATATTTGCTGCCACACACAGCTGGCCTGCACAGAGTGAGATTTGAACTCAGTGAGATTTGAGAAAGCACAGCCAGCCATTAAAATAAAAATCCCAAATGTGAGCCAAAAAAATCATTATGCATTTATCCTTTAAAATATAATTGTGCCACAGTGCTGCTGAATTCTCGATTTAGGAGAGGTGTTTCATTTTTAATAACAGAAGCTATGATAGTAGTTCTGGCTGTAAAGCAAATAAAAGTCAAATAACAACATATAAATCACAGGTACTAATGTGATGGAGAAGGTAAAGCTAATAATCAATCAATCAATCAATCAATCAATCAATCAATCAATCTATCTATCTATCTATCTATCTATCTATCTATCTATCTATCTATCTATCTATCTATCTATCTGACAGCCTTCATTAGGTCTTGTCTGAAATGTTATCTATTATGTAATATGCTACTTATTTTACTAACATACACACAATAATAACAGTATTTTATAAATACAGTTCTGTACATAAATCTTCTGCATTCATATAAAACTATTTCTCTGTACAAGTGTGAAGATGATAAAGGTATTTTATTTTATTTTATTTTATTTTATTTTATCCTATTCTCTCTTGCACACTAACTTCCTAGTAAATACACCCTGGATAGGGTGGCAGTCTATCACAGGGCACTATGCACTCACAAACAGATTCACAAATGGGTGTAAAACATCTTCACGGATATACCTACTGCCATGCACTTTGAGAGGTGGGAGGAAATGGAAGAACCAGGAGGAAATACACACAGACACAGGGAAAATGTTCAAAAGTCCACACAGAGAGTAACTAAAGCTCAAGATAAAACTCTACATTTTATACAAGTATATGCAAGTGGTTGAAAATATAGTGTCTCATTCATTAAAACATTTGAATGTGTAATGAGTGGAAAATCACTGCAGTATAAGACATCAGGACATGCTGGGATTGGAAAAACATGCTGGGTGGTAAGAGTATCAGGCCTTTTGGCACTGTTGGTGATTTTCTACAACTGCATAACCTGTCATGTTTTATTCCCTACCAGTCATACTGTATATACTGTAGTTAGACAAGTAAGTAGGTAGGCAGGTAGATATGCAGGTAGAAAAGTAAGTGGGTTCTATATGAAGTAACTGTAAATAGCATTTTTTATTTATTTTATATTATATAACTGATTACTGCATAATGGAGAACCACAGCAGATTTTTTAAAATAATGCTTATAAATTTTTTTAATCTAAATTATATCATGTAAGAAATTATACCATCTTTAATTAGTTTAATTAGTAACCAATTGTAATATTTTCAGTTTAACCATTGAGGATTGAGGGTTTTATTTAGATACCAGGTGAATTTCACACTTGCCATGTATGATAAATCCATGCCTAAGTGATATCCAACCAAACATGGCTAAGCCAGAATTTACAAAAAAAAAAAAAAAAATAGAGAAGAAGAGAAACATGAGGCAAGCAGAGAGCAACTGCAGCTCTTTTTAAATTCCACTGAGCAACAACAGCACATTGCTAACTAACACAATGTTAGTTAGCAATGCTACGTGGATATTTACCTTTGTCTTATCAACCTTTCTATCCATTTTGCAAGTAGTTACATGGGCAAGGACACAAATTTGCTAAAAGAAATTAGCTGGTTCTACTTCAGTTCCACTCCAATATGAAGTTTCTCTGATCTCAGTTTTGTACTAACTATGGACAAATTTTAAATTTTTAGAAAAAAAGCCTTTAATTTTCACATGTACACTACAGCACAGTAAGAACGTTTCTTCACATATCATATCGTTTTGATCACAGTCCAGGGTGAGTCATACAGTGCCCCTGGAGCAGAGAGGGTCTAACAGTGGCAGCGCTGGGCCTTGAAACCCCAATCCTCCAATCAACAACAAACAGTCTTATCCGCTTGAACCACCACTGCATCTTCTTTGCTGGAAGGTCAAAAACTTTCTTTTCAAATCATTTTTATAATCCACAGGTTTGAAGTGCTGGCTGCACTCTCATAAATAGACAATATACATCAAGTCTCTTGATTCTGGGTCACAATGTTTTTGTACTTGCTGTTGTTTTTTTTTTTCCCTTTCTTAGCCCTGGGGATTATCTATATTGTCTCAACTGTGTCCTTTGCACGCACGTATCATGCATATTTGCATGCACAGTATGAAAGTTGACTGCTTCCATTTTATATATAGACTACAGAGTGCCTGGGTTGTCTTTGTGTGCATAATAAAACTCTAAGATTAAGTCTCTCAGACTCCAGATTCTCCAGTCATCTTACTTTTAGTGAAACTGCAGTATTATTGCAAATACAGTAAGACTGAAAACAATAGTGTACCCAAAGCAATATTTTAGAAAACAAATTATAGGCTGAATTTAAAATCACTAAATTTAAAAGCATGTTTTTCCTGAAATATGTGTATTTCCTGAATTGTGCTAAAACATGAATTGTCCTTCAATCTTTTTTTATAATATCAAAATATTATATATTAATATTAATTAAAAAATATTTAAAAAAAAAAAAATAATGAGCACACTAATTAATTAATGTGTTCATACAATGTCAATGGCACATCAGAACGTTTTAGAATACTTGGATTGTTACGTTTTATAATGATTTAATTTTTATTGTTACCTTCATTCATTCAACTTTTTTTGTATCCAATTCACAGTTGTGAATGAAGAGCTTATCCCGGAAACATTGGATGCAAGGAGGAATACAGAGATGATGGTACTCCATTCCACTGCAACACACAAACACACACACACACACACACACACACACACACACACACACAGTCAAGTCAATCAATCTACCAGTAAGATTTTGTGTATGTGGACCCACACAGAGAGGAAACATGAAAATACACACATTAACTTAACTTGAGCTCAGAAGAGAAATTAAATCAGGAAAATAAAACCTCTTTGTGGAGGTTATTAACTGGTCGATATCAGATCCTAATGGGACTCTAAATAAGTGCTTTATTAAAGGCAGGTGCAATTGGAGGGTAAACCTGTTAAGTCTGTAGATAAAATACTCATAGACAGCCCTAGTATTAACAATAAAATATAAATACAGTATGTGCTGTGTATAAAGTGCCTAATTAAAGTAAGTAAATTCAGGTCAGAATAGACAGACTAAGATTTTTGATCAGCTAAACATTTATTATACACATTTCCTTATTTACTTCCTCATTTACATATTTATTTACATATTCATTTGTTTCATATATACTTTGTTTTTAAATATTATATTATATTCCAATATTAGATAAGAAATTATTGCTATAAATAATTGCTCTCATATATTTTTACCTTGCATATTGAAGGTTGAAAAGCTGAGATGAGGGCATAGGATTTGTTGGTGATGCTATACCCACTATATTATACCAAAATGTATTGCCTCCTTATCTCCTTACACTTACTATTTCACATCATTTTGGTTGTTCTCCAACATGGTTGCTCTGATATTTATCCTCCAAAGATGTCCACTCTCTGTTGTACCCCCTGCTCATGCTCCAGAGTCCTGTGTATGTCAGAAACAATCAGGGAGACTACAGCGTGAAGGCATGGTGGCTTTGCGTGGCCGACAGTGCTGACCTTCTACACCGACACCATCAGTGAGTGAATACCTCCACAGCAGCTGTGCCAAGGAGCTGTCTCTCCACTGCTTTCTGACAGCTTGTGCAGCCATGTTGAGCTCTTCCACACACTGTGCTTTTTTGCACGACGTGATCGGATTCCTCCACAGGAAAATGGCCAAAGTGAGAAAGACACACAATTGAAACAGAAGACACGTTTAAATGGAGCACTGCAGGGAACAGAGTTCCCAGAGCTTCATGTGTATCTGGTTGTCTTTCATTCAGATGGTCAGTTGAGCGTGGCTGAGTCTAGAAATGGTTTGCTGAATTGGAACAAATGAAGTTCATTTAGTTTTCCTATAAATAGATATACCCTATTTAGACTGTTTTGGCACTGTTGTTTGACATTGTATTGTTTAATGTTAGAGCATTCTATATTATTATTACTATTTATAGCATTTCATATTATCTTAAGATGCCATATATTTGATATTATATAAAGATGACAGTGAAAAGAAACACACACACACACACACACACACACACACACACACACACACACACACACACACACACATACAATTAATGGTATACACAAAGAATTAAAAGTCCAGTTTCTGAAGGAATTCTGAAGGATTTTTTGTTAGATTTAAACATAGGATGAATTTACATAATTGTTTAGATTATGTTCAAACTAAGAGACCAGGTATGATAATATTTTGCACATTTTGTTTCATACTAAATGCTTAAAATGAATTATATAAATACTACCAATACAAACTTCCACACTTATTAGTTTAGAGTACAATGCTGTGCTGAAATTTTAATAAACCTTATTGAAAATGTGTTGTTTCTCTTTGTCATATGTGTGTGTGTGTGTGTGTGTGTGTGATTGTGTATGTGTGTGTGTGTGTGTGTGTGTGTGTGTGTGTTTTAGTTCACTTAGCTGTTTTCCTGTATTCTGGTTCAAGTCATACTAAACCATCTCTAAGTTCAGGGTATAAAAGTATAATAAGCCAGTAGATAAAAGGAATTTTGGATAATAATAATAATAAGAATAATAATAATAATAATAATAATAATAATAATAATAATAATAATAATAATAATAATAATACATTTACATCATGTGTGACCATATACTCAGGTTGGACTGAATTATATTATACACATAATACTGTGGGCATAGCTTTTAGATTTTAAGGAAAACTGACTATATATATATATATATATATATATATATATATATATATATATATATATATATATATATATATATATATATATATAAAAGATATATATATAATAACTAACACACACACACAGGCACCAAGCACTAAGCCCTCTACAGACCTACTTCTTATTTGCAGAAATCCTTTCATTTGATCCTTATACCTCTGCAGTCAGCCATATTTTAAATTACCTGCTTTTCCACAGTACTTTGCTACATTTAAGAGATTTGCTCAAGGTAGTGTATGAGAATATGGAAATGGCAGAAGACACCCTCATAAGAAAGGTCAGTGATCAGTGTGATCTATCATCCTGTCCTGGATTCATATGCAGTGCACAGAACTGGAGGGGCTTCATTAAAGGAGAGAAATGGGTTACAGAGGGATTTCAGGCCCAGTGGCACACCACATGCTCCTTTTACTGACCCAGTCTCACAGCACAAAAATCTTTATGTCCAAAACAGGCTCTGATCCATTAAAATACTATTTTGAATACTTGAACTGGATATATTGGAAACACATTATACTTGCCTGTCAATGGATTCTCAGCAGCTTGAAATGTTCATGTCTCAATAACATTATATTATATATGTTATATATTATATATGACATCAGTGAAGTAAACAGAACAGAATCTAATTCTGCCGGGACGTGTCACCTGACAAGTTATACTAGATTTCTTCTTAACTGCTGTGTAATTGTGAACTATGTGAATTAAAAAAATAGTAATTGGTTTTACCAGTGAGTGTTGGTAAAAACTTTAGGAAGTAACCTATTTATTGTAGTTACAGCACTATACTACACATACAAAACATCACAATTCTTTCTGATCTGCATGAGCGAGAGATTGATTGATTATTTACTGTAAAGTAATGCACTTGATCTAATACTGTACTGTTTCCATAGTAACAGCTGACACAGCTCCTTGTACGGTAGGCATGCCATGCAAACATATGCATATGTAACTGTTGTTAACCTTTCTGTTAATTTTTCGATAAAGAGACATTTATTTAGCATTTCTGGAATGAGTCTCTAGTGTCTATGCCTCGTAACAGTCAGAGGTAAAGCTATGATGCTACATTCACACATACAGCAATTTAATCACTATAAGGCTTCAGTAGGTGTACTCCTACTACTGGTTGCCATAGCAATAACATTTATCAGTGGGTGGTGCAAATAACTATCCAAATCAAATCATTTTTCTTGCTACTAAAATGAAACATTCTGAAGGGAGATTTGGCATGTGTATATAAAATTCAGCAGTGTATTCATGCTTTATGTGATACAAGATAAAGGAGAAGCAGTGTGTGCGCTCTGCCACAGATCACATGATCACAATCTTCTGTCTTCACTCACATTGCTAGTTGCTGCACCAAGTTGCTCTATATTTGCATAAAGTTCAGCTTTTCTTAACTTTGTCTTTGTAGCCCATATCTAGTCACTAACAGTCTCTCAATGAAAATTAATGATCTATGGTCACTTTGATGCTGTGAGTCATTGTATTTGTGAGCTTAACATAACATTATCAGGATGGAGGGCTTTGCAGTTCTCCACTGGTGATTGTGTTAATACAATCATAGCCAAGTATTATAGCTATAACTCATCAACTAGTGACATTATGATCACTAGTGACTTTGATCGCCAATCCCATCACTTGCAGAAATCAAAACCATGCATAATTCTTCATAGATTTTGTCATGTACAAATTATTGAAATAAATATAAGTGTAATTATACAGTTAGAGCCAGAAGTAGAACAATTAGTCTGATATTACTGGCAGGCTGATTCTGCAAGTAACTGGAACAACTGGAACAAGAATGAGACTTCATCTAGGACTCTTTCCCCATTAACCTCTATGGCTTAAGTCTAGTATGCAAAATTATTTAGTGCTTTTGCACCTCATTTGTCTTAGCAGAAACACATTCAGCTAGTGTTCTTTTCCATCCAGGCCAAACAAAAAAATGGCAAACTAATTTTTCATCCAAATGAGTTCAGGTTTGATTTTTGTAAGAGGGGAAAAACACTGACACAATGAAAACTAATAAGGGTTAATTACACTCCAGATTAAGAGTAAGAATGGAGCCATTCGATAACATGTGCCTCCCAAAACATGCCACCACTGAAGATACATTAGTGGTGTAATCAGCCTATACTGCTTCAGCTATTAAAAATGAATTAAGCCAAACAAAATTACGTCGCATTGTCATGCAAATGTGGCAGAACTTATTGTTCCCAGACGAAACACATGTTTAATCTAATTGAAGTAAACTATGGCTTGTTGGTATGTTATATTTGTGTGCATGGAGACCAAATGACTCAGAAGGAAAGGCCAGGGAGGGTATGTTTCCTTTTATGGCTATTATCATTCCTGTCAGCATGTATGGCTGAGCTGAAAGACCCACAGCGTTCTTCAGAAGAGTTTAGATGTGCTCTCAGTGGCTTCTTCATTCACTGATCAATAAACTCAAAACCTTGGCATGCTGGTAAACATATGCAATTACAAATGGTACAGACTTTAAGTATTTCTGAGGTTGTTCAATATATGAAGTCATTTTTCTTGAGAGCCAACACACCTGACATATTCCAATCTTCAGACAATGCATTTAGAAGACATCATCACAGAAAAATAGATCTGTAAAGTAATGAAGCATATTGTAGTAATGCAGATGGATACTGTTAATAGCAATGTCTGTAATATGAATAACACATGGCAAGTCAAGTATGCTATTAGATTAGTGAGTTAGTTATGAGAAAATCATTTTTTGTATTCTAAGGAATGTAAAATGCACGCACAAATCTCCGCTGTTATTCAAGTTTGACATGTTTTAGAAATGTTTTCTCTTACTCAATATCTGTTTTTCTGCTTATTTGTTATGAGGACAACCCTTAGCTACTTCTTTATTTCCCTTTTCCCAGTTTTAGTGGATTCTTTACATTAAAAACATTATGTCTTAAAATAATAATAATAATAATAATAATAATAATAATAATAATAATTCTGCCTAATATTTCACATTCATATATATAGTGGACTTGTTTATTCAGCTTGCACATTTTTTACTGCAATAACCTTATATAACTTTATAACCTTTTACTTGTTGTTCCTTTACAACAGTGTCTGTACTTTTTTTTTTCAATGCGATAGCCTTAAAACCATTTACTTGTACTTTTCAACAATGTCCACACATCTCTGGACTGCTATAGCCTTTATATTTATTCACTGTTTACATATATACCTATACTGTATATAGTACATGCTGTACATATGCTATGCTGTGTACCTCTACTATGCAATGACAATAAAATTGTATCTATCTATCTATCTATCTATCTATCTATCTATCTATCTATCTATCTATCTATAATCATAATAATAAATAATAATAATTGTTTTATATATACACACACCTCAAAAATAAATACACAATAATTGCATAATTATAAAAGCATCATTTTACCAGATTACCTGAATAAATGTATTGAACTACTAAAAAAAAATCATTTAGAATTATTTTTATTGTAAACATTTTTTTCTGCACATCCTTTCATTCTTGTACTGACGAATTATGGATAGATGTATGTATGGGTGGATAGAGACAAATCTATGAGGCATAGCAGGGACTAAAGTATATACAGTCAGAGCAATCACAGTCATATTTGGAATCAATATTTGGTACCCTAGGCATGGGCTTGTAACATGGACATAAGATAACAGAGAATTAATTCTACAAAAGAAAACCGGGGTCCACTAAAATTGTGGTTTCGGCCTGACTCCAGACTATAGCCTGCTTTGCTCCAATATTCACACCCAATACTCAACTTGAATAGACAGATTTAATTACATTGTTGTGCTTTGATTCTATTTGTTTATTGAAAAAGAATTAGTCAGCACTTTTATTCAGCAGAGATGTATAGAGTGACTCGTAATGACTTAAGGCAGAGAGTGCAACTATCATTTCTTATAGATTTTCCATTGCAGTGCACTCCATTGCACCCATTCAAGTCATTCCTTTTCCTCTCCTAAAGGCATTATAGTTGCTCAAGATCTTTAAGCCCCTGAAATGAGATTGCATTTTAGCAAGGTCTTACTGGCATGGCAGAATATCACAAGATATCAATTACACATTGAGTCCAGTCTGGGGGGTAGTTCTCCTATTATTTTTACCTTTGTTAACAGCCAGGTGTCAAGATTTTAGAATGACAAAACATGCACTGTGCCTGGTGTGAAACCACTAAAGTGTATTTAAAGTATCACTATGCCATTATCTTACCATCCTAGATGCATAATTGGGAGTTACATTGCCATGTATGTGGGTGGCAAAGTGTATAGTGGATTTAGCAATGTGTTTTTGTTTGAGCTGAAAGAATAGCCATTTCCTGGCTCAGGATTTATCTGACTGATTGTTATTATTTGTAAATGTCATTGATGATTTAACTTTGCATATAAAAATACAGTTTGCTGTCTCACAAGGCTTTGTTATAGGGCTACACTAGGCATACACAAGCTCTGGATACAATTATTCATAAATATATTATTAGCTTCTACTGCAATGTTGAAAACGCTGCTGCGATCCCTCCACTGGCTTCCGGTAGCTGCACGCATCAGATTCAAAATACTGATGCTGGCCTACAAAGCCAAAAATGGACCAGCTCCCTCTTACCTCAAAGCCCTCATCACTCCTCGCACTACACCCCGCACCCTCCGATCTACCAGCACTGCTCGACTGGTTCCACCATCTCTCAGGGTAAGAGGCAAGTATACTACAAGACTCTTCTCTGTACTGGCACCAAGGTGGAGGAACAAACTTTCCCTAGAAGTCCGGACAGCTGAGTCACTGGCAATTTTCAAGCGGAGGTTGAAGACCTACTTATTCAGGAAACACTTCAACTAGCACTTCTTTCCTTATCTTTCGCATTAAAAAAAAACAACAAAAAACAAAAACAAAAACAACCTTTGACACTTTTTCATTGTAACTCTGAACAAATGTTTTAAACTCATGGTATCTTAAGTATGTAACCTAGTGAGCCAGCATTAATGATTCAATGTTAGAGATTTAAGTACTTATGTACGTCGCTCTGGATAAGGGTGTCTGCCAAATGCTGTAAATGTAAATGTAAAACACACAGCTGTATGTTTCAGCCAAAGTAATTAATAGACAGTAGCATCTAAAAAGGTTTAGAAATTTAAATACAAAGTTCATAAAAACTGGACGTTTAATAAACTACCTCCTACTTAATTCCATCTAGACAGATGTACTTCTACTAAGGCCAAAGAGAGCTAGAAGGAAGATTTCTGATTATACAATGATTCTTGCTACACTTTCAGATACATCATGTGCAGCAGTCTCCTGGTGTAATTATTGATGCCAGACCCTCATTCGAAAATGACATAGATAATATTACTAAGATCGTCTTTTTTCATATCAGAAATGTTTCTAAATGAAAAAATATAAGTTTTTTACATGATGAACAACAACTTGTTCAATTAATACCTCTAGAATGGATTACTGTAACCATTGTAACTGGAATATTGCTGTATGGATTATCCACTTGGTGGATAAAAAAGCTTCTGTCAGAGTCTCTTTACTGGAGCCGAAAGGTTGAACGCATTATATATTTGGCCACACCACATAATCTCATTAAAATTTTGAATTAATTATAAAATACTCCTAGTGATCTATAAAGAAGTCAACCTATAGTAAATGAGCAAACTATTATTAGGTCTATTATGATCTGTCACATCTGCTTCAATCAAAAAGTGCAGGTAATTTATCAGTACTAAAAATAATGAAGACTACACAGGGGATCTAGCTTTTCTTTGTTACAAAGCCCCCAGCTATGGAACATCCTTCCAATTAGTGTTCAGGACTCAGATACAGTCTCAATCTTTAAAATAAAAATTGAAAACCTGTATATTAAGTCTGGGACTTTGAATATATTTCTGCACTTAGGTAAAAGGAACAGATCTGGGGTTTATGGGCATAGAAAATATGCTTTATTGAAACATCTATAGCTGCTCTCACCTTTGGGACCTGTAAATTTTCTACTATATGATATTTCTTTTGCACAGACTTACCTTCTGCTGTAGCCATCTGTTGTGGATGGTCCATCATTGATACTCTACAAAGATTTTAAATTCCTAACAATAATTTATGCCCAAGACTCACCATTGTTTCAGTGGATAATCTGGATATTATAGATGTGTACATCTAAAAACTGATGCAGTCAACCAAAAAACTGTCCTGTGCTTTTCCCAGGACCCCAGGATGCATTTGACCATAATGAATGACCACCCTTTCAACACACTTCCTATTGTTTGATGTTGTCAAATATAGTTGTATAAAGGTGATGACTTGTAATCCTACATCCTACAGGGTTCTCTTTTAAGATTCAAAATCAGAATCAGGATACTCTATTAATCCCCGGGGGGAAATTGAGTTTGTTACCGTAGCTCCAAGTCACTAAAATAAGAATAAAAAAAAGACTTACTGTATATACACTAAGATAATGCATACAAAAATGTTATTAAAACTAGAATTTAAATAACTACTGTATACATGTGAAGGTATATTGTTGCACAGATTTCCTGTGGAGCACCTTGGCTGGAGTCTGCGACTGAATGTACTCCTGTATCTGTTCAGTACATCATGGAGAAGTTGGAAGACAGTCGGAGAGTCCAGCCCCATTCCCACAACATCACTGGCCTTACAGATAAGTTTCTTCAGTCTGTTGGCATCAGCTAGCTTCAGTCCACTGCCCCAGCATGCAACAGCAAAAAAAGAGAAAGCACTATACAACAGACTCATAGAACATCTTCAGCGTTGTCCTGCAGATGTTGAAGGTCCACAGCCTCCTCAGAAGGTAGAGGCGTCTCTGGCCCTTCTTGTAGACAGCTTCATAGTTCTTAGTCCAGTTTATTTTGTTATTAATGTGAGCTCCCAGGTAATTGTAATCCTCAACCATGTCTACTGAGACCCCATGGATGGAAACGGGTCATTAGTTCATTAGCCACCTCAGGTTGACCACTAGTTCCTTTGTTTTTGTCACATTGAGCTAGATTGTTCTGCTCGAACCATGACCACAGTTTTTCACTCTAAAGGTTTAATCCTCATATTATTTTATAGATTTATTTCATTGATATGTCATGCAATGGCTGGCTTATTTAAGGATCTGAATTTAGTGGATTTATGTGGATTTCTGTCAAGCTCCTTTGTCACAATGTCTATTGTTCAAAGCATTCAAAGCAAATAAAATTTAATTGAATTGCTGCACCAAGATGTTTTACTCTGCCCTTGTTAAAAAGTAGTAAATGGGAGAAAGAAAAAAACAACAACAATAAGAGTTACAAAAATCCCAGCAGTATGGACTGAACATAACAGTGCATGACTCTGTCTTTTTAAGTCATAGCTGGATAACTTCTACAAATATCATATTACGAGGCAGCCTTGGTCCTAACATCCATCACCCTGGCTCTTACACAGCTGCTATGTTAGAATGTATGGTTTGGAAATAAATTGCTACTAGAGAAAATATTACCACACTTCAGATTATAGGCTGCATATTCAATTTAGAATATAAATGGCCTATTTATCGAGTGTTATCATAGCAGTTATACATACCCCTGAACCCACTTGATTAATTGCAACCCAAATGTATTTGTAATGATTACCGTCCATTTCACAGATGCTAGGAAAGTCTCGCTATTTGTTTCCCTTGTGTGCATGCACATAGAATTGTGTAGGTACTTTACACGCTGGGTGCAATTCTGTGCATCTTCACTATCCTCACTATTCATTGTTAGCATTGTCCATAAGGTCAAGTTATGGGAATGCATTAGATATGTTACTAAATGAATTCCATTATCATGGAACATGTCATTATCATATATGATACACTGTTTGCCATTAAAATGGCTTTTACCAATTTAAACTTTTCCAATAAGGAAACTGACCTACGGTAATCCATGACAGCCTTCTTTATGTCATGTCTGAAAAGTGGTCTATTAAGTAATGTTAGTTATTTTACTAGCATACACGTGATAATAACAATATTCTGATTATTATTATTTCTGTTACTTACATATTCTGTGTTTCTCCGTGCTTGTATCATGATAACATGATTCTGTAATGTAATTCATTTTAAAAATGAATTTGAGACAAACTCCGTCCAGGGTGTATCCTGCCTTGATGCCCAATGACGCCTGAGATAGGCACAGGCTCCCCGTGACCCGAGGTAGTTCGGATAAGGGGTAGAAGATGAATGAATGAATGAATTTGAGACAATGTTCATTTTTATACAAATAAATTGAATTAGAAAAAAAAAGTGTTCTATTGTATTCTATTCTACTCTCTCTTACACATTTAATTTCAGTAACATGTATGTACAGTACATGCATTATATATAAACACACAGATTTGTCAGCTCTGATCCATTAAGGCATGGACTCCACAAGGCCTCTGAACATGCGCTGTGGCACCAAGATATTAGCAGCAGGTCCTTCAAGTCCTTTATATAGCAAATACAAACTGGTCAAAACCAGGAAGACAAACTGGAATAAATGCTAATCTCTTCCATAAATTGTGACACATTTGAATCAAAAATAAATAAGGCCAATGGTGTTGGATTCCATAAAAAGCACAAAAGGA
Source organism: Tachysurus vachellii (assembly GCF_030014155.1). Taxonomy (NCBI): domain Eukaryota; kingdom Metazoa; phylum Chordata; class Actinopteri; order Siluriformes; family Bagridae; genus Tachysurus; species Tachysurus vachellii. The sequence goes on along the minus strand of NC_083464.1, from coordinate 9,451,811 downwards.
AATGTTTCTGCTCTTAACTTTAACCATAATCTTCATAACATTTTCATATAAGTTGAATCTTCATGATGAATATGGACTATAACAGTTGTTATTTTTATGAGGTTTTTCCTGTATCAAGTTTGTTTCTATTTCATAGTTAGACTGCTAAGGCTTAAGCAAAAGATTGTTTAATATTCTCAATGAAATAGTACAAAACAACAGAAATTTGAAATTCCATTAGCCAATATATTCCATTTAATGAAAAATAATCAGGGGAGAACTTTTTGTGGTTATTATTACTCTGTAACTTCAGATTGAGAAAGCATGTACTCATCACATTAAATCACATCCCTGAGCCCCTGAATGAGAATTCCACAATTAAACATTCTGTTTCATATGGATGAAAATACTGGACATGTTTCATCAAGTGCAGGCAGGGAATTGAATAGGCAGAGGCAAATGCTTTTAAAATAAATCAAATAGGAACACTAGCTGGAATATCTGTATGGATGCTTTTAGAAAGAACTCGGATCTTTGAGACACATAATTGTAATTTGAGTGTTTCCACTTAAAGCTCAGGCACCCATTAGAATGCATGGCATGTACCATACGGTTCTCTGCATTGATCCTTTGACATTATCCAGATTGCAGTAAGTATGAAACGCGATGATATCTTTCCTACTGACTGAGTCATGTGGCAGTAAAGCCCTGAAGCACAATTTTCTACAGAGACACTTCACTCTATGAATAAAAAATATACATTGCATTGCATTTTGGAGACATGGGTAAAAAACATTACAATATTTTCATGAGATAATGCACAATTTAGTAGAATGAAAGAAAGTATCTGTGAAATCAAAAATAAGTATTTGTAAATGGCATGATATTTTAAAGTAATTAAATTAGACCTACATCTAAAACTATTAAATTATGGTATTATAAAAAGAAGAATAAATGTCATTTTATCTCTTCCATGCATTCTAATTATTCATGTTGCCATTTCAAGCTTGATTTGGAACTGGTGCCATTTCAGGGGTGTTTCTTGATGCAAATCCAAGTGCTGGTGTCTAAATAAGAGGAGTTCAAAATAATAGATGTAAAGAGCTTTTCAGATAATCCCCATCCACACCTGTCAATCAAACAACGGAGTATTTAAATCTCAGTGTTCAGCACACTAATCTCTGAACTATACCAGTAAGAGTATCTAAAGCGTCATTTTTCATAAGCAGTAAACACAGCCCACATCAGTTCTATTCCTGGCATTTCCCTTGGCTGCTACTGTATATCTTCATTTCGAATTAACTTTTAACAGTTGGATCTTTTCTTGTATAATATTAGCTCAGGTTGAAAACAGCAATCCACTACTTGGTAAGGTCTGAACAAATTTAGCCAAGACTGTGTTTAGAATTTCTGAATTAAGACCTCCAGCCCAACTACCATTTTGGCATATTAGTAAAGTTCACTGCTTCATTACATTCAACAGAAACTACTCAGACCCAAAAGCTACAGTATCACTCTAATCAGTCTTATAACCCTTGGCCAGTTAGGTTATTAACAACAGAAAAAAATTACAAATTGCTACCTATTTTTGAGTGCTTTAAAATAAGTTGCTAAAAATAAATAAATAAATAAATAAAAATTCTCATTTTCTGTTTGTACATATTATAAACGAACATCTCTTGGTTGAATCTTTCAGACTCATAAGCAGTATTTGTAGTGTGATTCTGTTATTGTCTGGACATACAGTATTTGTGCAGATACACTAACACACATTTACACTAATTAGAAACATTAGAAATAAGATTCACCTTTAGAGACACCTTTATTCGTACCACAGTGGAGTATATATGCATATGTATATATAGACACCTTTATTCGTACCACAGTGGGGACATTTCTATGTTAAAGCAGCAAGAAAAAGGTTATAAATACAAAAGAAAAGAAGCAAACAATATAGTAGTTAGACTTTCAAGCAAAATGCACTAGGTAATATTGCACAGTTTAAAAAATAGTGTTACACTTGAATCCTGATAGATGGAGTTGTTTGTTTTAAAGGCGATGTGAAAATGTGAAAAGGAAAAAATTTGCTGTGTAGTACAACCATTTGGTATACCACTATACTACCATAACATCTTTTAAAAATTGTTCAGTTATTGATACAACATTGTACATGTGACATTGTATTTGTTGTTAGCTACTCCCGAACACAGATACTGAACCACTGTCTGGCACAGAGACGGTGACATTTGCAGAGGATGAGCTTTATTAATATCACTGGCAATAATAAACAAACCCAAATCCAGGAGACAAATCTCAATACCACTAAATAGGCAGAAGGTCAGGTGATGTACAAGCTGGATATCACAGAACATGACAAAGATCAAGAGTTGGAGGGTCAAATCCAGAATTAAAAAAACAAATCAAAGGCTTAGAACATCAAGTGAGCAAATGAAATGTGCTTGTATAGTGTGTGTGTGTGTGTTTGTATAGTGTGTGTGTGTGTGAGTGTGATCAGAAATCAGGTGAGACAAAACACCAATGCACCATTCAATTCAATTAGATTTGTGTTTCACTTTTAGCAGTAGACATTGTCTCAAAGCAGCTTTTACGGCATATAAAAATTCAGAATAAAAATTACAAAGATGAAATTAAAATTATGATTCATCCAGAAACAATAGTGGTAAGGAAAAACTCCCTGAGACGACAATATAAGGAAAAAACCTTCAAGTCAAGTCAAGAAGTTTTTATTGTCATTTAAACAATATATATCTGACACAGTACATAGTGAAATGAGACAACATTTCTCCAGGACGGTGATGCTACACAGAACAAAGACAGAGCTACACAGAACAACACAGCGCTAAAGACTTACAGTAAGTAAGTTAGTCCTAGCCACATAAAGTGCAGCTGTGCAACCCGATGCAAACAGTGCGAGACAAAAGTCGGTGCAAACAAACCATACAAAACACTACAAGACAATACACAAAAGATAATTCACAAAAGCAGTGCTGACCAGAGTACATACTGTATAGTCTACAGTACATGTGCAGCCTTGAGAGGAAACAAACTCAAAAGGGAACTCATCCTCCACCATGTCTGTAGGTGGAAGTACATTGTGGGAAATCGAGCCTGGTGCCTATTCTGGCATTGGCATGACAACCATATGTTTTGTTTTGTTTTTTTTTTGCTTTTCTTAATAGACTTTTGGTGCTGTTATTTCACCACTCTTCATATGAGTAAAGTGTTCAAATGTGCAATATAGAAGAAGGAAATGCTTTAATTTGCTCTGTGTTTTTTTTTCCATTACTCTCCAAATTTCTCATGTTAGTACTCTCAGTCAGAAGCATTTAGCTCAATAAAAACATTAATTCATTCATTCATTCATTCATTCATTCATTCTCTACCGCTTAACTGAACTACCTCAGGTCATGGGGAGCCTGTGCCGTCATCGGGCATCAAGGCAGGATACACCCTGGACAGAGTGCCAACCCATCGCAATTTTCCAGAGATGCCAATCAACCTACCATGCATGTCTTTGGACCGGGGGAGGAAACCGGAGTACCCGGAGGAAACCCCCGAGGGATGGGGAGAACATGCAAACTCCACACACACAAGGCGGAGGCGGGAATCGAACCCCCAACCCTGGAGGTGTGAGGCGAACGTGCTAACCACTAAGCCACCGTGCCCCCTTCAATAAAAATATGCTCTACTAAAAGACATGGGATTTTTAACAAGCACACATACATTACTCAAACAAATTCCCTCCGTTTCCTCTTAATTTAACATCATTTATTTACCATTTGTTTAACAGCATCTGTCAGAGAAAAGCACACAATACTTAGTAGCATTTTTGTCTCACTCAGTGTTATTTTATTCTCTTTCTTCCTTATCTATGGGTCATAACAGTCTTAAGAGATTAGTGTTACTTTCCAACAAAAAATATTGGGTTCAAATATATACAAAGAAATGTTGTTTTTTTTACTATTTATTAGTGGTAGCAGTTATAAAAATGAGATAAAACACTGAATACTGTCTGCATTACATAATATGAGGAGTACATCCCTTTAAATACACTGCTCAAAAAAATAAAGGGAACACTTAAGCAACACATCCTAGATCTGAATGAATGAAATAGACTTATTAAATACTTTGTTCTTTACATAGTTGACAACAAAATCACATAAAAAATATCAATGAAAATCAAATTTATTAACCCATGGAGGTCTGGATTTGGATGGAAAAACACACTACAGGCTGATCCAACTTTGATGTAATGTCCTTCAAGTCAAAATGAGGCTCAGTAGTGTGTGTGGCCTCTACGTACCTGTATGACCTCCCTACAACCCCTGGGCATGCTCCTGATGATGTCCCGGATGGTCTCCTGAGGGATCTCCTCCCAGACCTGGACTAAAGCATTCGCCAACTCCTGGACAGTTTGTGGTGCAATGTGGCGTTGGTGGATGGAGCGAGACATGATGTCCCAGATGTGATCAATTGGATTCAGGTCTGGGGAACGGGCAGGCCAGTCCATAGCATCAATGCCTTCGTCTTGCAGGAACTGCTGACACACTCCAGCCACATTAAGTCTAGCATTGTCTTGCATTAGGAGGAACCCAGGGCCAACCGCACCGGCATATGGTCTCACAAGGGGTCTGAGGATCTCATCTCCTTACCTAATGGCAGTCAGGCTACCTCTGGCGAGCACATGTAGGGCTGTGCAGCCCTCCAAAGAAATGCCACCCCACACCATTACTGACCCACTGCCAAACCGGTCATGCTGGAGGATGTTGCAGGCAGCAGAATGTTCTCCACGGCATCTCCAGACTCTGTCACATGTGCTCAGTGTGAACCTGCTTTCATGTGTGAAGAGCACAGGGGGCCAGTGGTGAATTTGCCAACCTTGTGTTCTCTGGCAAAAGCCAAATGTCCTGCACGGTGTTGGGCTGTAAGCACAACCCCCACCTGTAAAGGTCGGGCCCTCATACCACCCTCATGGAGTCTGTTTCTAACCGTTTGAGCAGACACATGCACATTTGTGGCCTGCTGGAGGTAATTTTGCAGGGCTCTGGCAGTGCTCCTCCTGTTCCTCCTTGCACAAAGGTAGCGGTCCTGCGGCTGGGTTGTTGCCCTCCTACGGTCTCCTCCACGTCTCCTGATGTACTGGCCTGTCTCCTGGTAGCGCCTCCATGCTCTGGACACTACGCTGACAGACACAGCAAACCTTTTTGCCACAGCTCGCATTGATGTGCCATCCTGGATGAGCTGCGCTACCTGAGCCACTTGTGTGGGTTGTAGACACCGTCTCATGCTACCACTAGAGTGAAAGCACCGCCAGCATTCAAAAGTGACCAAAAATTCAGCCAGAAAGCATAGGAACTGAGAAGTGGTCTGCGGTCACCACCTGCAGAACCACTCCTTTACTGGGGGTGTCTTGCTAATTGCCTATAATTTCCACCTGTTGTCTAGTCCATTTGCACAACAGCATGTGAAATTGATTGTCAATCAGTGTTGCTTCCTAAGTGGGCAGTTTGATTTCACAGAAGTGTGATTGACTTGGAGTTACATTGTGTTGTTTAAGCGTTCCCTTTATTTTTTTGAGCAGTGTATGTATACGATTTTTCAGTTTTTTTCCAGTTGTTAATTAACTTAACTAATTAACTTTAGTTACTTAAGTTTAATTAAGCCAGACCTCACTGTCCAAAAATCCATGCATTAGGATTACTACTCCTGCTGTAAAAGATCAATTATACTAAGAATGTTAAATAAATAAATAAATAAATAAATAAAATTAGTTTCTGTTTCTTTAAGCATAAGCATTATATAATGATATCCTGCTGCTTGTTCACAGTTGTATTAATAATGCTACCAAATAATACATAAGCCTTGGGAAGCCTTGGGAACTGTAGGTTACATATTTCTGCATGTACCAAGTTCAAATTTTAATTTGTAACTCATGTCAATCGACTTAATGTGAAAACTTTCAACAAGCCAATGTTATATATATATAAAAAAAGAATGAGCTTAATGTTTCATATAAACTTAAACATAGCCATTTTCCAATTTAGTATGTCTGAGATCAGCATAAAGCTTTTAGCCAAGGGCAAATGTTTGGTGAGTGAATGTTTTCAGGATTTTGGATCAAGAACCATTTACTGAAGCAACTCCATAAGCACAACAAATACATCTATGCCTTTACCATTGAACTGCAATTATTGCTAATGACATTTGTGGCAAATGTGTGAACATAAGAAAAGTCTATAGAGGCAATTTTTAAGATGACATATATATTCTGCCTTTAGGCTATGATCCAGAAATAGCCGCTGCACCAGAGTAGACAAGTAACGGGAACTCTGATAAATGAGCTGACAAATGTTGTTTGTGTAAGATCATGACAGCAGTGTGAGTGCCTTATAATCCGCAGTGGCGAACAGGGAAAAACAGAGGCATCTAGCTGGACTGAGAGGTTCGCTGCCTGATGCTCTCTTTTGTGTCCAGAGGGACGAGCAGCAGCCCGTGGGACATGCGATGCATTTTTATTTAGTTGGCACAGAGAGAAAGCACAGGCATCTGCTAGCACTTCCTCAGTTAATCAGTACAAATCTTTTTCATCCAATGCACACTTTCACAGCATTCCTAATCACAATATAACAGTGTGTGATCGTTGCTTATTAGCTTCATGCTAAACATTATTAGTCATAATATGAGAAGTACTAATAATCATTTGCCCATTAGTAGATTTCATTCCAAACCCCATAAATGTTCATAGTAGTTTATTTTAGTAAAGAGAAATTATAAATCAAAATGTTCTGCTCACAGGACTGAGAAAAATGTACTAACTTGTTTATCTCCTCCTGTCTGGATTGAAATGTCAGGATCAGCCAGTCATCTGCAGCTTTTGGGTTGCAAACAAATGGGATTATATTAACCTGGTTGATCCTCTGTTCATTGGGTTCTAGTTAATTTTTTGGATTGAATATCAAGATTTATTCTTTGTTTTTAACCCCCTGAAGTGACTTTTCCACTCCGGTAGACATGCTTTGTATACATACTGCTACTATACTAGGGGTGTCCAAGTTCAGCCCCGTAATGTGGCTAGTGGAAAGTTAAATGGTCCATTGATTCTCTGTTAAAGCTTTTTATCTGTCCATCTATATTTCTATTTATCTCGGTTACCTTTAGAAATGAAAATAAATAAATAAATAAATAAATAAATAATTGACAAAAAGTTACATACTGTCAAAACACTCTTAATACCCTAAACTTAATATTTAAAGCTGTTTCATTTTAGAAGTGTGAGTTTGTGCATATTTGGACAAAATAAAGCCAACAACGAAACACATGGGTGAGCTTCAATTACAGGGTCATATTCCAATCCCTGCATCTCTACCTGCAAAAGATAAAATTCTTCACACCATCAATAACAAGCATCACAGCGACATAGCAGCGATTTAGCAGCAATTAGTTGCAATTTAGCAGCAATTACCAGCTTTAGCAGCAATATAATCTCATACTTTATCTGACATATAATTAGCCTTGTAATAATTTATTGATTTAAAAATTTTTTATATGAATATTACATTCAGTATACAAATAGTGTGTCTGTTTATTATAATTTCTTTATCTAAGTTTAAGCATTTTAGGTCTTTAGGTTTGTGTACAAGATTTGTGTGTTTAAAAGGGTTGCCAGACCTGCTAAATGTTCAGTTGGCAGTTCAGTTTGTGTTACTGCTTTTCTCCACCACTGACAGATTTATGATGTTTTTCTTTGGGTGAAATGAACCCAGATTTTGTTATAGCTGCACTGTACGTGGGTGATCTGCATCCTGATGTGATGAAGCCAATGCTTGTAAAGAAATTCAGCCCTGCAGGACACATTCACTCAGTCCGACTCTGCAGGGACAGGATGACCATCTCCTCACTCGGCTACGCTTGTACAGTATCAACAGCAATACAAACCATACAGAACACAGGAGAATGTACTCCATTCCATACAGTTCCATACACTGTTTCTGCTTTTAGCACCGGTTCATAGCCTACTTAAGGATATATGTGGAATATATGGGAATTAATTTAATTTACTGATTTGTTACATAGAAACTAGACTTATATGTTGAGGCTTGTTAAAAAAAAAAACAATTTTTATAAGATTAGATTTTATAAGGCTTTTACTGTGTGAGCTTAAACTAATTAACCTAAGCTAAGAGACTTGCATTTTTATTGAAATTAATGAACTGTAATTTATTATTTTGTTCCCTCAGCTGTGTAGCTGAGTGAGCATTGGAAATGCTCAGTTTTTAATTCCATCGGAATGGCCCATGATCAGCAGGGGGATTTATCCATGAGGAAGACCGGCATTGGAAACCTGTTCATCAAGCACCTAGCAGGACACCACCTTACTGTATACCACCTTCTCCTTCTGTTGTGCAATGTCCATTTCTTGAACTCTTTTTAATGTGTATACTGTAGTATATTTTTTTAAGTCCTGTGTTAGCTCAGTCTACCATAGATTCCGTGTGTTGACATGATGTGTCTCTTATAAAGGTTGTAGATTATGAGAAGAATTTAAAGGGTATGGCAATGTTAACTTTGAGTTAACTTTGTCTTCAGAGGCAGCAGATTTAGTGAAGCAAATGCTCAATGGAAAATTGCTGAATGGCCACAAAGTATAAGACACATGTAAAAGCAAAAGGTTTTGGCTTCATAAGATTTGAGAGGCATTGTGATGCACAGAGGGTGAGTGCACACTGCAGTCAAGTGTAGTAGTTGTTCAACTTTGAGGAACGTTCTTTAAGGCATGAAAACCTCTGGGTAATGGTGTGTATATGTGTGTGTGCGCGCTGTGGCTGAGATGAATGGGAAGGTGATGAACGGCAAGCTGGTGTACGTGGGCTGAGCACAGACTAAAGTAGAGAGACAGACCAAACTCTATCATAGGTTTGAGTAGGTACACACACACACACACACACACACACACACACAGAGGTTGCTTACTTGGGTTTCCATGATGGGAGTCATTGACAAGTGTCAAATATGACACTCTCACAGTTTAGGACCATGACCAGTGCAAGTCACTTATATCTAATAATCCCTACATTGCATTTCTTTCCCAATAACCTGCATCCACTTCCCATTTCTGAATCAGGATCTAGAATATCTAGAAGTAACAGCTTTCTCAGTGCTGGATTTTCCTCATGGTTGGGATGTGTGGTATGTCCTAATGTGTCTTCTGAAGGTCATGATGGAGAATGGCTGCTCCAGAGGATTTGGCTTTGTGTGTTTCCTGTCTTCCCAGGAAGTCAAGGAGGCCTGAGGGAGATAAACAGCAGGATGTGGGGCACGAAGCAGATGTATTGACTTGACTCATCAATGACAACATGCAGAGTATAGCGAGCATGCAGGGTGACACCATGCAGGACATCCTTCTAACCTGTACAGCATCCCTGCTACATTGTGAACACCATTATTCAATTAACACAGTTATTCATGCTATATGTTATTCAAGTTATTCAAAACATTTGCACACCCAATGTAAATACTCCAAGTTACCACTGCTAGCTGGATAACTGATTGCCACCTGTGACACTGATCTGAGAGAAACTGTGTTAAAATCAGCTGAGTGTATATGTGTTACAGGTTCAGAAGCTGGCTGCCAATCAAACACCCAGTCAAAGAGTCTAACCCCAGCCAAGATCTGTACTGGACTGTGTGAAAAACACAATGTGTGTGTAAGTGTGTGTTCCAGTCACTCAGCTGAACGCTAGCATACATAAAGTGTGTCAAAATGGATAAAAACTGGCTAAATACTTGCAGCAATCAGTGTTAGCGCTCAATTTGCGTTTATCTGGCCGTTTCTGTGGTCATGTTTTCCACAAGAGCTTTTGTCTGTAAGCATCGCACCATTAAAATACAACTAACTGTTCCAGATCATGAAAGTGTCCAAGCTGTAGACACTGTTCCAGATGCTGAAAGTGCCCCAGCTATAGACACTGTTCCAGCTGTAGAGAAAGTGTCCCAGCTGTAGACACACTGTTCCAGCTGTAGAGAAAGTGTCCCAACTATAGACACTGTTCCAGCTGTAGAGAAAGTGTCCCACCTGTAGACACTCTGTTCCAGCTGTGAAGAAAGTGCCCCAGCTATAGAAACACTGTTCCAGCTGTAGAGAAAGTGTCCCTGCTGTAGACACTGTTCCAGGTGTGAAGAAAGTGTCCCAGCTGTAGACACTGTTCCAGCTGTAGAGAAAGTGTCCCAGCTGTAGACACCGTTCCAGCTGTAGAGAAAGTGTCCCAGCTGTAGACACTGTTCCAGCTGTAGAGAAAGTGTCCCAGCTATAGACACCATTCTAGCTGTAGAGAAAGTGTCCCTCCAACGTCCCCATAATGGTTTGCAAAGTGTTTCCTTTTGTAGACTGAAAACTTGAACAAGCACCTGCTTTCAACTTCTCGGTGTCTGATGCCTGAGCCCCACCAATGTTACATGATTTGACAGCTGAGACAATTCACTACATTTCTATTCTCTCTCTGTGTCCGCAGATGATTATATGCTGCCACTGGTTGAGAAAATGCACCCAACTCTGGCTAATAAGATCACCCTGATGTTCAAATCAATATACCAAGACTTTTTATATCTGATTTAAACAAATAATTGGTTATGTGTAAGAAAAACTTTACCCACCAATCAGTCATCCTTCATGTGTGAAGGATCACTTCATCAACATATTTTCAAAGTGTCAAAACTTCATTTTGTTAAGAAGATTAAGTTGGAAATGGCTGAGTTAAATAAAAATCAAAGGTTCAGCTATTGAAGAATTTTCAGCATTTACTGCACTACTCCAGCCAGGCACAATCTGATTGGCATTGCTCGACACATTTTCTGCCAATGATTGCTAAGGATTTGTCCGGACGAGGAGGAATATATTCCAAAAAGTGTCTTGACAAATCTGAGAATAACTTCTTGAAGAGACCATGAGCACTTCAGTCATCACAGCAATCTGAGATAATTTAAAATATAAATTTACAAATATTTGGGTCATCAATAGCAGTTCATTTTTGCATACCCTAGTTTGCTGGATAAATCCATCTATCCATTCATCCCATCAATTAATTTTTTTGTACCACTTACCCTCCACAGGACACCTTGGCTCGAGGTGCTGGAAAAATTCAATGAACAATTTTAAATAAAAAATCTCATTATTGTTTAACTGATGGAGTATTTTTTTAATAAACAAATCTTTCAAAGCCACTGGTGTTCAAAGTCCTGCCAAACTGCATCACCACCCCTGAGGTGTTCTGGTACCTCATGTTTTACAAATGAAGCACTGATATGAAATCATAATGCAGGATTTGTGAATATTTTGTATTTGTGTATGCTTGTCTTTTTTTAAGTGCAAAAAGACAAGACCGATCCTCTGCCTAAGTGCTCTCATGATGTCCATATGGGTTTCCTCCAGTTTCCTCACAAAATATTCAGGTGGATTTGCTACACTAAGCATGTGAATGTGTGTGTTCATGGTCCTCTAAGAAGGACAGTTGTGAGTACTTTAGTGGTTCTAGTTTTTTCTCTGGCTCCAAGATGACCCTGACCAGGATAAAGTGCTTGCTGCAAATGAAAGAATAAATGTATGCCTTTGTAAGGCACTCAGATGTGCTTTGAATTGAGAATTGTATGTTGGTTAATTCAAACTAAAAAATGTAAACATTTATAACATTTAAGAAGAAAAACTTTACTTGCATGACATGGGCAAGGTCCATAGATAATGTAGGCACTGCAAGGTCTCCAAGTTATGATTATCAATGTGTCCAACTGATTATATTGTGTTTTATTGTCTCAGTGCCATACAGCTTGAATGGAATTGAATTGATCTAAAACTGTGTGTTGATTCACAATTTCAAAATGGCTGGAATTGAATGTCATACATGAGTGCTAGCATGCTTAGTCAACATATTAAGTACATGGACAAAATAAAGGTGACTTTCCAAGTACATGAGCAATAATTCATTTCAAGTCAATTCAATTTATTTGTAAACCGCTTTTAAGAATTGGCATTGTCTCAGAGCAAACAATGATGAATAATAACTGATAGATTGCATGACTATATGTAAAGTGCAGTGGTGAGAGGAAGGATGCACATGAATATCAGAAAAGGGCATTCACTAAATTCCAGGGGTTTCGTTACCACGACGTAAAGTGGGCGTGTTTCTGGAGGTCTTGGAAAAATGCCCTCTTTCAAAAAAAAAAAGGATAATGAAGGACAAAACAGTCATACAGGTAGATTTTATATTTTATATTTATTATGCTTTATTATCTTACAGTTAATCTATTTTCAAAAACAAATAAACAACCAAAAACTACGGTTAGGGTTAGGGTTGGGGTTAGATTATCAAATAGGTCATGCCTGCCCGTTGACGCAATATCTGTTACGCTGTTCTGAAATCCCTGGAAATAAGTGCATCCTATCAGAAAAGTGCTTATTAGGGTTAGTTAAGGAATTATAAAGTAACATAAAATACAACAAACTGAAATAAAAAAAATGAACATGAAATACTAGACACAGAAAACATGGTTAAGATATAACACAACCCTAACACATTATGACCCCTTGCAACTACACAAGGGTTTTTAAAGACACAAGGGTTTTTAAAGAAGAACAGGTGAGTACTGTACAATCAGGGAATATTCCAATTATAAGACAAGACTCAATATGCAAACAAAATGCACATGTTCAGACACTACAGGACTGTGATTGTAATGATACTGTACATGGCAGACAAACCCTGTGACAATGACTTAAACTGAAAAGAAGAGCATAGCACAATGAACCCTGCCTACGTGGAGAGACTGGAAATTCATAACAGTAAGGTCTCTTAATAGACTGAAAATATATCATGTAGCAGTATGGAGCAAACACATTTAGAGTTTAAGCAAATCCAATTTTACCAGATGAGAAAAAAATCTCTGACTTACTCATGAATGGCCTCCAGTTGTGTGTTTTTTTTCCAACACTTGGAACTTTGAACAATCGTAACATGGATGTTGAAGAAGATTTAAAGTCAGTTGGTTTATAATTACTAATTAATCATTAATAGGATTAAGTAAATCCTAGCCTCTGCATGTTGGTGACTAATCAATACTGTAAATATAGTTCCTCTACCATTTGAAACACCCACAGGGCTTGCAAGCGGGTTTACCCATTTGCCTAATTTAAGCTATTTAAGACAGCACATCCACCATATGTTCATGGACCTTTATGTGTATGTGTGCACAAGACTTTTTTTTTTCCTGTGGCACTTTGATCTCCGTGGGTATTTACCAGCACAGCAAGAAGTCATTCAGAGCAATAAATGAAATAAAGAGCGTGATCATCAGACTCTTCCCAGGGTTTGACATCAATTAGAATTATTTACTCAGAGAGCAGCCGAAACCCATCAAAGCCATCCGCATTAAAGTGCTAGTAAAGCACAGCACTGCATGTTCATGAAAGATGAAGAAACTCTCTGCAATGTCAGACCTTTGTTTTGTTCTCGGTTTTCACCCTCACTCAAGCAATCAGACCCACAGTGCTATCTGTCTTATTTTTGCTAAATGCCCCACTTTCATCTGTTTTGTCAGCTCTCACATTTGAACAATTCAACTCGGCGAGTCCTTGCTTTGGATTGTAGCTCTAGATAATCCAAAAATCCCATGATCAAAGACTCATCTCATTTAGCACTGATGTAGATCATTTCCACAGCTCTGACAAGCCATGAGATTTCATGTTGGCCGTCAGAATAAAATGAATAGAGGGAATATTTCAGCATATATGGAAGGCGAAAATCTAATATCTATTAATTGTGTGACAAAAAAAAAAAATATTAGGGTTGAGCAAGGCAGTACTGTATATTGCTGGTCGATGGTGAAGAGAGTGATGTGGCAAATTTCTGCCCACACACATGCACTTAAGGGAGATTATTTCTAATTTTAAGTGTTTCATATTTTATTTGAATAACAAATATTGAACAAAAGGTGTACAACATTTCTAGATTCAAACATAGCACACTAAACTTATTTAAACAATTTCCTCATCTGTTCCTTTGTGAAATTCATACTTAATCTGGTCAAAGTGTGTTTAGTGGGATAAAAGTAAATGCACCCTGGTTGGGGGAGATAGAAGAGATAATCTCAGCTGTACCTAGAAAGACATTAGAGTATATATATATATATATATATATATATATATATATATATATATATATATATATACACACATACACGCCACACAAGAAAAATCTAAAATAAATTACAAACTTTGTTATTCATGGAATATTTTTGTATTTGTTTCTGTTGTTTTTTTCTTTTTCATTTCAGAAGAAAACAAATGTTTCTCTGGGGTGATGTGAGGGTAAAAGCTGAACATGTTTTTTTTTTTTTCCTCAAAAATGCACAAAAGATTTCAAAAGATTTTTCAACTTTTCATAAAAGTCTTTAATATTAGAAATATAACATTAGGTCTACCAATATTATTGTAGTTACATATTAACAACAAGTTACATACTGAGATACACACAACAAAATGGCTTCCAAGTTAGATGTACATCCCTGATCGGTACTCAAGTGGAATTTCAACATACAACTATTTAAAGCTGTTGAAACTTTATGAGGTATTGTGTGTAATGCTATGAACTGAATAAGGAGTTTTGCATAACAGAGTGTGAATAAAATTAAGGTCTGACTTTAGAAAGACTAGAAAAATGATTCAGAGGGTTTAGTGAATAACATTAGAGTCGTATAGGCTTCTCTGATGAAATGCTGGGCATTAGAGTTTGAAACACGTTGTACTCACACACTGCGCAAGGTGAAAATTGCACTTAAAAAGACATGGTGAGATAAACTGACTAACAGGAAATACAAATTCAATAATGAAGAGATAAATGTCTTAATGCCTAAAGTTCTTGAAGAAGACTTGAGTCAGAACAAGTAGACAGTGTAAAGGACTTTAATGCAGCTGATATTCCAGTAGTCTCCTAATTGGTTTTACCCTAATGAAAAGGGCTACCATGTACAGAACAAACGACTTTGTAAAACAAGTGTGCAATTAAACTGTATTCCATTTTTCTTCTGGTTGACTGTGGATCCTATATCATTTCGAACGTTGGCACTGTCACAAATATCCTGTTTAGTGTGATAAATTCCTTGTTAGATGTAAGGACTTTCGTATACAATGTGTGTGCATGATATAGACAGGAGGAAATGTTAAAGGATAAAAACAACCAAAGGCATCTTTTTAATGTATTGGGCCACCATAATGCACCAGATCAGGTTGGTTGTGACTTGGCATAGAGTCTGCACATTATGTTTAGAACTTTACTGGAGCAATGTTTCTTAAAACGATTCAATCATTTGGTGGTGCTGATTGTGATAGAGAGTGAGGTCTAACACATCAGCCCAAAATCTCCTACTGATATACAATTCGGTTATGATGTAGTGACTGAGCATATAATTTACATAATTTTCCTTCTCATCAAACCATTCAGTGAGCCCTTCGGCCCTGTGTATGGGGGCATTTTCACCCATTTAAGTTCTTACATATATGTATATACTCAGATCAGGATTGCAGGACACGTAGAATTAATACATCAACCCATGTTGGAAGTCCAAAAGTTCTCAGGTTCTACTGGATGTTCCACCAATTCACACCTAGTTACAAAAAACTGGTTTAGTGAATCTGTAATCATCCAAACATTTCTCAATTTTTCTTTCAATCATTTCTCAAATACATATAAAAAGCACTTTGCTTGTTTACAAGTGCAGAACACATAAACTAGGCTAGTAAACCAGCTTTATACATAACATGCAAGAGTCATACAGATGGGTCATACAGATCATACACAGATGGGTGCAGGCACCTGAAAATTGCACTTGAAATTGCTAACAGCTTTCTATACCTGGCTTTCAAGGGCTAGCTAACATAGGGGTTCCTAACTAATGCATCACATGTAGCATCTCTTTTAAAAGATAGAATATAGACCATGTAGGGTTCTCCGAATAGCATTAGGTGTTGAATCACATACCCTTCTCTGAATGAACTACAGTACAGCCACAAGTACAGACACCTGACCATCACAGCATTATATAAGTTCTGAACATCCCATTCAAGATTTAATCGCCTGTGCTGTTATAATAAGCAAAGGGAAATCTTAAGCATACAACATACAAAGACGTTCTAACAAATGTTTGCTTTGAACATTGTGAAAATATTTAGGGATGAATTTTTGGGATCAGGGGTCCACAAACTTTTGGTCATGAACTTACTACTACTACTAAAAATAATTCCTCTTCTTCTTCATTTTCTTCTTCCTCTTCTTCTTCTTATTATTATTAATATGAGCTAATGTTATTTAAAACAGTACACGTATAATATAGAGTAAAAGGACACTGCTAATAATACTTAGATATCTCATCAGCATCCACTGATGACCACAGCATTAAAGATCCAGTTCCCTTACAGAACACCAATATTACTCCCAGTGAGCTGCATATTTTAATATTGCTGCTCATTCACTGTGCCCTTATGCAAAACCTCAGGAGTGTAATGAAAAGCTAACACAGGAACAAGACTCCTCCTGTTTCATTAATTTTATGTATATATAACTACCATTTTAGGTACAAAGCTTTAGTTTGTGCTTGTAAGTGCAACCATGGGTTTGGGTTTTGCCAGCTACTCATGGTCTTTAGGCAGCCTTGGGAACTGTGTGTAATTGAAATGTCATTGATAGCAGAGTGGAGCTGGACTAGGGAGAAGGCTTTAGGCATGCCTGAATGACTAGAAGACAGATGAGCAGCGGCCCTGTGTTTCATATATGGTATCCGGCAGGCCAGACTTCGTCTTCACATCCCACTCCCATACACCGACTGACAAAGATTAACGATGGATCATGATGAGGAAAAATGTAAAATAAATGGTTGGTTAAATAAATGATTTTAAAGGATATCCACTATACCCATCTGTAAGTCCTTTTCTGCTCAGAATACAGCATGGATCTTAACATGAAAAGGAAGATACTTAATTTAAGTTTTCTGTCACTCTGAAGTTACGTGACAGTGAAAAAGCAGAACCCCTGTACATAACATCCTGCTCTTCTGGAGACCAGTCTCTTATGAAACCAAACATTCCTTTGCATTTGTATTTACTGAGAAACCCCAATTTGTGTTGTTGTAATGAAGCCATTGTTGGTTGAATGGCACTTTATTTATTCAGTGAACTTTTCCTAAATAATTTGTGTGATGTTTACTGATGTGTGGAGATCTTACTTTATATGCATTAGATAAAGTCATCATAGAAAAGAAGATATTGACCGGAGTAGATTCATAAATACTTTGATTAAAAGCACAATTAAGCACAGAGAGAGATGGAGAGTGAGAGAGAGAAAGAGAGAGAGAGGGAGAAGCAGGGAGGAGAAAAAGGGCATTTGGTTCAGTGAGGCCTGAAAGAGCAGCAGCAACAGCAGACTGGCTGCCTGTCTAGCATGGCTCAGTCATGTTAACCGAACCATTTATCTCCTGTAATTGGATGATTTAGCTTTACTATAAAAGGCCCAGGCAGCATTATAAAATTATAATATACACATCCATAATTCACATTTTTTCTTGAGCGATGATGAGATCTAAGAAACACATGCAAATGTGTGTTCACGCCTTTAAATGACATTATTAGCCTCATATAATATTCTTGAACCTTTATTCATATCTATCATGGCAGCACCAGACTATTGAAATACCATGAAGTGCATTGTTTAGACATTAGAACAATGCCATCAGTGTTTCCATGCACAAATATAAGATCTTATTTATCTGTATGACTCAGACATCTTAGTTAGTGCCACGATAATGGAAGAAGATTTATAACTGCAATCATTTCCAATTACATAGTCTCACCCCTAACATTATGGCAAACTATTAAAAAAGCCACAAAATATATGCATATCCTTTAACATGCCCTTCAAATAGCCATTACAGAACCAAATTAAAAGGAAGTTAACTTTTATGGACACTGTAATTTAGCACAAGACACCTTATGTTTCCATTAAACAGAGTTGATCAAAGTTGAGCAGGTAACTATTGCCTAAAGTTTACTTGTATTTTCCGCCATCCTACACGCTCACAGGTCAAGGCAAGCATGAGGGAAAAACATTTGAATGATTAATGACTTTTTAATGATTGTAAAATTGTTCTGTAATTAAATCTTAATCAGGGGCAAAAGTTTCCATCTCCCATCTTTTGTTGTTCATTACAGTATTTAGAATTGAGCTAATATTGTTTTGCTGCAGCACAAGTGAATGAGATGCAGCAGTTTTGGTGGGGTTTTAGATAGATGCAGAATTTTTTCGAGTCTTGCCTCTAGCATATACAAAATAACGTCACGATACATTTTGAGATACCAAAAGAAGAATGAAAACTAGCCACAATACACAATACAATATGTTCAACAGCCCTGTCATGAAGTAGGTTATTCATCAGAAAATACAGCATATAATATTTAATCTGTAATAAACAACTTAATTAAAAAAAAGCAGATTTTTCTTCATCTCAAAATGAGATCGGCTACCGGGGGAAGTGGAAGATTGCCCCAACTCTAAGGTGTGGTGTATGCGAGCACTTTGGAAGTTAAATCACTAATGGACAGTGTAGGGCAATATATTATAGTGTGCTAAATCTGCCATCTCCACAAATATCCCACAAATGTTCACCGAGTCTTTTGGTGGAGCTATGAAGCAAGGCACACATACACACAGCGATATCATTAGAATTAGACTCTGAGATAATAATCTACTAAATGAAATGACAAATGTTTTTCATACTGTAAATCTGCTTTTGGAAAATACAGCATATGTGGTATCACTTGCATGTACTTAAAGCTTCAATGCTACCTAATGTGCTACAATATGGTGTGGTTTGTATAAGAGGAATAAATTGGGGGTTATGTGTTCGATTGCTTGTCCCTGCAGGTTAAGCAGATGTTTCTTTGAAAGCAATTCATACTGTAAATGTAAATGAACAGAGAGACTAAACATTCAAACTCAGATTTTTGCATTACTATTTATTATTATTGAAGTAATGGCATACTTCCAACTCCATATTATTCATCTTCAGTCATTTTACATGGATACAGATTAACTTTAAACTCTATGAGAATTGTTACTTAGATTTTTCAGGTTGATAAGACACCTAACACACCAAGGCTAAAGCTGGTATAGAAGAAGGGCTTTGCTTAGGGGTCCAACAGTGGCGACTTGGCTGTGTTAGGGTTTGAACCCCAAACTTTCCAGTCAAGATTGAAGAAATTTTCTGTTGTTTTTATTGTCGGGATGCAAGCTCGTCTTGACTATGAGAAATTTAGTTTTTTTTTCCCTCTGTTTACCACTTGGAAGGCAAATGAGATCAACAAACGGAATCGTCCTCGGTTATGTTCCTCATCCTCGTAGCATATTATTTTCTGGATTATTTTATGCATTTTGTTGTCGTATAAAAAAAATAATATTAGTCAATATTAAATGTGTTAAAATGCACTGAGGACCAGGAAAAAAAACTCAAGATTAAACATGTCAGAATTAATACTGTAAAAGAAATAATTTCTTAAAATAAAAAAAAATACTATTGGGGTTTTGAATACAGTGAAACAAGAACCACAATGTTAGAAGTCAGCATGTTGCCCAGTAGGAAATAATTGCTCAGTAAATTAATTACCTGTTATGATGCTTTTGAAATTGTGCATTTTAATTACCTGCTTGTGAAACACATTGTGTTTTGTTAGCTTATTAATCAGTGCAATTGGATGGGACACTAGTTTTCATCAGAATGTGCTAGGAGTAATTAAGACCGAGTGCATATGGCACTTTGTTTGAGGGTTTTTAGCTTTTCATGGAAAAAAACAAACCATTACTTCAAATTCTTTGTCATTTTCAACTAAATATTAGAACATGGTAAATGAAAATACTCTATTTTGGAGGGTCTGTTGGCTGGCAGTAAATCTTTCAGACATTCCAGTAATGTGAATGTCTGTAACAACAATGAAATACAAAATGTTCATCATACCCATGTTGCCTCTTAAAAATGTACTTTTCATCTTTCATAGCAATCCTGGGTTAAAATTTTTATTTTAACAAAACACAACCTTCTCACAGATTCACTAAATCCTATCAGAAACTATCCTATTAGGTTCATACCAGAGCCTGACTCTGCATGATATGCTGTGAACTGGCAACATGATGCCATGCTGGTGTTTCACTTTACATCCTATGTGAAGTGCTCATGGCTGCTGGAGCAGTGCTAACGACTCACTTCACTCTCCACAGGGTTCTCTGATGACTCATTAATCTCAGCTTTTGTCTCTGTTTATAAATACAGCTCTGTGCTTGGCACTAATATGAGATCTGCAGAGACATGCATACCATCCCACATGATTGCTTATTTTTCCCGATGTGAGTCCATAACAGGAGGATAACAGTATACAAGACATATTTGTGCAAATGAAACATACAAAGACTATCCTCAATGAGTAATAAGATGTTCAGTGAAATGTGTAGCTTCAGCTCTATCAGATGCAATGATCTTATATTTCTCTGTATGCATGTACTGTATATATTGTTTTTTTTCTAATGGTCTTGTTTTATGTTGAGAGATACAATATTCTTTGTCCTCATTACATACTGCACATTCACTAATTGTAAAACGTAATTATTTGGTGGCAAGATGATATTAATTTTTATTCATTTATCTTCGTTAACAACCTGGTCATATGGGGCCCATTCTGGGAGCGCAAGATGCAAGCTAGGAATTTACTCTAAATAGGTTTATTGCAGAGCACCATGCATACACATTCATACCTAAAGGCAAATGAGGTCCTTCAGGAACTCCATATGGTAAGAGGGAAACATTGAAAAGCACTGAAAAGTCTGTAGACCCTGGAACAGTTAGGCAGCAATGCTACCTAGTGCTATCTATTATTATTATTATTATTATTATTATTATTATTATTATTATTATTATTATATATATTATTATTATATTGTATTATATATTTTATTTTATATTTTATATTATACTATATTATACTATATTATATATCTCAGCTTGCATTGTAGGTCAGCATAAAAAAAAGAATTATAGCAGTTTCACCTAACTTACAATATGGTTCATGTATGTGCAATGCCACATTGGCGACTTGCTCTTGTGTGGTTAATGAGGACTATGACGCACTAGCACTCAATAGCAAGTGAGTACAGCCTTCAGCAACAGCTTTATCTCAATAGCAAGGGATTCAGAATCTGTCCTGGAAGATCTGAGCATGATGCCGGCCCACACACATTCATACATACGGACAATTTAGAGTAACCAATTCACCTACAGTATAAGCATTTTTTTGAGGAAACCAGTGAACTGGCACAGACACAGAGAAAGCTTACAAAATACTCAGGCCAATTCATCCAGTGACCGGAAAGCTGTCTGTTTCTCCCATAAGTGACAATATCTTTATAATGAAATGATATGGAGTTACCTATTATCTGCATGTGGCATTTTCTCAGATAGAAGGGAACAAAATAAAGCCTTTTTCAATCAATTATGCTCCTCACCAATCCACACCCTACCTCAGTTCTTGCTCAGTATTTATTGAGTCATTTTCTAAAAGTAATGAGCAGGTTTGCTATTGGGAAGGAAAACGTTACCATTTACTGAATTTACTAAAAGGTAGTTAAATATTGGCAGCATGACCCCTTGAAGTCAATCTTTACAAAAAAGGTTCTAGAAAGGTTCATACACAAAGCATTTACAAGAGATCATCTTAATAATCATATTCCTAGACTGTTAACGAGTAGCTGGAGTGAAAAGACTCTAAAATCATTCATCCTAAAATTAGTCCTTAAAATTTATTTATTTAAAACTTTTTAAACCTCTTAAACATATGTCATGCCAAATGTCATTATTCATTATTGTTTATTCATCTTCAGTTACAGCTTGATCATAGTCCAGGGCATGTAAATGAGCCAATGCCAGGAATGCTGGACACAAGGCAAGACCACACACTGGAAGGGATGGCAATGCACCATGCACACACACACATCCACACATTCATTCACACTTCAGTCAATCGACTTATTGGCATATTTTGGAAGGTAGAAGAAATCAATATAAACTGTAGAATGCCATGCAAAGACTTGATTCAGAGAACAAGCTACAAAAGCTTCACATATACAGCTTTACAGTTTGGTCCCGAGCGCAGATTACTGTCTGGCAGTTACACGGTTACTGGAACCGGAGAGTCAATAAAAAATGTCCACAAAAAATGAAGTTTCATATAAAGTCGTAGAAAAATACTATTTCTTTTCACTGTGTAAATGTACCAACTGTCTTGTCAATCTCTCGCTCACTTGCTCTAGTGGGTAGAAGTATGAGTGACACCTGACCTTGCTGGATTATTGAGAGAGCCTGAATTTGAGCTGTATTGTTTGATTTCACCAGGCAAAATGCTATCTGTGGCTTCCAGCACCTAGTCAGGAAAGGCATATTTACCACTGGG
This sequence comes from Tachysurus vachellii, assembly GCF_030014155.1. Lineage (NCBI taxonomy): Eukaryota > Metazoa > Chordata > Actinopteri > Siluriformes > Bagridae > Tachysurus > Tachysurus vachellii. The sequence continues at coordinate 9,429,286 of NC_083464.1, read as the reverse complement.
AGACTCCACTTCGACCCTTATCAGATGTAGAGGACACCTGGGTAATACTGAACGAGCAGGGGAAAAAAAGGATTCCTTTTCATGGCTGCATGGCCACTCTTAAGTCAGCTGCAGAGGGAACTTGGAACTTGATTGATATCATTGCCTTAAGCATAAGGAAAGGTGCTGAACCTCTAATATAGGAGCAAAAGGAAGTAACTGGAGACCTGGCTGATATGGCTCTATTCCTTCTGATGTTCAAATGGAATCAGGTAAAATGTGACTGCATTTTAGACATTTTTTGATGGCAAGGTTTTAGGTTTTAGGCCACCTAAAAAAAAACAGCTACTGTAAATTGATTGAATTCTGTGTTGGTCCTGAAAATAAGGTCGTCCTAATATGATCAATATTTTCTCACAAGGATGTACAGAGAGAAATTAAGCTATAATATAATAATAGATATATAATAATATGAGTTTGTAATAAATACAACAGATTTATTTGACAGATAGAACATTACCCACAATAAAATATACAAAGTGTATAAATACAAGTAAAAAGATCCTTGTAAAAAGGAAAAGCACACATCCATATTTCAGCTCTTCCATAAGAATTTGACCTTAATGTTTACAAAAATAAATTAGTTTATCTTGGGGTTTTTCTTCTAAGTAAAAGAAAAAAAAACAAGAAGGCTTTCCATAAATAATACACAGTATAAATAATGCAAAGGTGTGTTTGATATTGTATCATGTATTTGAAGATCAAACAAAGTAATAAAAAATGTATTATGTCGCATATCCAGGTTTTTAAATCATCACAAATTCAAGGACATTAAACTAAAATAAAATAATAAAAAAACACTCCTATGCTACAGTCTCAAAAGCATCTCCTGCTTTAAATTATCCAGGTTTTTCTGGTCTAATAACCATCATATTGCCATTAAGCAATGCTCAGTCAAGCACTGTGTTTACCAAGTCTAATCTTCTTTTATTATTTGCAAAACACAGCCATGCTTTATAACATTACATCTCAGAATGCAACAGTAGAAGATTCAATGTTAAGATGAACTATAATGTGTGTGTAATGTCCAACCTCATCTCAGAAGGAATATTGGTTTGTAATTAGTGCAGAACAAAAGTCTGGTATATGTAATGAGTTGAGCATGATTTTACTGCCAAGGTTCTATATTCAGTTCACCCCATTTTCTTCATAATCTAAAACCCAGCTCTTTAGACACAAACTCTCCAGTGTAGAGAAGAGGCTCTTATTTCTTTTCTAAAATTGAAATCAATTGCAATGGCAAAAGTACTTCAGAAAAATAGCTACTCCCCCTGAGATGACTATACTTTTGTTATCTACTTTCAAAGCTGTGCAAGATATTATAATAGAACATTCATGCGACTAGTGTTTGCTATTAGTTGATATTTTGCGTGCCATTACCTCACCAATAATATCCATTTCAATATTTTTGAAACATGTTAATTCTAAAATTATATACAGATATTCAGATATATTATGTAACATATGTTTAGAAATAATAGGAAATTTGATCAGCAGAATATTTGATCAGCAGAATATTGTAGGATTTCCAAAATTCTACAATAAAAATTTGACTATGCAAATGGTAGATGACTTAAAGGAAAACCAAATATAAAATGTGTTAAGGTTTTGGACCACCACAATCTGTGATAACATCTTAACCCACTGATATTTCCTCCTTTGGTGTTTTACATTTACAGCATTTAGCAGACACTTACATTTTTTATTTCAGTTTACACCTGAGCAATTGAGGGTTAAGGGCCTTGCTAAGGGGCCCTGCAGTGGCAACTTGTTGGACCTGTGATTCAAACCAATGACCTTCCGACCAGTAGTCAAACACCTTTACCACTGAGCTACCCATCATCAACATGTTTTGATGATGGAGGTGGAACATTTTTAAAACTCTAAAATCTCCCATATGGTACAGTAGGTTTGGCTTAAATCTAGTGACTGTGTATTCTATTGCATACAATTTACTCTGAAATTCTCTAGGTTGAAAATAAAAAAATAAATAAATAAATGCTTCTTTCAGCATTCTGTTGCTAAATTCTTCCACTCATATTTAATTTGTGAAAAAAATCATTTTTGCATGCTTTATTTTTCCAAGAGCAGATTTTCCCCAGTTAATTTAATTGGATTGGGTTGATGGTTTAGAGATGGGCAGTTTGTATGTTTTGGGTCATTATCCTGCTTTGATAGGTCATGATCTCTAATCATCACCTACTGTAGCTGTCTGACACTGGGTCAAACTTTATTGCTCTAAAATGGCTTATTGAAAATCTTCTGATTTCAGACCACAAAATATGTGCATAGAAATATCATGGTTTCTCCAGATTTGGGAAAAAAATATCACTGGAGCCATTTAATGTTTGTTTTTCCACTATGAGATTTTTTTTTTACTTTAGCCCCAAATCCTTTCTTGTTTAGTCTGTGATGTGTGGTACAGGTTGAAGTCACTCAAGATTGTGTTAAGTGAGCTTCTTTAGATATCTTTAGATTGTATACAGTCTTTTCATCTGTTTTTTCCTGAGAGATTCCTTACATTTCCATAAGCTTAAAAACATTGAGAACTGTGGCTTCCAAGGTCTCTAGGGATAAAAGAGTCTTTTAATGTATCCCTTTGAAATGGATTGTTTTTCCGAGTACCTCACAGCTCTTTTCTTCACCATTTTCTCAAAGTAAGAGGAAATATTTAAGCATTAAATGTATCATTCATTGATAAGTTCATATCATGGTAGTGAGTTTAACAAACAAGAAGCTAGTTTTCTCAGATGAACATGAGTGTTTATTTTAAAAGTGAAAGTTTTATCATAGTTCATTTCTTTTATTATAAGAATTACTTTTCATTTTTTTTTTTTTTGTGTAGAATTACTGTTTTAATGTGTAAAGCAATTTTACTACCCAGTTTATTTTAGAACTTACTCTATACATCCAAAGCAAGTGTGCTACTAAGTTTGACTTGTGACTGTAGGTCAAGAGTAAACTATGCTTTAAATGCCATGGAAGGCTTGGACTGTTCCCTGTCTGAAAACCAGGGGGACATACTGGCAGGCTTTGTTTGTCTTGTACCATGTATCTTTGTTTTTGTTTTGTGTTCAATCCTTAATCTGTTCCCACCTCTGCACACCTGTTTGTTGTGTCTCAATAATTGTCCTCACTATATATACCTGTTGTCTTGTGCTTGTGGTTTGCTGAGTCCTTGTTTTTTTGTTGAAGCTGCCTTGTATTTGTAGTTATTGCTGTATGTGGGTCTGATTCTGCTCTGTGGAGACACCCGTTTCTCTGACATTAAATTTATTGAGTGTTTATATCAGCGGTTCCAAAAACTGTAGTCCAAGGACCATCATGAGTGATGCATTTTTATTACAATGGTGGAAATCACAGGTGACCGTTATCAAGGGTATTCGGTTTTACTGAGTTTGTACTGTATAGTTACTATCCTATTTCAGTGCATACTTGAATTAAATGGATTTACTGTAATCCAAAGTTCACTAACTTAAAAAAAGGAGGAAAATACCATCTGACTGCTAATGATTTTGGTCAGTGGAGAGTTCAGTAGAACAGCTTGAAACCACCACATTTAATGTGATTAAATAAAATAAAGAATGTAATATTTGAATAGTTGGATTATGTTTGCAGCAAATCTGTGTAAAATATTTGAAAACCACAAGACTAGGTGACTTGACATTGCTACCTGGGTAGATATGTCAAGTCACCTAGTCTTGTGGTTTTCAAATATTTTCAACATTTTATTTGTCCCGAGTGTAGTTGCAGGAACTTGGATAAGATTTTTAAGATGATCTATATGTTCAATAGCAATAAATAAATAAATAAATGAATAAATAAATATATAAATAAAAAAACACAACACAACACTAAATAAAGGATCCATTGTTATTCATCATTCACTTTCTCAGTAAGATTGCAGTCATCTGGAATATTAAGTATTAATAGGCAACTCACTGTCTGTGGGCTGGACAAGTTTAAGGAGAGCATGCTGAATATTTTAATAGATCAAGACTACCTACCTCACAGACTGACATGATTTTGCTTTTTGAAGCTCCAGAAGCACCTTCAATGTGAAAGAGAACCTATGCATTAAATATGCCAAAGATCTGGCTTAAACAATTAGCATTTCTTTAGGAAGAATGCTTTAGTTCTTCTACAGTTTGGTATGGTGACATTTATGTATTCATACATTTCTCATTCATTATCTGAGTATATATATTTGAGATATATATTCTGTATATATATATATATATATATATATATATATATATATATATATATATATTCTTTGAGATTTTGCATGTTAGAGTAATTATTTATAGTTGGAATGATCCACTGGTGATACATGGTGCAGTGTCCATGGTTCTGTCCTTTCAGTTTCCCCTTTATTTGTAAACTGCAGAGTAAGCAGGATGGTGAAAATCTACAAAAGTTTGAAAAAGCCAACCTTCTGTTTTGCTTTATAAGCTTATTATTTGTAATTTATAGTATTAACTGTAGTTATAGTGTCACTTTCACTTTAATAAGGCTTTTAAACAAATAATTTTATGCATTTTCTCGTGTCACCTAGACCACTAACTTTTTATTACATTTCTCTAAAACGAGTTTGCAAATTAATATAGCCATATGCTCATTCATTCATTCATTCATTCATTCATTCATTCATTCATTCATCTTCTTTAAGCTCTTTGACTTGCTCACAAGAGACCAAGAGCCTTGGGAAGAATAGTCACAGTGCAGTATACCCAGACAACAACAACAACAATAATAGTTATAATAATAATAATAATAATAATAATAATAATAATAATAATAATAATAATAATAATAATAACAATAATAACAATAATAATAATTATTATAATTATTATAATTATTATTATTATTATTATTATTATTATTATTATTATTATTATCATTATATAGCACACTAGGGCATGCATGCATTTCTGAAGATACATTATATAGTTGTAATAATTTCTGACATGCTAAGGAGAATTACTTAGTGGCTCTAAATCTCTAAACCTTATATTATGGATGCATTCAGGTCTTCTAGTTTTTTGTTTTTTTTCATGGACTTACTGAACCAAGGTGAACCCAAAGAGAAAAAAGGTTACGTAAATTGAAAGAGAGAAGAACATGGTCATGAAATGCAGCTATGCATCTCTTAGAAATGTTGCCTCAATAAAAATAGATATATTGACAGCAGCCTGACACTTAACTAGCTGTAACTGCTGCAGGGCATATAAGTGGTTAAAAAATAAATAAATAAATTAAAATAAATTAAAATAAAAAAAGAAATAAATACATACATACATACTTTTTTTTTTACAGACTATTTCCTTAATACTTCTTCTTGAACACAGGGTCAGATGTATGTACATGAGGTAGTCTGAGCAAAAGTGAGGAAAGATAAAGGTACTAATGGTACTAATGAATATTCCTATGTCAGAACAGCTAAGCAACATGAAAGACATTAATGGTTCCCAATTGGTCTAACCCAATGAAAATATTGTACAGAATTTGTATAAATGTATGTAATTAATCCATGTGCAATTTTTCTTTTGGCAAAACTTATTCAGAATGTTACATGAGCCAACGTCTTCATTAGAATTGAATGTGTGTAAACACATTTATGTACGTGTTGGCAGATTGTGACAACTTCTCCAAGCAGAATACATGGTGTTAATTTATACTCGGTTTTAAGATGCAGACAAAATCATGCAAAATACTGGTTGCTGTTATTTCTTAACATTTTAATTTTGTGATTTTAATTTTTGTAATCAGCCAAACTTCACATTACACAACCACATTTTTGAGGTAACTGTCCACACAACCTGTGTGATCATCCCTTAAATGTATAGACAAGAAAAATGTGCATTGTACACCAACACATGCACAACATTTAAACTGCACATTTAGACTCATACACCAGTTTTGTAGAGACAATAATGTTTCTTTCATGCACAATGCTGCCTAATTGTACCTGAAGATGGCTGCTAGGACATCAAGACTATTATTCCATGAAGAAAGCATATGTAAAGTCCAACAGTACAACACATAGGATCTTAAGGAAATCAGCATTTCTTTGACCTAACATAAATACAACATGGAAGATGCATTGGGAGTATGTACAATAATTTAGTGTGGCATGTAGATCTGTTCAGAAATTACACGTTTATTTTAGTACGAGTGCACAGAGATGGGCAGAAGTCACAAAGTGTTTTAAATGAAATTCAGGATTGTTAAATACAGTAACACTTCCTGTAAATATTAGGAAGTGTAATATTGAGAGATATTTCAGAAAAAGGTCTGTGTATGTAAAGTGCTTCTGAGGCTGTAGTAGTTGATATTCTAAGATGAAAACCCACACCTTCCAGATGTACCTACAGTATTCAATTTCTTTTATCTGTATGCATGGTCTACAGACTGATTCAGTGAAATGAGGTGTAGTTTATTTGCCAGTGTGTTTTGCCTTTCATTTTTGTATATTTACTTTTTTAGAACAGTGTTCATATTTGCTTCCTATTTCCAAATTTCCCCAAAAGAAAACCCATCACACTTTTAGCTTCCACAAATTACATAGCTGTTAGATCATACAGTAGTAAGAGGTAATAATAAAAAATAAAAAAAAATCTATGTGCTACTGGCACCGGTTCTGCAACTATAATAAGAGAAGAGGAAGAAAAGGGAAAACTGTATATACATAACTACATACTTTAGAGAGAGACAGATATATTTATATCTTTTCAAAAGAGTCCATGCTGTGTAGCCTTAATGACATTAGGTCACTAAGGCTTGCCTGTGAGTAAGCTAATATATATACACACGGTAGACTTGGTGATATTAGTAAGCTTGACATAATAACATGAAATTGATCATTATAAATGACATGATTCTATATTTGATTTGAAATCAATACCAGTAAATATTTACATAACAGTAAATATGAAATTCTCTGTGTTGAAGAAACCTGGCCTACTGATGATGTGTATTGACAACAGGCAATAAGTGAAATATACAAAGGCGGCTGGTTGTTGTTGGTTGTCACGCTCATCTAACACACAAGCTATATCCACAGGGTGTGATTTTGCCAAATCTACCTTGGACGCTGGCACAGCCAGAGGCGAAATTTCGGTCACACAGCCCACTACACTTCAAACGTGCTTCTTGCTTCCAAGAGAATATCTAAAACCCAGTTATTATACTGTACAAGCTGGTCAAGAGGGCACTTGTACAACCAGAAGGCAAATGGGCAGAGACTCAAAATCTCTCTGGTGTCTATGTCTATGAATGATGCGATCTCATGACCTTTTAATTATAAGATCATGACTTGTAACACTTGTGTAAACATACAATTGATGCTTGACATTATAAAAGTGAAATAATTAGAACAAGCATCTGAAGACACATTACAATCAATAGCCTTCCAAAACCTAATCCAGAGAAACAATTCACATCACTAGCAAATGAAAGGATACAAAGGTTAAGACCAGAATTAGCATTTAAATCTTTTTCTTTCCAAAAAAAAAAGCAAACATTATACTCATTAGTTTCTCATGACAGAGTTATTATTGCTGTTTCTATTATTACTATTGATTCAATCATTTATCCTCTTTAGCATTGTGGCAACTACATGCATGTTTTTAGGTGATGGTATTATTATTATTATTATTATTATTATTATTATTATTAGTAGTAGTAGTAGTAGTAGTAGTAGTAGTAGTAGTAGTAGTTCTTTAGTTTCTTTTGAATAATATATTGAGATTCATAATGACTTAAACTGTCCTCTAGCATATTATGCAAACTAACAGAAAACGCTCTCTGAAATCTGAACAAAATTCCTGCCATACGATAGTTTTGATGTTGACAAAATGCAGCAATAAAACTCCCTGAATGGTCTCAGTGACACATCAGCACAACAGTAAAATGAATTGCTTCATATCCATGAGGCAATAATGTCTGAACTTGATCGACTCCCATGAGGTAAACAGTAGAATGGTTGCATTTAGTGGGGTAATAAAGCAATCATTCTTCTTTGAACTGAACAGCTATGTTTACAGATTCAAAAAACAACTATTAAACTATAGGACACCACTGAAGTGGTGAAGTAAATACATTTGAGAAACAGCTGTATAAGGGTATAAGGGTGAAAAACAGCATCATTAACGGCATCCTTGGTCATGAATATGAGAGCGGGTCTTTTCTAAATATGTACCTTTATTTATCCTCTTTCATGTGAAAGATTCGTACTAAAGTTGTTACGATACATACTATGCATGCATAAGTATTCACCCCTTTGTTCTTCTCATGGCAACATCAAAATTGAGAGGTTGCACAGCCACAGGCGTAAATACTTGTTTACAAAGAAAAAGAATCTATACATATTTTGTATGCAAAATTTTCATTTTTTTTTGTTTTCTTTAATATTATAGCCTATTAATGATGTATTATGCAAATGAATTCAATTTTGGTATCAGGTTGTTAGTTCAAGGGTGTGAATGCTGTGCAAGTCACTTCAGAGCTTCAAAACTCTGTTTCATCTTTTGAGGATTCAGTGTTTGTAGAGAGCAGAACACTACAGGTTTTCTGACAATGTATACCGAAGCACAGTTGTATATCAGTTCACTTCAGGCAGCAGGCAAAATTTCAGCATTCCGTGAGTGCAACAAGCCAAGAACACAAAAGCAAATCAGAAAAAGCAACACCAGTAAAAACGCAGCACTAAAGCAAAATTAGAAAGCCATCAACTTTATCAGCAAACACAATATATATATGTTGTTATTGAGTCTCATTTATTGCTGATCATAACCAGAGTAATCTATCCTACGGAAAAAGAATTTCCTTCAACTGGGAGAAAAATCAGTTGGGATCAATTCTTTTATCTGCATAAGCCTTTAGGCTCTGTATTCAGTGTTTATATGAATGTCCAAGAAAATGAACACAAATAAAAGCATCAGTAGATCTACTTATCTTCATATATCCTCTTATTGTAAACATCCTCCAGCTCTGTTTTCAAAGTTAACAAGGACCCTCCCTTCCACTTTCAAGTGAATATTGAGACGTTTCAGAATTTGATGTCACGTTGTCTGAATCTGCTGTTGCATTTTGCAAGCTGTTTTACAGGCCATTGTACACAGTCTAAAACAGAACCTACATCCTGTAGGCTGTATAAGTACAACTTAAGGTTTTTGCTTAGTAATCACTTTATAAAAGAAAAAAAAAATCAATTCAGGAAGAAGACAGTCCCCTGAGGGCTGAAGCTCAATCTGCACATTTTATATCACATTTTGTTCCTGTTTACTGATTGTGACCTTCAGGACGATGCCGCTAGTCTCCTGTGGCAGTGATGCTGCAGGCCTGTAGCCATAAACATCAGGGATATTCGGTCTGTGTAATGGTCCTTATAGGAATTCAAATCACAATGAGCTGAAAGTTTAATTTCAAGCTTAATTACAGTTCATGCTTAGCTGCTAGCACTTGTGGTGAATCCCCCATTTGATACAAAACTCACAGGGATTTTTAATCATGTTTAGAGAGTGTAAAAAATGAAAACAACAAAAAAAAAAATCCAAGAACACTGTTAATTGCTTGTATATCATTAATAAAGGAAATATTCCGTTGCTGTTTTCTCTATATTAGGTGACTGAGGATAGAGAGTGGCTTTGTTGACACAAGGAAGAAGAGCTGAGTGCCATGTTTCTGTAATTGCACAGCCACTTATCATATGTGGATTAAAGCGTCTCAATGACCAGGAAAGGCTACTGCCACAAGATCAAATTTAAGTCTGCATAGGTCATCCAGACACACACACACGCACACACACTTCTATAAGCAAAACTGAAATGTTGTGATTAATCCTACTTCGCATGCACACATCCTGTAATTTTCAGTCATCCTGCAGGAAAAAGAGAAATCATCATTTGTTCCCCCTTTAGCACACAAGCATTATCATCAGCTGCAGGCTGGGGTTACGTGAAACGCGAAGAGAGATAGGGCGAGAGGGTGAGGAATAGAGAGAAAGACACAACCAGAATATTCATAGCCTTCTTCATTCCTATTCGTAGAGCGAGACAAGCATGGATAAAGCTCAGCCATTCTCCCAGAATGTCCTTGAAGATGACGACTTCTGGACACATTGTTTCCACTGTCTGATTCAATGAAAGCTAAAATCATCTACAATCTCTAACGAGAATGCTGTATAGTAGTGTGTTTTATGTGTTCCAGATAGTATAGTGCATATACTAAAACTAGATCACCGTTTGTCTGCGAGCTATAATATGCATGCAGTGTATGCAGCCAAAGGCCTTTTATTATTATTATTATTATTATTATTCCAGCAGTGATCTTAATACATCACAAAATATTTACATCTTAATTAGGTGGTAACTAAAGAATGCAAAAAAAGCTTTTGGTTCATTAAATTAGTCAGTTTGAACATGCACTGTGTACTGTAGGAATTAAAACTACTTTTTCTTCTTAATATAGTAGATCCTGTGCATTCTCAGTGCTATTGGGCATCCAGGGTAAAACCTGAGCCAATCAATATATGTGGATTAATGATCGGCTGAGGCAACCCATAAAGGGAGCAGCCAAAAGAAAAACATTAGCCCATCACTGAGTGAAGCTCATAATAACTAATATCAACCAACATCTTAATGAATTTGTTTGATGCTAGCTGCCAGAAATCAGGAGTCAAATTTGAATTCATTATTTTTCATTACTGTTATTTATTCACCTTCACTCACTGATTATCCACATCAATTCAATTCAAGTTTATTTGTATAGCGCTTTTTACAATTGACATCGTCTCAAAGCAGCTTTACAGAACATAAACATAGAACAAAAGGTTATTATAAAGATATAATAATATAAAGATTAATATACTACAAAAATTCAAGATTAATGTTGGATATATTTAAATGTGTTTGTATTTATCCTGAATGAGCAAGTCTGAGGTGACTCAGGTGACTGTGGTGAAGAAAAACTCCCTTGAATGGTGAAGGAAGAAACCTTGAGAGGAACCAGACTCAAAGGGGAACCCATCCTCATTTGGGTGACACTGGAGGGTGTGATTATAAATATACATAAATATATAAGTATTTATATATTTTTGTACTCCATTCCATTGTACATACACATTTAATGAATAATTTTTAATTTAGCATCAATTTAGCCAATCTGTCTAGACCGCATGTTTTAGGACAGTGAAAAGAAACCAAACAACCCAATGGGAATCCATACAGACATGGGAAGAACATTCATTCATTTTCTACCGCTTATACGAAGTACCTCGGGTCACGGGGAGCCTGTGCCTATCTCAGGCGTCATCGGGCATCAAGGCAGGATACACCCTGAACAGAGTGCCAACCCATTGCAGGGCACACACACACTCTCATTCACTCACGCAATCACACACTACAGACAATTTTCCAGAGATGCCAATCAACCTTCCATGCATGTCTTTGGACCGGGGAGGAAACCGGAGTACCCGGAGGAAACCCCCGAGGCACGGGGAGAACATGCAAACTCCACACACACAAGGCGAATCGAACCCCCAACCTTGGAGGTGTGAGGCGAACGTGCTAACCACTAAGCCACCGTGCCCCCTGTGAAGAACATGAAGAACTTTAACCAGATCCAGATGGGTCCAGAAGAAGACTCTGATTTTTTTGATGCATCAGTGTTACTCACTGAGCCACTGTACCAACCTGGCTATTTTGTGTGGATTTTTTTTTTAGAATAATAGATTGAATAGATAGTACTCAATGCAGATGCATTTCATTAAACATGTAAACAAATGACGATTACTGTGTTCATTTCCTTTGTTATTTTAAGTTGTAATAATGCTGCATTCATGGCTTTTCTATGTTAACTGTTGTAAATATTTCAAAAGAATGTAGAACTGGTTACATTAAGGAACCTTATCGTAAAGCAATATCTATACTATAGTCAATATTTACTTCAATAGGTTTTATTGACCACCCTCTCCACAACCACAAAATATACAATTAATTCAACAGCAAAACAAACAAGATGATAGACATGTCAGGTAGATGATAGTCTACAGAGATGGGGGATTGTGGAGTGATGAATATCCATTTATACCAGTTTATTATCGTTCATTATAAAGCTATGTCCTTTGCTACCAGCTCACTTGAGTAAGTGTAATAAGTGACAGTGTAATAACATCCATTTCATCATGACTTCATCTAGCCTATTTAGGCTCCTTTGTTCTGTGCAACTGTACTATTGAAATGCTACTGCAGCGTGACGGAGCTGGAAAACCGTGAAGAAATTTAATTGGCAATTTTTATTCACAATTATTTCCATATTTCATTTTGTTTGTTAAACTTTGGGAATGCTGAACTGTCCTAATTTCCTGTTAAAATAGAAAACCCTGAATATCAGAGGCTAGCAAACATTTTGCCAATCCACCTCAAGCCATGCTTCTAGCTGTAAGTCATTTGAATACACCACTCTGTCCTCTGTCCTAATGGAGCACAGCTTTGGATGTAAGACAAGCACTCTCCATTGGCTGTCTCTTAAAACCCATCTTGTTCAACTTGCAGAGCATTTGCTTTTTAAATCATAGCATGTCCCAAAGATTGCAGCTCTGTGACAACAGACAACTAATGATACACTTGCTGTGCCACTGGGAAGTGTGGGTAGTGCGACTGTAATGTGTGTGTTTGTGTGTGAGAGAACGAGACAGAGACAGGGAGAGATGTGCTGCAGCATAGAAGCATGTGAATCATGCTACAACAGAAACATCTTTGACATAGTGTGCTGAAAATTATTCTAACTTAAATGTTTCCAAGTGTGCATGCGTATGCACATAGAGGCATATACTAGGTGTGAGCAGTCTATCAAAATTATCCCCCCCCAACTAATCCCCTGTAGTGTCATGGCATACTTCATGCTTTTGACAAGGAGTAGGAGATTAGCATGTGACACCTGATCTGCAGCTCGTAGAAGAAAGAAGAGTCATAACAGCCTTTAGAAGAGGGGCAGAACTACACTAAGATGTAATATCTTATAATAAATGTCAGGCTCTTTACTCATAAACATCATGTACTCATAAACAATATTACAAGCCCTATTCTAGCATCAGATTTCCTTTGTATTTATGGTGATGGAATCCAGAGAAGCAGATTTTACATCAGCAAATATATCAAATATCAAAAATTATATGAGCAATACTACAGGCCATATTCCAGTAGCAGATTTTATTTTAATTTAATGCAACTTAATGTGTTTGTATAGGGTTTTTAAAAATAAACATTGTCTCAAAGCAGCTTTACAGAAATATAGAAACACAGAATAAAATTTGATAAAATAAAATAAAAAAGTTTAACCTTGAGATGGGCTCAGAGGGGAACCCATTCCTTTTTGGGTTATAATTGACAGTAAATAATGTAAATGTAAATGATATTTGTAGTCAAGTGGAACTGTGCAACCAAGAGCTCCTGAGCAACTAATAGGCCAATGTTATTTCTCAGCTGATTACAGACTTAACACTGGGTTCCTTCCTGCTGCAGTCTTCAAATGTTCAACGATGAAGACCTGAGCACAAAGCTGTCCAAAGCAGCTCAAAGACATTGTGAAATTTGACTGGAAGCCCAATGCTGTGTGGATAAGATAGGAGTGATGTGTTCAGATCTTCTGGTTCTAGATACTGTAGGACTCACTGGGCTAATTGTTTATTTTGCTACTGGAACATCCAGACAGTAAAGCATTACAGTAATCAAACCTAGAGGTATCAAAAGCATGAACTAGTGTCTCTGCATTATGTAGTGACATCATAATTTTTTCTTAGATAATGGCACTGGGATAGCCTGTTTTTATCTGACAAATATTGCTATGTGAGCTTCAAATGAGAGACTGGAGTCAATATTCACACCAAAGTCTTTTACTGCTAAACATGAAGAAATAAAAAAAGACCATCCAGAGTTACTCTGTAATCAGAAAGCTTACTTCTTGCTGCATGTGTTCCTAGTAAAAGCACTTCTGTCTTGTCAGAATGAAGCAGGAAGAAGTTAGTAAACATCCACTGTCTAATGTCTTTACACATTTCTCAGTCTTAATAAGGTGGTGTCTCACATCTGACTTATGCTGATGACATGTTTTTCCAATAAGAGTGGAAGCTAATAGCATTTTATGAATAATTGCAAAAAGGGGTATCATATACAGTATAAGAAAAGAAGTGGGCCTAATACAGACCTTTGTGTTACACTGAACATAAACTTTAACACCAACAATTGTTAGTCTATCAAGTAGAATAGCATGATCAATGGTACCAAAGCTGCTCTAAGATCAAGTAACATCAGCAAGGCGACAGCCCTGATCAGAGAGGTCATTTACTACTTTAACCAGTGCTGTCTCTGTGCTATGATAAAGCCTAAATCCTGAATGAAACATTTCATGAATGTTATTCCTATGTAGATATGAGCATAACTGCTGTGCTATAACCTTTTCTAGGATCTTGTAGATAAACAGGAGGTTTGATATTGGCCTATCATTTGACAGCTGGCAACGGTTGATTTTTTTTTTCTTAAATCAGGGTTTTGATACCCATTAGTTTAAGATTTAGGAATTTTTTTGTTTTTTAGAAGAGGTTTGATCATTTTGAAGTGCTGAAAATGGAAGTGCTGATCAGAAACAGGAATATTATTATTTACAGTATTATCTATTAAATTGTTTGGTTTTTAATTAGTAGTCTATTCCACAGAAATAATTCATGAGGTCATTGCTGTTGCATATTAATGGTGTGCTTTGCTACAGTAGTTTTACTCCTAGTTAATTTTGCTACAGTATTAAATAAAAATTTACAATTTTTTTCAAATTAGAGAGGAGAGACACACTGATGTAGCAGCTTTAAGATTTTTTTTGTAACTCAGAAGGCTTTCCTTCCACACTAATTGAAAGAATGATAAATTAGTTTGATTCCATTTATGTTTTATTTTCCTGGTTGATTTTTTTAAGGTTTGTGCATGGTCATTGCACCAGGGTGCCAATTCTTTCTATTTAATTATTTTCCTTTAATGTGGCCCTACAACATGTAGGGTGTAGCGAAACCCTGACTAAGTAATTAGACACCTGATCAAGTTCTGTGGGGACAGACAGCCCTCCAATCTTGGATGATAATTCTGGGAGTCCATTGACCAAAGCTTGGGAAACAGACGGTCATATTAGCCTGCCTGTCTGCTCCCTAGCCCTGGCTCTTGATTGTCACATATTATCTAGGCTTGTTCTGATATTATGTGCTATGCTGCAAGAAATGAGAGCAGCACCTTAAGAGCCTCCTAACAGGCCAACCTTGCCATCAAATGTTCTCCAATAATCTACGAAGCCCACATTGTTTTTGGACCACTTGTGACCATTTGACCATTTTTTGACCATAACCTGCTGTAAACTACATCACACCACAATGGGATGGGCCCAGAGCATACTACAGCATCAGACAGCGCCTTTTCTAATTTACACACTTCTACAATATTACTCATACTTACTCCTGACAGGCAAAAGCATACGGTTAGCTCTTACATGGGAAAGTACCTTTGGGATCATATGCTTGCCTAGGACCCAAAGATTACCTGCTATATCTGGGGCCCTGGCTCCCGGAATACAACTAACCAGTGTTGCTGGAGCCCCTAAAGGCCTAACTAATTTCACATGCCTTAAGATTAAGTCTCCTATAACCAGAGCTCTATCAAGTTTCTCAGCAGGTGCTTCACTGAGAAGAAAAAACCTGTTAGACATGTGAAATGGAGAGGAATGGGTACTTCTTTGTTTTTGGGACTATACCGCCGAGTCGGCACCCATTCGCCTGCTGTGAGGGCTCTAATGCCAGAGTTGGGGGTTAATAAATCCACCTAAGGCATCCATATTTTCTATTATATTTATTATACACTACAATACTCTTTCTATCGCTAACCCTCTCTAACATCTGGATGTGCACCTTTAAAGCTTAAAAATTCTCAGGCAGAGAGCTAACATACTTAACACAAGTTAAATTAACACTTATGACAGAGGACGAATTACTAAATATCATGAAGCTCACACACTGTACAAGCTGGATGTTTGCCATACTTAATGATTATGTAGATTTGACTTAAATATAAGCTGGATATTAAAACGATACAAAATGGGTTTTCTCTGCTTGCAGTACTGCTCAAGACAGAGAACAATAAGAGTATCATGAAAAGAAAAATGTTAACAAATAAAAGTGAGAGTGCAAAATATTGAGGAAAAAGGGAAAATTAAACGGTATAATTTAAACGCAGACACATGCACAAAACTCACTGCAAACGCTTCAAACACTGGAAGTGGCATTACATGAAAGTCTTATTCATGGTAATACCTTATTTATGTATAAGTAAGCAAAATCTGTTGTTCAACAATAAAGATACTGTAAGTACTAGAGCATTAGATGTTAATAAAATAAAAAAACTCACCTCTGGCTGCAGTTGCTTTTGGAATAAGTCTTCATAAACAATGCACATCATAATCCTGATATTTTTGTCATTCTTCCGTAAATAGTGTTCACAATCTCAAAGACTGTTGATCAAAAGAAATGTCAAGATTTGCCTGTTGGAATAATGTCTGTGGTTGTAACACATTAAGGTTCTTGGATTTTAACTACTCCAGTGGAACAACTGCAGTGTTTTGTGAGTCCATTCTACTCCAAGTCCCAGATTTGAAAAGGTTTTTCTATTAAGACTGCCTTGTGTTTGCTTCAATCCATCCTGATTTACAGCTATTGATCATGGCTATGTAGAAAATGTGAATTCATTAACAGGGATGTTAATTCTTTAAAATATAAAAGAGCAGATGCAGTAAAAAAAATCTTGAGTTGTTTGCCTTGTGTATTTTGGAGAGAAGATAGAAATGACTACAATAAGGATTATCCATAATTAGGTTACTGGAGGAGGCAAGATGATGGCTTGTTGAAATGGAATCAGTGATAGTGGTCTAATTGAAGGACTGTAGCTAGGGAGCAGTATCATTCTCTTTATCTGGTGGCTTCATCAAAATGAGAGTTGTTCAACTAAGCTGTTTTCGGGCTGTGTATTTATTCTTGGGTAAATTAAGAATTTATTTAATTTTGAATTTTTTTGTTGTTTTCTATTTTGCAATATTGTTGATAAAATCATGGTTAAAATTCTCTGCTGAAGTTGTCTATAAAGATTTAGTTGAATAACTGTATATTTAGAAAGCTCAACAAGGCTTCAATGGCTAGTATAGTGTGGGCATGTTTATCAGCATGAGCATTTGTATTAAACCTTCACTGAGAGTGGACCTCCTTGGTATAAATTTAAGGCCTTTGATGAACACAGAGCTCTAGACGTTAGTTCCAGATCGTTAGGTAATGAATTTCTGTCTGTACCGTGTTGCAAGCTTTTGTGTTGTTTTTAGCTTTATTTTTCCTTTATCATGAGTAGAATTTAAAAAGCATATCACAAACAACATTATGTACATTTCCTTTAATGTTGGTTCTGTATGAAGTTCACAGACTCGATAAGCTACCCGCTGCCAGTTTCCCTCATGATTAAAAAGAGTGACCTGTAGTAATGGGTGATGCCCATCATCCCGCCCTCTTTTATAAATATATCATTTTTTTTCTGAAAAGGACTCCTTTTTCAACACATAACCCATGCACACTTTGAAAATGGCAGTGAGTGTCATTATTTAATGAAGGATCCGACGTCACTTCTAATTTTAACCTATTAATGTGGCATGCCTGCTATTGTTCATGTAGCCGCTGCTTCACAGATGTGAAATGGTGACACTTTTTTTTTGTTGTTTGGTTCCACATTTGGTGGGAATGAATCTAGTTGTAGGCAAATTTTGTTTCTTGTTTCCTTGCTTGGTAAATAAATCCAGAACTAATTTGATATGTAAGGAAACATATCAAAATAGGAAAATGCCCTGCTTATGACTGTTCTCACTTAGTTGGATGCTTTTTTTATGAATGGTGGCCCAGTGGAAGCACAAATTGAGGTCTTGCGAGAGAGGTGACAGAGTTTCACTAGATTTCAGTAAAGTACCTTGTTCCCCGTAACCAGAAAGTGCAGCTTCCATTTGTGTGACGCTTTTCAAAATGTGTCCTTTCTTTAGTTAAGACGTTGTTTGCTGTTACACTTCACTTGTCATTGTCAGCTTGTTATACACATTCTGTCTCTGCTTTAGTCTTAATAAGTTGAGCATCCTCACCCAGTTCCAGCATGGTGAATGTATCATTGGCAGTGACTAAAATGCATTGGAAACGTGTCCTGAAATTTTTATCTGGATACCTTATAAGGTCAATAATACAATGTAAATGCCTCCACAGTCTGTTTTAACTTATATAATTGTTTTTGGCAGTATTAATGTCTGCTTTAACATAAAAAACCCCTACAAATGAATCATATGCAACAATGCCAAATGCTTAACACTTTACATTATATGAATATAAAAAGCTACAATCATTTGTTACTCCACAGTATATTTAAAGCATTTTTTCTATCTCACACTGAAACAGTGCTTTCTTGTATTTCTTCATATCTGCAGCTTAGACATATTACAATAAAGAGAATAAGCGGTAACAATATGATATAATTATACCGCTGGTATATTCATCAAATTGTCCATATATCCAATAACTTGACTGTAGGGAAGGAAACAAATAAACTGTTTACAGTACCATTAAGGTTGATAATGTAATATCGGTCAATTTCAGTCTGTCTGTCAACACCATTTTTATTTTACAGGACATTCTCCATGGCTAAGTCAGAGATTACTGGTAATCAGCTGAAGAAGAAGATTTTTTTTTATCAGGTTGAGTTGAAACCTGAGGATATTGAGAATATTAACCAAGAACATTTGATGTGTGTCAGAGGAAAGAAGCCTGGAAATCAACACACTGCACCAACAGGATTATCAAACTATGCTTAGATGTCAATAATCTCAGTCATCCAGACACTGTTGTAAATAACGATTCAAAATTAAGAGCCTAGTACCTGGTGTTGCAGTGTTCAACATTTCCATTAGTGATTTGCAAAGCTTAGATTTGTTAAGGTTACAATGCTGGCTGCTGTTGTATAAGATTTAATTCTAACGTTTCCGATAACTCAATAATCCAAGTTAAAAAATTCGACATTATCTATCTGTGACAATAATCTAAAACATGCATCTATTAAAATTTGCCTCAGAAAAAAAAGAAAAAAACAAACAAAACACTTTTCATTTGTACTTGAAAGGGAAGGCCTAGCTAGCAATGCTTGATTAGCAGATAACTCACAGTATGTTACACTTGATTATACAGCAGCACTATTGTGCTTCTTTTTCATTTCTTGATGTGACTGATGAGACTTAATCAGCCCTGCTTCAATCAATGGTAGGGTCAAAATTGAAAAAAAAAAAAAAAAGAAAGAATATTACAAGGTCTTCACACAATCATTTCCTATGCAGATCAGTATGTGTAATGAGGCTCCTGTGGATTAAAACTGATCAGTGCAATGACCTGCAAACAGGTGGTGACTCATAGCAGCACACAAAAGTTTAGATGCTGAATCTGAAAACCTACTCAGTGCAAGAGTTCAGTCTCTTTTAGATATTGCTTTCATTGATTATTGAATCTTTTCTGAGTGAAGGGCCTAAAATTGGTGCAATGTCTGACTGTGCTGCATTACTGAATCAACAAAAGTTAAATCAAGCCTCCTATTTTTGTCAAGCACTTCAACCAGTGATGCCTGATAATATAGGACATGAGCTCCACTGGGATTTCTAATAAACATGTAGAGTTTGCAAACTAAAATATTAGCGTGTTTAAATATGCTTTTAATAAATAATTCTGGGTTGTAAAGAAACCAAGACCCCTCTGCTGGGTAAAGACTGAACAGAATTTTATATCATCTTATGTGTATTATGAAGAG
The DNA here is from genome assembly GCF_030014155.1 of Tachysurus vachellii. Taxonomy (NCBI): domain Eukaryota; kingdom Metazoa; phylum Chordata; class Actinopteri; order Siluriformes; family Bagridae; genus Tachysurus; species Tachysurus vachellii. The sequence goes on along the minus strand of NC_083464.1, from coordinate 9,409,343 downwards.
ACATTCATGGGATTCTATTTTTTATGCAATGTGTTCATTTGAATGCTGGAATATTTAGTTCTGCGGATCATTGTCACTACAAATACAACCACCACCACCACCACCACTACTACTACTAAAAATAACAATAATAACAAATAATTGTATAAATTAAAAAACAAGAGATTGTATATATTTTAAAAAATAAACTTAGCATGTATAGTAAATTGTACGATAATGGCAATGCTAAGTGGGATGTGGTACCTTAGTGTTTAACGCATTGGACCACTGATCAGAAGTTTGTGAGTGTGAATCTTTGGTCCACCAAGTTGTCACTGCTGGGCCCTTAAGCAAGGCCCTTAACCCTCAAATGCTCAGTTGTATTAAAAAAAGAAATAAAATGTAAGTTGCTCTGGATAAAGTTTGCCAAAATGTTATAAATAAAAATTACTTTAAGAAATTAGAGTGAAAAATCAAACACAAATAGGTGACTGTCATCTACATGCTGGGCCATCACATTCCACCAGCTTTGGAACTTTACTATGGCAATTTTTAAAGATATTCCCTCAGTCTAAGATTTTATGATGGTAGAAGAGAGTGCCGTCTAACGCATCACTCCAAAATCTCCCACAGGTCTTCAATTGGGTTGAGATCTGGTTAGTGTGAAGGTCAAAGCGTATGATTTGCATCATTTTCATTCTCATTAAACCATTCAGTGAACCTTTGTCCCTTTGGATATGGGCTTGAGTCATCCTGGAAGGCACCACTTCCATAAAGATAGAATTGTTTCATTATAGCATATAGGTGTTCAAAAAAAATATAGGGATTTACAATGAAGTTCATTGTGCTAACTAATTTCCTCCATGTATTTGACTACATTCTACCACACATACTGTATATACTGTATATATAACTTTCTATTCTCTCTCAAACTCAATCTCAGTTACAAAGGTTAAATATCCTTTTGTAGCTCCTGTTGTAAATATTTACTGCACAATAGTTCCACATTAGTTAAAAGACTGAATTGCATGTAGACACAGATTCTCGAGTATAATATTCCTGCTTGTGAAGTGAGCATGAAACGGTCCCACATGAGTACACTTCAGATCTATGAGCACTAGGCCACAGGAACCTCCTATCACTAAGGTCTACAATTTGCTCCCAAGACAATGAGTGATTCATGACACCTTCATTACGACCCAGTCTAAGGTTATGACACACAGCATGGGAGACGGCAAAGGGTTAAGTACAAAGTGAAACAGAATATGTACAGTATGTGATGCCCCTGAGTCACCAAGAATGAGTCGTACAACATTCTAAGAACAGATTTTCAAAAAAGGTAAATCAGTTGTTGTATTGCACAGAAAAGAAACAATCACCTTTTTTTGGTTACTGTAGATTTATGCTGCATACAGGGGAAAAAATGTCTGTTACTCACTGATTCACACCTGCTCCCCTGGGTGTTTGACGTCAGAATGACTGGAGCACTGCTGAAGGTGATATGCATGGTTCCTTATTCCACTCTTTAAACTTTAATGAGGCTCCAGTTCCCATTAGCAAGGCTTGGGAAATCAAGAGAGAAAAGAAAAGACTGAGGGGAAAAAAAAAAATCTATGCAACAGTTGCTGCACATATCCCTGCAGAGGTTGGATGAAACAAAATACAATTTCTTTTGTTACTGTATTTCACAGCAAAATCCCAAGGGTCAAAAAATAAATTTAAATGAGTTCATTTGTGCCTGATTCGACATACATAAATTCTTTAGGTGTTAACTCAACACTAGGGATTTTGTGGTGTTAGTTGAAAAAAAATCCAAAATAACTTATTACAATTCAATAAAAAAAAAAAAAAAATCCATTTAGTGCATTTTCAAACATGAATACATTTCTCTAAAATGCTATATTCATAGTCATCAGGTGACTTTTTCGCACTCTTCAAAAATGCAAATGAAAGACCTGATACTGTCATGGCAATCTGTTGCTATTCACACTTTGTATTTACCAAGAATTTAAGTATTATGACATAATGCAACTTACAAGAACTCTAATAAGCTATATCAGAATGATTATCAATGTTGCTAACATTTGAGCCACTAGGAACTTTAGAAATTTGAAACTGTACTCCAACTTAACAGAATATCGATCTAGGGGAATAATTACACAAATAACTTTGGTACATTTTTAACAACTTTAGTATTCCTCATCAATAAATATGGCTCAAGCATCAAACAAAATCCAGCTTAACTCTTACAATGTGACCTAGGCATTGCCCAGGAGAATAGAGATCAGTTCTAAACACATGTGCATGCTGTCCAATAATTTTATAGTCACAAAGACTACAATCTTCTAAACGTGCAAGGAAAGTAATTTACTACCTGACTGAACTGTTAAAACTGGTGCAGTCAACAAACCTCCTGTCAATGTCTAGATAGTCAAGCTAAACAAATTTCACCCTATTTTAATTCCAACCTTTGTTTTCTTCAAAGGAAGCAGTGAGTAAACATTTTAGTTAGTCTCCTTTTCCCTTGCATAAAGTATTTTTGTTTTTACCCCCCTACAATTTGCTGCCATTCCTGTCTAGAGTGTTAAATAATTCTGAAAAGGACAAAAAGAACCAAAGACTTTCATGTCAGGAAACAAAGCCATACATAAATTCTACTGAAATTCAACTAACAAATATAGCCAAGAATATAACCTTATCACTGAAGCTTTAGTTTAAGATCTACCTTTGCACCTTGGCCATCATATTTAGCATTGTAGAATTGTGAAATGTCTTCTTTCAGCATATTGCTGTCAAGAGATCTATTATCTTTTGTGCTCGTTGAGAGGACTCCTGTCGGACGCTTCCATTTGTAAGGAGCTCTTTGCAGCCTCTCATCATCAGAGATTGAGAGGCACAATGAGCAAGGGGGAGGAAGAAAGTAGGGTGCTGTCAAAATGGCCTGCCATGCCTCAGCGATATAAGAGGCACTTCTCCTCCTCTTGATGGCCAGGATGGGGTCTAAAATACAGCTAAGAAGGACTGGAGAGGGAACAAGGTCTGCTACTACCATGAAAACAACATCTCTAATGAAGATTACCAGAGCAGGCTTTTCATCATAATATCAGTTTGCGCAATATAAACACGGCTACTTTGCATAACCATAACAGTGTAGAGGAGTAAATGATATACTTTTAAATGACAAAAGAAAGTCAAGTTATTTAATAAGGACTGCTGAACAACACTTGACCAACATAACAGCAGTTGTCCTAGAGTAAGTAGGGGGCACAAATAGCAATAGTCTGATTACAATAAGGGAGGATGCCCTTTTCTAAACTTCAATGCCATTATCATTCACCCATAGTTCACTCACATCTACATCTCAGATATAATTAACCATACATGTCCAATGCACTCGAGACCAAGTAATTTATGATGCCGTTGTTTCAGCTATGATACTTTCTCCCTTCTGTAAGGCATTAACCATATTAATTTGACAAGAGTTCAGGCAGTTTCTGGAAGCAGCATACTTGATGTTTGAACACAATCCACACATCTTTCAATATTAAACAGATCATACTAAAACAGGTCAGCCCTGCGGTCATCAAAGTCATCTATGTGGTAGGAAGAGTCAATTGAAAATATTGAAACGTCACCAACACTGCTGGCCTGAATAATTGATTTAGTTGAAAATGAATGTCCAATTTCATAAAATTGACCCCACATCACACCAGTGATCATTGCATGGGAATTAAATTCTTAGTTATTTCCATTATATATTTCATTACACTAATATAATAGACTATATATGTAAACTTGTTTATTCCGATCTTCAGATGTCCACGTGCCATGTGGTTGGATATTTGATTGAAAGTCCACTCAGCCAGTTTGTGTGATCACGTTCCCACTGCAGGCTCAGATTCTTTGCTGACAGGAGCAGAGCCTAATGTTATCTTCTGCTGTTGTAGCCCACCTTAAGATTCAGAGTGCTGTACATTCTGAGATGTTCTCCTGCCCACCATGATTGTAAGGAGTGATTACTGTACACTTCATGTCAGCTCGAACCCGACTGGGTATATTCCTCTGACTTCTGATCAACAAAACATTGTCAGTTCTGACGGAGGAAATGTTATTCACCGGATGTCTCTTATTTGAAGAACCATCATGTGCAATCTCTAAAGTATATTTATGTGAAAATCCCAGATCAGCACTTTCTGAAATACTCGAACTAGTCCATCAGGCACCAGAAACCATTACATAGTTAAAGTCACAGAGATCACATTCTCATTCTGATGTGTAATGTGAACAGCTAAAGCGCTTGACCTGCATATGCACACTTTTATGCATTGCACTGCTGCAACATAATTAGCTGATTCAATTACTGCATAAATGCGCAGGTGTACAGATATTCATATAAAGCTGGCTGGTGACTGTATAACAGCTTTAGTCATAGACTAAAACATTGTATACACTTCTAAAGGTCCTTGAATTTTTTTTATTTTATATTGGAAGGCATACATACTCCAGTTATGCAAAAACGGCTGGAATAATACTGCACCTATGAAAAGTGAACTCAGTAGTCATTTTGCATTTCCTATTCAGGGAATATAGTTCATATGAGCTCTTGATAATTGAAGCTTCTTTCATTGCACCACCATAACCGCCCTTCCCCAACCCACCAGTTGGGGTCCTTTCACCTTCTCCACCCTCCTTGTAACATTAGGGCATCTTAAGCCATGGGCATTTACAGTTTTACAGTTATTACTCTTCCGGTCTATAAAATAAGGTTGAAGACGTTTCCTTAGGATGGAATATTGTGAAAGTGACTTTCAGTCAAGGCTGATGCCTTATTAAACATGGCATAAAACCATATTTATTTTATTAAGTGACTTTGGTGAAGAATAGAAATTTTCAGATTTAGAAAATAATTCCATTTGTAATAGCTTTTTGTTCATGGTTACTGAAGTAAGATTAAAAAAAAAATGTAATGACATCCATCAAGTATGCATGCATCATGTATTTACTTGTAAATTAATCAATTAAAAAGAAAAAGTCAAATACTTTTGAGGTGTTCGGGTGCAAGCTGATAATTAGCACTTAGCACTGAGCAGGTCCAGCCGTCTGGTACTTGTAATGAACACGGGACAGAGCGGACCCAAACGCAGGATAGCAAAAATAAACAGGGTTTAATAACATAAAACACGAAACATGACGCGGACTAGAGACAGGACAAAACCACAGTAGATGCCGCGCTGCACAAGGCAACGCGGCACAGTTAAATAGACAAGGTAATTACTAGAGATGAGCCGGATACTCGGCTGAAACGAGTATCCGGTACGGATAAAGCACTTCTGCCGAGTACGAGTATTATACGAGTAATACGAGTCAATATCTGTGCTCGGATTGAATGAAAATCATCATTGGGTAGCTGATTGTGTCAGCGTTCTGTGATAGGCTAGTCACAGCGCCCCTCCCCTACACACATACAGATGTATTGTTAATAATACGTACTTACTAACCAGTAGAGTTCTGGTAAACGTGGGTTCGTTCAGACGTGGTGCTTGCTTGGTAGAATGCGACTCGCATTGCGTCTCTGCCTGTCGGAGATTTTTTTCTTTTTTAAACCTTCAGCTGTCTCTAACCAGTAACCAGACACTGAGTGTCTGACACGTTTTTGCTGTTTTTCATAAAAACATAAAGGTAGTAAGCTAGTGTTATAAATATTACAAATTAATTATTAAGCTACACACACACACACACACACACACACCTGGTGTGGAAATAAAAAAATAAAAAAGAACCAAAAAAATAAAAAAAAAATTTAAAAAAATCATACTGATCATAAAAAAATTTTAAGTTAAAAAAGAAAGTTATGTTGTTCATTACATTTTACTTCATAATTGCACTGCATTGTTTTGTTTTCACTGTTGCAAAACTTGTTCTGTAATATAGTTCGTTTGCTATCGTGATCAAAACCATTGATCTGAAGCTCAATCCTGATGCTGTCCTGTAAATATTTTTCTAATCAGCAATAAATATAACAATTTCTGATCAACCCATATCAATTGCATGCTTAAAATAACATACCGGTTAAAGCCCCGCCCATTTCAAGACAAGCCCTACTTCCGGGTTATGCCCCACCCACTCCGAGTACAGATACAGATACAGATAATGCTGTACTCGCTCATCCCTAGTAATTATAATGGGAAACAGGTGTCTGGAAGCGGTCAGGAAGAGACAAGGGGCGGGGCAGACACGTGACGAAGAACATAACAAATGCACGTGGCCAGTGTCCTAACACTACCTTTGTGCTTGTTCATCCACAGAGATTTCCATACTAGTCATTTCCAATCTATTACCAAATGCAAGCTGTAAGCTAGCAATTTAACATCCGACATGTAGGGATCACCTGGTGCTCTCTGCATAGAGCAACTGGAGCTCATTAAACACTTGAAACAAACAGTAAATGTAACTATGTTTATTTTCAGGTAATATTTCATGTTAGAATGAATGAATTTGATCTCTATTTGAATGTATTTCTTAATTTTTGCAGAGCAACAATGAATATGTTCCGTTGCTGTCCAACATGATACAATCACAGTCAAGTAAGCTGAATAAACTATTAATCCTAAATGTGTATCTTTTTCTGAATCAGTGTATGAAATAGTTGCATTCTTTTATTGCATTACAATTCAGTTGTAGTGTTCATGCTGTGTGTGTGTGTGTGTGTGGGGGGGGGGGGTGTATACATTAAATAAATTTCTCAGACTGCTCAATGCTTAGATTTGTGGCTTATTGACAAAGCCAAAAGGCACAGAGAAAATGAGAACCTTGCAACCAAAAGGTGTTTTAAGCAGTCAGGAGATTAACTTGAAAGTGAAAATGGGTTTTTCGACTCAGTCATATACAATAACGAAAAAGACTTGAGGCACATGATAAGGATTAACAGAACAACTAAAACAGATAATAAGAGAATAACTAAAGCCCTATTCGGACGGGACTAGTTTTCCAAACGACGTTTGAGTTAGAATTTTTTTCAGCCGATGTCTGTCATTTCATGTATGGATTCGGACGGGACTAACATCTCTGTGTTTATTACGGAGGTAGGAGTGTCTGTGTTTTACATGTGGGCGTTGCACAAGACCACATGTCCAGGATGCGTGGATTGCTTATGGTCATATGACCGATCAATAAACTGGAATACCGGTGCGCTAGGGTTAATACGGTAGTTCACGTTGACCAAAACAGACAAGAAAACGCGTTTTGGAAAAAACATTTTCGGCAATCACAGACATTCGCATTCAGACGGGATTAGATTTCTCAGAGGAGCGCCGATTTTGCTGAAAAACAGTAGGTCATTTGCTCTGGAATTTTTACACAGGTCGTGTGAGAAAAAGACAGACATGGCAAATTCGGACGGGATTAAAATCACAAAGCACGTCTGTGAAACGGAAATTTCTCTAACGACCCCCTGTAAAACTAGTCCCGACCGAATAGGGCTTAAGACAATAAACGTAACATGAATAAATCAGCAAACATTGGAATCATACATTATATAGCGCTCAAACCTGCGTTATGTTGTGGTCCGTCTCCACCACTGCCATATCAGTGATTTGTTACCTGATTGTGTTCACCTGTTCTGTATTTACTTATGATTTGTTTGTTTACTTATACCTCATTGTGTCAATTTATCATTGGGAAGTTTATATCAAGACTCTGAGTCATGTTTTTGTGTGTGTTTTGACATTAATTATGGAATATCCTTGTTTAAATTTGCCTGCCTATGCTGTGACCTCTGATATGGGCATGGTTTATGATTGCTGGATATGCCCCAATAAAGCATACCAAATTTATGGTGTGTGCTTTACAGGAGTGCTTTTCAACAAATATTTGATAGAAGGGTTCAAGGAAAGTCACAATAGAATATCATAACTTTGGTTAACTTGTTTTTCTTCTCCTCTCAAATGTCTTTGTTTGAATATTTTTTGCTTATTAAATGACTTCCTGTATCAGGTTTTCTCTATTAAATGCCATCTGCAAATAGATCCATGTTTAAGTTCTACATTGGACTGTTTTTAGCACCATAGTAACACACTAAACACACTAACCACACTAACCCAAACCTATAGTATAATATAAAGGTGTAAGAATACGGATACAGATAGACAAAAGATAGACAAAGAGGAATAACTCCCTGTTCTTTGCATGTCTGGTTGACAATTGCAGATAGTAAATGCTGTCAGAATTGGTGAGTTTTGTTCTTATTTTCATATAATATGAACTTTAAATTTAACAGCTTGTCTTTATTTTGTTTTTACTGAACACAATATGTGAAATAAATGCTCGTGTTAACAGATTCTCTTCACAGCTTGGATAAAAAAAAAAAAAAACAACAACAAAAAAAAAACACCCATAAATCCCAAAACACCATTTAAAACGTCTGAACACACTTCATTACTGGTGTTTTGGTTACCCAATAATGAAGCACACTTATCAAATAGGAGTGGACTCTTGAGATTAGAGCTGCAGTGATAACATTCCATATCATTTCTGCATTTCTCTTGAATTCTAATTTCAATCAAACAAGAGGTTTTCTTCACAATGCCATAATGCAGAGGCATGATGCAAGACCCTTGTGTTTTAATTAAAAAAATTCAGAAATCTTATTTCACTTCAAATGCAATGAATGCATCCACAGTAAGAGGAATTTAATATTGGCATAAGGGTGTATTATTCTACAAATATTCTTTTGTAATGACATCTAATGACTTGTTTGTGCTTGTTTCATATACTTACATTTATAAAACTAGATTGTATTTACTTATTCCATTTGAATTCATTTGCTCTCAATGCATTGGTAATAAACTAAATATAACCATAAGGTTGATGCAGTTTGTCACAATAATGTCATTACAGTTGATTAAATATGATTATGGTCGATAAAATATTTCATGTTCAATAAAGTGCAAGTGAAAAAGGAAATGCCAATGAAATGCAAAATGTAAATAAATGATGCAATGTCAACTAAAGGGATTCAATGGCATATGCTCACAAATAGATTTCTAACTAGCAGCATGGGCTAAACCTTGGTCATTTGCTCAGAAACCCTGTGGCATTTTAGAGCAGTATAGTGGTACATGGATGTGACAGAACCTTCCCCTCAAAGCCAAAAATCAAACCACCCAAACGACCCGAGGGACTAAGAGCAGGATGAGCTGAATGTTCTCTGTAGAACTTTTCAGTGAGTGATGGGTATTCAGTGCCATCAGTGGTGACACTTGAGTGATCTAGCAGACCGTCATTCCCAATCAGTGTGGTAGTCCAGGTGTCAAGCCCAGACACTTTAAAACACAATGCAGGCTGGGGTTCAGTTCAAGGTTTGTGATTTTATGCTTCAGGACGAGTCAACTGTGAACATTGGGGGAATGTTCCCCCAGCTTGATTTCTGTTTTTTTTTTTTTGTCTTTAATTCCTTCCTACCATTCCTTCTTTTCTTTCCAACCATGCTTTTTTCCCCCACACTCTTGTTCTTTTTTATTCCATAATCCCTCCCTGCCCTTCTTTACCTTTAATCCGGCTTTTCCCCATTCACTTCTATACTTCCATTCTCCCATTTCTGCTTTTCTTCCTTCTTTTTTGCTTTTTCATTACTTCCATTCCTTTTTCCTTCTTTCATGAGGGATGCACTTATTTCCAGGGATTTCAGAACAGCGTAACAGATATTGCGTCATCGGGCAGGCATGGCCTATTTGATAATCTAACCCTAACCATAACCCTAACCGTAGTTTTTGGTTGTTTATTTGTTTTCAAAAATAGCTTAACTGTAAGATAATAAAGCATAATAGATATAAAATATAAAATCTACCTGTATGACTGTTTTGTCCTTCATTATCCATCGTAGGTGTGCTCTTTTTTTTTGAAAGAGGGCGTTTTTCCAAGACCTCCAGAAACACACCCAGAAACTTTACGTCATGGTAACGAAACCCCTGGAATTTAGTGAATGCCTCTTTCATGACCTCTATTTTCCTTTTCTTCCACTATCCCTTTTCCCTTCAGTACTTTTACATCCTCTTCTATACATTTGTTTTATATTGTCAGACTATATATGAGTATTGCATTGGATTAAAAAAAGCATTGGATTTAATTAAATATATACTTTTATCCATCATTCATTCTTTTTTCTTTCTCTCTTCATTCCATCCTCCATTCCCTACTTCCTTCCATTCTCACCAGCAAGCAAAATATTTAATATCGTTTGTTTCATCCTTTTAATTATAGATAAGTGTCATTATAAAATAGAGTGATTTTTTTTCTCCTAACTTATTGGAATGCATGTGAGTATGTTGTGAATCAGTGAGTGGGTAGAATTGTTATACTGTATAATCAAGTCAACAGAAATGTTCAGCAGTATACGTTAATCATGCCAGAAGAAGGCACTAATAAGCGGTTGACAAAATTGCATCACTGTTGTACATATTCTACAATTCATTTCTAGACGTAGGACAATTTTTTTCTAGGCAAAAATGACCAATTGCAAAACTTAAAAGCAATCCTGTCACAGCTGGCTGACATTTTAGCAGGCTATTATGGAAAGACATGCATGCTTTTAAGATGGGGATTTGAGATGCATAATATGGAGATGCAACATTGACATGATGAAAAATCCAGATTGGTAGGACTCAATGACTTCTTATCTTGCAAATTGTAAAAATAAATGTAAAAAAGTGACCATAGGGTTCCAGGTGAGAATGTTTTGGTACTTGGGCAGTCCGTTGTGCCTTCCTGCAGTTTGTATATGGATAGCAGCAGTCAGTGGAATGTTCTTCTAATCAATCAATGTTGTCACAACAACAAATAATCTCAAAAGGGCAAATCAAGCATAGGTCCCATACTGAGCAAAGGTTTAGGGTTATGGTAACCCTTGAATGAAGGGTTTCTTTTTTGACTATTGTCATACACATTTGCCAAAGCTGCTACAGTCTAAAAAAAAAATTATAACACCTTGCAATTTCAATCTTGTGCAATATGTAACGTAATATACATACTTTGCCAAGTTGTAAAGTATGTACAAGCACATTTTGTTTCTGTATTAACATCCAGAATAATCCTCTCTAATGCCCCGTTTCCACCGAGGCAGTTTGAGTGCTGGTTCGGAGCCAGAGCCTAATTTAGAACCAGTTCTTTCTTTTTTGACAGCCAAAGCACCGGCTCTGAACCAGGAACAGTGGTTCTTAAGTAGCACCAAAACGTTGCTGGTCTAGACTTAAGAACCGTTTGTGTCAGGGGCTGTGGGCGGGGCTACTTTAAATAGATCATGTACCTTAAGTATACTAATGTTTAATACACTTTTACTTTACCGCAATATGATCAATTATCAGCACACATGATAGTAGGTAGCTACATGTTAAGGCTAACTTTTTTCTGTGGTAATGATAAAATAATGTTATGTACTTTCTCAATTACAACCTCCGTTTATATAAATTACATGGAGCTGCACATACACGTTGGATTCGCCATGTTTGGATGCCAGTGTAGGTTCACAAAGCATTAACATTAAAGCAACCATGAGCATTAACATTAAAGCAACATCCGCCATTGTTGATGTTGTGTTTGTGTTTGCCGCTGCTGCGCTTACGTTGCTGGAAAACGTAACACGTATACAGTGACGTCAGGCTCTGTGATGGATCTGTAACCGATGGAAAGGCAAACTGGTTCTTAGAAGGTTCGCCAGTGGAACCAACATTGAACCAGCACCAGCACTAGCTCTGAACCAGCACCCAGTTCTTCTGGTGGAAAAGGGGTATAACTGTTTTAGCTCACTTTGGTCAGAACTTTAAAATTGCTTTTACTCAATGTTACATGCTGTAAACTTGGGGCACCAATTAGATATCACATGGTCGTTATAGATCCACCATTCCTCCACCCGTCTATCGGCTTTCTGACTCCACTGTACTGTATGATGTATTCAGTTTGATCCTGTGACACTTTCTCTGTTAACAGATATAACTTATGTATCCAACATTATAGGTTTTTCCTTAAAAAGGATTGTTCTGGGCATCATTAACTGTAGACTCACTCATCATGTTTTAAGCATTTTGTTGTAGGCTTTTATCAAATACAACCTTTTCTGTACTTGAATTCTTGATTACGGACTAATTTAAATTTGCATTTACTATTTAAACTAAACTAGTCTATTCCTAGCTGTCTTTAGAACCGAAGAAAAAAATAAAACCAAGTGAATGACTCGTTCCTTTTACTTGATTTTAACAATTGAGCCATTTTAAATAATAAACAAACAAAAAAAATCAATAAATCAAACTAAAATCTATTAGTGAGCTCTCTGCTGTCTTTAATGTAATTAATTAGAAAATTTCTTTACATCATCTCAATCTTCTATATGGGATTTAGTGTAAAACAATAGGTTTGTTCTCATTCAACTTGAAAAACATAAACATTTGCACTTCAGGTTGTTAAATATACATCTTCTATTCCTATTGCCTATAGTTTACACAAAGGCTACATGTTGATCCCTATAAGTCAAATTTCTTTCCCTTCCCCTCTAACCTACCTAACTGAGCCAAAATTGGGGTCATTTTTAATTAATCTCTTGTAAAAATAAGCATTCAATTAAATGTATCCTAAAACTCAAAGATCTTTAGATGTTTAAGAATACTTTAGGACTTGACCATGCTTTTATTACTGTACATCACATGCTTGATTATTTCGATTCTCTTTACATAAGAATCAGTTTTTGCTCTCCTGTCTGCAACTTGTCCAAAATGCTAGTATTACTCATACAAGCATTTCACCAGTCACAGAATCTCTACACTGGCTTCCAGACGAGTATAGAATCGATTTTAATATTTTATTTAATATTTAGTTTGTTTTCAAGGCACTAAATTGTCTGGATGCACAGTAATCAGCATATGATTAGTTTTTATAATTCAGACAGGGCACTTCAATCTACTAATAAATTACAGGTAACTGTCCCACATCCACAATAAAATAAAAACACAACGTTCTTAGTTGCTGCCCCTAGACTGTGAAAACATTTAGAGCAACATCTGTCTCAACTACTGACCAATTTATATCTTTTTGTCAGTATCTGACCCTTGGTATTTTACATTATGTGCCCACTTAGTCATTTCATTAGGGAGACTTCATTATCTTTTATTGTTTGTGTAACATTACCCTGTCTTGTGTCTTCTGATTTGACACTTTAATCTCAGACTTTGGTTAGCTTCCTCTTTTAAATGTGCTGTAGAAATAAAATTTAAATGGAAAAAAGACAAACAATTATTTCATTTTTATCATCAAATCAATTAAATGTCAATCCCATACTAAACCTTCTTAATGACAATGACCTGATAAGTTTTACATAAAAACTTTGTATAGAAAGACGTCTCATTTAAAACTGAAGCGCTGACTAGACATGTCCTTCTGCCTTTCAGGACCAGTTCCTCCTTACTTACATTTTTGCTCCACACTGTTTATTTTTGCTGAAAGATGCCCTAACAGCACTCATTTTTCTGCCTGAAAGCTAATGATAGCATTTTTGGCATGAGCTTTTTTTTTGCTCAGCAGTACTTCTCTAATGATGTCACCTGCACACATTTCTCCCACTACCGTATATGTAGTTAAACATTTCAGCAGGTCTTCAAGGGAGCATTTTACACTGTTTAATTAGACAAAAGAATACATTTAACATGTGAATAAATGTGTTAGAGGATGGGCTAGGACCCAATCTATACACAGCCATCATTACACAAATACAATGTATTTATACTTTGAACTACTGTTGCACCGGTCAGCTTTGTGGTCAGGCCTTCATCAGCAACCATTTGAAGTCTTTAGCAGGAAGGAGTTTGGTCTGTGATGATCTTGGAAATGACGCTGACCCATTAGTTCCTTGGGAGCTCTCGGTTAATTCCACTGAACTACAAAGGACATTATTTACTGTACATTATCACCCAAATACGGATGGGTTCAATTCTGATTCTGGTTCCTCTCAAGGTTTCTCCCTCATATCATCTCAGAGTTTTTCCTTGCCATAGTAACCTCATGCTTGATCATTAGGCATATATAGTAAATTAATATTAAACTTTTATATGATTTATTCTGTTTCAATATGTATGTAAAGCTGCTTTGAGACAATCTGAATAATTAAAAGTGCCATACAAATAAATAAAAATAGTACAAGCATGGGGCATCCCTACAGCAATTCAACTCTTGCTGCTAGCCAGTGATGACTGGACCTATTACTAGATCAGTGCTGGCTTTAGTCATGTAGTGTTTAATTTGTTTGAATTTCAGTTGTCCTTTAGACCTCTTGCTCATTGTTAGCCGTTTTTCCATATAGAACACTATAAAGAAAACGCTCTTATCTGATCAGCATGCATTGCACTGCTCTCCATTATAATGAGAATTTGATAACAGCAAAGTTATTAGATTGCTATAAAATATTTGCTCTCCTTCCAGTGGCTAACAGGCTTTATCCCTTTCAAAATTTGCTATTCCTTTCATAATTTACTGATGCCATCAGAAGAAGGGTTTCTTAGTGTGCAAACCAGAAAATCTGCCTCTAGAGACCAATCCGTCACAGGTGAGTAGGCGTAGTAATAGTTTAATAGATGCATTAATGATTAACACTTTGATTTTGTTCAGAATGTTTGTAAAATATCTGACTGTCATCGAATCATGTGTGAAGGTAGTTGCTCTCTCTACCCAGCCACCTTTGACCATAATCTCAACATGCACATTGCAGGCCTCTGCTTATCCATCAACTCCTGTCCATGAGCAAGACTCACCATATCTTTGATGGCTTGACAACAAGCTGTGTTATTCAAGCTATATACTCTTGAAAAGAAGAAAGATTGAAGTATATTGGCTCCTGTCAGAATTGCATGCTTCACCATGGAAAGGCGATTTCTGTCAAAGGAAGATTATGAAATGAAAGACTGCATTGCCTTCCATTTCTCTGCCCTATGAAAGGAAAATTAAACCAGGAACTATGGACTGTGGAAGACACGGATGAGTGACAATGAATGGGAAGTAATAATACAAGCAGGACTGAATGAAAAATATTATCAGGGTATGTTAATTTTTTTTTTTTTTTTTTTTTTTAATCAATCTCAATGAAATCATTGAGTGGCCTAAAATTTCTTAACCTCTTCTAAGATCAACCAACTAGCCCAATCCAAATCATTGTCAATGATTTACAGGAGATTAATGTGCTAGTAGAAATAAATGAAAAAATAAATAAATAAATAAACATCACCCTAGATAGGCTTTCAAATATAGTTGTCATCACCAGTATTTATTACATTAAACAAACCAACCAAACCTGTGAAGTACTTGAAGTGAGAGAATGAGTAAAAAATTCTTTTTTTAGAATTTGATCGAGGTATAGAAAAGTGTTAAACATGTTTATGCTAAAAAACAAGAAGTGATGGAATAGTTAAATATTTAAATATAAATATAACAGGATACATTTGAAGTATTGCTTAAAAACTTAAAAATGTACCGATCAGGAGTTGCATATTTTATGCTTATACTTCAGTCACATACATAAGCTGCTGGTGTCTACGGCATGAATATATATCTATTAACAAGTTTGAAATTGAACCTCATCAGCTACTATAATTAAATACCCAATGCAACTTTTCAGTAGTAACACAAACAATCATGTTAGATTAGACCTACAGTACTACTCAAATAATGAGGTAAAACTGACCACATTTGTCTAATGCCCGGTGTTCTTGACCCATGGTTTTTTTTTTCACATGAAACTCTTGGTTGTGCCTCATATATTCATCCGACGAGTAAAAGTGATATTAAAAATCTGATTCAGCTCAGAAGACAACGTGTTACTTTCATGTTATCTGTTAAAAAGATCCTCACTACTACAAAAATAAGGGAAAAAATACGCTGAACATAAAATGGTATGAAAGGGAAAGTGGAGAAAAATGAAGCCATGACAAATCAGAATCAATTATTTAACAAAGCTGTGCTATAAAATATTAAATTGATGTAGGCGCACTCACTCGTCACAGAACATGAGGTATGGTGGGAAATTGCTCGTCACCATCTGATACTGAACAAGAATTTGACAAGGAGTTCGGAAATTGAGGAAAAAATCACGATAGCACAAAAAAGATGTGTGCGTACAGTATATCCATCAGCTAATAAAACCAGCTAGTTAGTTGGAATACGTTGGAAACAAAGATGTTTTTGTTGCTTGCCTAAATACAGTTGGTCACCAGTAAAATCCCCTCCATTTTTGCCTGACCACAATGATGAAATGTTTCTGCTGCACTGATAAATGAAAGTAAAGATAAATGCTTTGTAAATGATCTCAGCAGCATGCATACATTTGATACATACTCCACATTCCGCCTTTGTTTTGATTCTTTGCCAATCCAATTACAATTACTTGAGTGGCCTATGTCTTGGCTTAAAAGAAGATGCATGTCTTTTAAATGAGTTCTACAGACAGTGCATTAAAATGCAGCTGGACTGACTTGATCACCAGAGTCACTCAGACCAAATCACTCATGCTGACAACAGTGAAGAATATTCGATAATCAAGCCTATTGCATAGTCAGCCACATACTACTTATTAACCAAACGGGCCTGTAGTGTAAGGATAGAGAAAAATGCAGGGATCATTTCATTTTGCTATGATTATGGCTTTGTGGGTTTCTTGTCTTTTCACAATAGAGGAAAGACTGATTCCAGTTTTCAACAAATAAATAAATAAATCCAGCTATTAATACTAGCTTGAAACCAAACAACTATTAGTAAACGGAGATACCCACATATAATATCTTTATGCCATTTATTTTTCATCCAGAACTTAAAACTTAACTCTTCTGTACTGCAGCCTAGCATAAGAGTTATCATTAAGAGTTGTTACCATCTGTTATTTTCCTATAAAAGCACTTCTGTAAAGCATTTGATTTCTCTTAAATATAATTTACCAATAGCATTACTTTGTTCCACAATAGTTAGTTATTTCATCACTGTTCAATGTTCACAAAGCAAGTTAGTTCCTCTTATCACTTACATTACTGCAATCATCAACGGTTGTCACTTTCCAGACTCTTTTCTCTTGCTTCAAGCTAATAACGTGCAAGTTGTTGTGTTTTGGCTCGTTGGGGTTGTCACAGCGGATTATCCGAACTATACATTTGACTTTGGCACAGGTATTACACCAGACACCCTTCCTGACAATCCTACCTTTTTATCGAGGTGACCATGAGCTCAGGATCCTACCACTGGCCCATCATGGAAATAAGCTAATAATATACATGTGATTTAAAAAAAAAGCCTAAATTTTAAAAAGTCTTCTTATAGAACATTACCACATCTGCATTTCCCTTACCTTTTAATAACATTGCTACATTTAAGTTCTTGTGCCTTTACTATACAAATGATGCACTAAAACAAGTACATTAACATAAACCTGTCTTACAGTCCGTGCTACTGTCAGAGCTGTCTTGTTAAAATTAATAAACATCTGACCAATCAGATATGAGAACTCAACAACAAAAAAAATTGGTCAAACACATTCAGTTCCAGACCATCAGCTGCCCCAATCACTCATGAGGTCATATGTTATTGAACTTGATCAAAAAGAAAGAACAATGCAAGAGCACAAGAGTCAGTCAATTTGAACACCCAGTCACATATGATTTTTGAGGGCTCGGCATGTTATGTTTTGCTCCTGGAGACTGAATCATCCTCCTTCTTGATTGATGAGCATAATGAAGAACACAAAGCTGACTGCTGTACAGATCCCCATGACAGCACTAAAGCTGCACTCAGCACAGCAAATCACCAGGTTTACAGTGAGCCACCTCACAGTGATCTGCCATTCGCTCTGCCTGAGGTGGAGAGCTGACTGGCACCAGACTCCCATGAGCAGCCATGGACTGACCCAGCATGGCAGCCTCTATCCCAGGAGGACAGAGCAAGTGCATGCTGCACAAATCCATCACCTTTCGGCTAGAACTGCCTCCACGATCCTGAGAGACTACGGAAGGGATAGAAGTGTCTGTCAAGAACTGCTGCAGGTGAGAAAGTGTGGCGTGTTGAAAAGCTTTCCCACAAGACTTGTGGAAAGTTCAAACTGTCACCATAACATGGGAACTGCTCATGTCTACTATTCTTGCTGCTTTTTTTCACCTCTTCATCAAGTAGAAGAAATGCAAATAGACATCATTGAGCAGGTAACTGAGAAAGACTTATTACAGCACACTCTGGATAAGAGGATCTGGGAAATGCTGTAAATGTAAATCCTGGTCGTAACAAATAAATAAGTAAATACCCTCATTTACCCACAGCACATTATACAAATCATCCTTCTTGGGAGCTTCTAGGAAGACTCCAAGCTGCATGAATGCTTGAAGTAAGTTCACTTTAACACCGGGGCTCATTTTTCACTAATTTATATTCATCACTAATGTAGTACACAGTAATGTTTGGATCAAACCGAGACATTAACTAAGCTGTTAATCACTCCTTTATGTGTATATGCACTTTCTAAAAGACATATTGCAGTGTAGTGTCAATATTAAAGTGGGCCTTGAACATCAGTATTTGCCATTCTGGCAGATGCCTCAATGTGATTTGGTGATCTCTGAAGCTCAAGGTTTTATTTTGAAATATCTTGGCAGTATCATATTGCTCCTGACAGGGCTACTTATCAGAAAGACATATGTGCAATAGTGTATTGTAAGTACATTAATGCACAAATTCAACGTTGTCTAAGAAGTACATAGTTCAAGAGAAAAGGGGAGAGAGGGGGAAAAAGTGGTATTTACCAAATAAGTAAAATACAAGACAAAAAAATAAATGAATAAATAAATAATAAATAAAAGGACATTTGCCTTGATAATAATGTGATAATTGCCTTCATAATAATGAAACCATTTAGAACTTCTTAGAAAAAGAAAAAATAATAAAATTTTAAATGGTTTCATTATTATAATTTTATAATGAGGATTCATGTGCCAAGGCAAATGTCCTTTTTTTTGGTCTTGTATTTTACTTATTTGGTAAATAAAAGGACATTTGCCTTGGCCCATGAATCTTCATTATAACATTATAATAATGAAACATTTTAAAATTGTATTTTAGAAAAAGAAAAAATAAATAAATAAAAGTGTTTTCCCTAACGTGCCCCTCTATTTTGCACATGGACGTAGCTTTATTATAAGTATTCCCATTTGTTTCATGAGACAACCACTACTGTAACAGATTTATATAAATGTATACTGGACTATAGAGTTTGTTATTGCTCATAAGCATTTACTTAATTTATGAATGATAAAGATGCCACAATATAAATATTATTACATTCAGCTTCAGTAATTGCTTTATACTGGTCTGGATGTGGACATAAGGTTATCATGCAAAACTTGAACAAGAACGCAGTAACAAGAGTGAGCAATACTTATACCCATAAAGTCACTTTGGCAACCATGCACATTTTATCACCCTAAATTATTACAGAGTCTGTATTTTTGTGTTTGACAAGGTTCATGATTACCATAATGTGACAATGAAGTGTCAAGTACACAAAGCTACAAAGCCAGCTGTCATGATATTCTAATTTAAATCTGGCCTGAATGTGTAACAAGACAACCTTATATCAAAAATAAAAAAAAAAAAAAAATCCATGACACCAAATTTGACAAATGCAGTCTTCATGTCAGCCATCACTGGCTGTGTAAGCTTTTATACATGTATATATACTGTAGTACTAGTCATCATGACATGCATACGAAGGTATTATGCAACATGCAGCCTAACAAATACTTCCCTTAAAAGTCTTACTAACTCGTTTTTAGTTAAAAGGAGTCAATGTTCCACCTTTCCCTAAAAATCTAACCCATTAATAAAAGCATAGATTCAGTTATGAAATGCTTCTACAAGAGCTTTTCTTCTATTATACAGATACAAGTGGGGGGCACGGTGGCTTAGTGGTTAGCACGTTTCGCCTCACACCTCCAGGGTTGGGGGTTCGATTCCCACCTTCGCCTTGTGTGTGTGGAGTTTGCATGTTCTCCCCGTGCCTCGGGGGTTTCCTCCGGGTACTCCGGTTTCCTCCCCGGTCCAAAGACATGCATGGTAGGTTGATTGGCATCTCTGGAAAATTGTCCGTAGTGTGTGATTGCGTGAGTGAATGAGAGTGTGTGTGTGCCCCTGCGATGGGTTGGCACTCCGTCCAGGGTGTATCCTGCCTTGATGCCTGATGACGCCTGAGATAGGCACAGGCTCCCCGTGACCTGAGGTAGAAAATGAAAATGAGTGAGTGAGTGAGATACAAGTAGAATCCACACATTTCATCACGTTTTAAGTTTCTGCCATGCACAAGCTTTCCACTAGCGAACAAGTAGGTGGACAATGATAGCCTCTTGTATATTAAAGATTATAGTGATTATATGTTGTGGAAATGTTTACAATTTAACTTTGTTTTACATAACAAAATCACAGCCTTCCTGCAAACCCCTCTGATTGTCTGAGTAATAGCATAAAGTCAGTGCATGTGCTTAAAGACAATGCAGTTCAAATGTTCTCAAATCCTTTTATGTTCCATCTGGATATATTTTTATTTCAAATGCAGTCATCATTAAAAAAAATTAAAAAAACAAGAAAAAAAAAACGGCCTGCTGAAAATGTATTTCTTTTTTAGGTAACAGATGAAGCACTTCTGTAAAGACATTTTATGCAGATTTTCATAGATTCAAAGATTAAACTTAAGACTTTTTCTTGATAATCGCATAAGCATCGACATAGCTTACACGCTCAGCACTGTGCAGGTAAAACAAGTTTCTGTTTCTGGTCTGTCCACAGTACACAAGGAAAATATGATCATACGTGCTTTTGGTGTTCTGTTGAAGTTTTTATTACAGATTCTCAGAAATGTCTCAATATACCTTATGTTTCATGTTCATGTCTGAGGTTTGTGTAGATCTCAGATAAAGGAGAGCAAAGCCCTCACAATGTTGGCACCTTCCGAACTGAAAGCGCCCATAATTTGCACTCCTGTCTACCTTATCTCCAATCATGTTTGCTTAGATATGAGTATCTAGGGAAGGCTTTATAGAAACATACAGCATGTTAGACACTATACCACCTTGGCTAATGTTGCAAAAAATAAAAATGAGTAAATAGGAAAACATCTAATAGTAATGTTAATAGCAGGAATAAAAAAAAATATATATATATATATTAAATAAAATGAAAAAAAAATCTGCATGAGATTCTCTACAAGGACATTGAAAGTGTAAAATGAAATCTCCATAGAGTTTTAAAGGAAATGATTCAGTTAAGGTTAAGGGAGAAGAGTTAGACGATTACTCAAACAATGAATACGATCAGACAAAATTAATAATGGAAAGGTTTAAAATGATTTGGAAACCTTTTTCTCCTCCTCATCTAGCAATTGAAAAAATATTGGGCAGAACGTTTCCAGAAGATATCACAAAGTCTACACATAGGCCAGATGAACTATATAGCCAAATGCATGAGGACACTGAAGAATTGGGTATCCTGTTCCAAAAAATAGGCATTAATATTGAGTTGTTCCACATTCGATAAAGATGTTAAATGCGAAAGTCCCAAACATGTTCATGGTCTGCCAAGGTTGTAGTGGATGTATTGGTTTCAACGACATCAAATCAAAGTGGACAACAGGTTAGGTCACTTAGTCCTAGTGAAAGGAAACCTTAATGCTAAAGCAAAAGACATTGTAGACAATTGTCTGCTTCCTACTTTGTGATAACATTTTGGGGAAGAGCCACATATGGTGTCCTGGTCAGATGTCCACGTACTTTTGGCCATGTAGTGTGTTATCTTGGTGCCGGAAACATCAAGACAGGTAGTGAAAAAAGGGACAGAGATGCTTACTGACCATAATAGACTTTTTATGGCCTTGGGTTATTTTCTGTGAGGAACAAGTTTTGAACACACATCCTCTACCCCTTCATATCCTATACCCCTATACATCCTATACCCCCTACACATTTAAATGGTTTTTGGAGCAATTTGATACAAGGAAACAGATAGAGTAAATATGAAATTAAAAGTTCATGTGAAAGACCTAATCATATCCAAAGAACCACATATCAGAGAACAGAACAACTCCAAAGTCCTGAACATCTACAGTCATTGTTACCCAGAACTGCACATTACTTCCCAGACTTAACCATTGTAAGTTGCAGCTGGTGGCACTGTCAGTATTTTATACCAGAAAAGGTAACCAACAACTTCTACTGTATATGAAACAGGTGCAATAAGTATTCCCACACACTTCTTTTTGTCCAGTGTTATTTCAGAAGGATGTAATTTATTTTTTTGTAAGCATAAATGGGAAAAACAAAACTTTTTTTAAAGCTTGCATTTTTGGCAAAGCCAATAGTATCTATATAAAAAGATTGAGTTTGTAGAAGAAAAAAATGCTACACATTTGTTGATTATGTTGATTCATTGCTCATAAGCTGCTACTGCGAGGCCTTGGAGCAAGGCCCTTAACCCCGTACTGCTCAGGCATATAAATGAGAAATGAGACACTATAAAAAAGGGCAAATATCATTAATGTAAACATCACACTAAAAAGATGACAAGCAGAGGAACATTTCAAATATAATTTATAATCAATCTTGTTTATAAGTGTTAACCATATAAACACTGAAATTATTTTATTCTCTGTGGTGTTTTTAACCCTTGATTATTTCCAAAGGATCTGTTTCCTCTGGATGACCAATCAATGGAAGCAAAAAGTGAAAGCTGCACAAGGGTTAATCATTTTAATAAACAGTACCGCGATGGGGGGGCACGGAGAGAGAGAGAGTACCGCATTGGCCTAATAATGCTCACAGTTGAATAGATTATGTTAGCCTTACTTTTTCCCTAGAAACATCCTACACTACTTTCAGTAGATTCTACAGAAAGATTCTACCTACTCATCAAAGTCAGTAGAAGTTTAGATGGGAACAGTACAGACTTTCTAAAGTTATTATTCTGTTGGTGAAAAGCCTTATCTGTAGATACTCCTAACTCACAAATAAACATTCTGAATAAAGTATCTAAAGATCAACCCAACCCATTTATCTTTCCCGAATTTCTAGCAGAGTGCTTCTTGGATGCAAGCGTGGCAGGGGTGAGTGTGTAATGTTGACATGAACAGGTGTGGGTTTTAACCATTTGTTTTTAACAGTTCTAAAGTGCTCTGTACCAACACATGGACTAACCTCTAAAGTTAAAACAAAGGTTCTCAAAAAATTAAGTTGAACTTAGAAAACATTCAAAAATATAGTGGGTTGAGGTATCTAAACCCAGTGCTCTTGGTGATTTTAATGTTTGGGCATTTAATGTATCAGTCATGACTCATGTGTGCTCTGTGCTTGAAGTCAGCATTGAAATACCAAGAGGAAAAAGGTTTCTGCTTATTAGAGCTAATTTTAAAATAGGAACAAGTGGTGAGAATATAGAAACATGCAATGAAATGTTACCTTGTTAGTGAACGATGAATGAGTGACTGAGTGAGTGGATGAAAGTGAACAGCATGAACCATTGACTGATTTAGATAAAGGTACATGTGAGCAGACTGTTCTCTCTGTGATATGTTAATTCTATATCAAACTTTTTTTGCAATTGCAATCACACACCATTCACTTATGCATCTTGCTTTAGTCTAGTGACTGATGAATTGTCCAACATAATGTACAGCTACATGTACAAAAGGAAACCAAATCAGAAATCAGACTAATGACATGCCATTGGTGATACCATATTATAACCTCAACTGCTTAAACCCGTTAATTACCTTTATGACAAGTCTTATGTTCTGTCTGATCTGTCTTAAACACTTAATCTCAAATAATGTTAGGTATTCAAACGAACAATGCTAGATCCAAAGTCACCATAGTAACATTTAACACTTTACATAATTTCCATCAGACTGTAAAAATGTCTACTATATCCTGTGTAGGAGATCAGAAATAGATGCGGGCTTGGGTGGATGCGTGTGTGTACACATTTTAAGTCAAGAGAATGTCTCAGAATTTGTGGTGACCATTGATTTTTCTTGATGATTCCTGAGTTCTGACAGCATGAACACTATCTGCAGCTGTGCTCTGGGAAAACGGTCGCCAATGTCTCTGGCAGTGCCATGTTTTATCAGAAATATCATTGCAATCAAAAACCGAGCTCTCAGAGTTGCCCACAGAATTTTAACCATCAGCAAGTGCTGCATCACCACTGGTGCTTGTTGGGATATAGGAAATGAGAGCCATTGTTTTACAGTAGCCTATTTTTTGAGCATTTTCACTTAAGCTTCCAACATTACAGTTGCTACCAATGCCAATAGTACCAACTGCTATACAGAAGTAAATGAATGAATCCATTTCCTGGACATTTGGCTGAATTTAAGACACTGGCGATAGCAATACACTCAAACAGATACAAAACATGGAAATAAGGCTTAGACCATAAATAAGAACAAGTCTACTCTACTGTTTTTAATAAAATCTGAGACATACTGTGATATCAAGTGTAAGGATTTCAGTTTGAATACATTAATGCTGAACATTTATGTACTTTCAAAATCAGATTACTTGATAGTTTATCATATGATGTATTCACCACAATGGGCCTCAATCCTCAAGCCGGTTATGAACGGATTTATTAGATCATAAATCTTTCACTCGAGCATTTACACAAGAAATTTGGTATTCATGAAAATCCTATAAATTTGGACATTACAAAAAACATTTTGTATATTAGTCATGCATATTAGTAAATTTAGACATAATACAAACTCACCTTGATTGATTAATACATTTTTTATACATAGAATATACTATTCAGGTTAAGTTGCTTATTTTATTAAATTTACAGCCTTTAGCAGACACATTTATCCCAAGCAACTTATAGAAATGCTTTGGCATCTCTATCAAAGGCATTATCCACATCACAGTTCAGTAGGTCAGGGACAATCATTAAGAATTTTGTGCTTTTTTAAAGTGCAGTTTTATACCATCAGCATTAACTAATCAATATTAAAAATATAGAAATCAAATCACCACAAACTAAATATATAAGACTAATTAAACCAGACATTTAATTTTAACAAAAAATTCACCAGATAAACAGAGGTCAGTCTTTATGCTTCTAACAGAAAGCTATAAACTAATGCCTAGTTTAAAGGAGGATTAAGCATTTACGTAATTAATATTACAGTGTACATGATGAAAAAGTTGTTATAGAATTTAATCAAAATAACGTCCACTTCTGCCTTTTAGTCTTTACTCTTATCATTCATTTTGTGCCCACAGCTGTCTGTGCACTTGAACCTAAATGGAGAATGGAGTTTTGGGTATCACTATTAATGTTATACTAAATTGGTATGGTACTTTGTAACTTTGCCTTTTATGTGTGCCTGTAAAGATCATGCTGACCGAGGAGTCAGTTTAACACCAGTAATCTCCAAGCGTGCTTCACACATATAATAAATGCTATGATTTTGTAAATTCTTGAATAAATAACTCACTCTCGGAGGACTTTCTATTGAAATGACTTTTTTACCACTATTTCACACTATTATATTTTAACACCATTTTAAAAAAGGCTATAGGTCTTTCACAGCTGGACTGCAGTTATTAGGAAGCTAAGCTCCAAGATCAGCTTCATGGACAGCTGCACCTTTAAATACAGCAGCACATCAGTAAATCAGCACCGTGGATGGGCTCTCCAGCTGTCCTACTGCAGCCAACATCTGTCTCACCAGCTGAACACAAGCAGCAATTAAAAACATCTGATATGCCTACATTTAAAGAAAACTTTTTAAAATGGCCAGTGTGCATTTTAGAATTCAATAATATATTCTTAAAGTCACCAGAAAGATGGATATTACTATATACATTTTACACTATAAAGGAAGAAATCAGGTCAAAAACAAAACAAACAAACAAATTATATATATATATATATACAGTATATGTGTGTTTTTGTCTGAAGCGCTTTGTTCGTGTTCCCTCTAGCAAAGCTACTAATTATCGTCACTAGACATGGCACAACAGAAAAGCTAATTTTAAAAACCTCAAAGATAAATGGTGTCTGTATGTAAAATCATTATAATTAGACATCTAAACAAAGCATGAAAGTAGCCACTACCGCAATTGCGTGTGTCAATCATTGAAATCTATACTGCAGAAATGTCAGAATCATACTGGCCTCGCGAACCTGCAAGAATGCTGGAAAGATGAAATGGCTGGCAAATTGACGAAACAGAAAAAAATAAAACAATGACAAGGAAATGTGCTGAAAACCTACTGAACAGGAAACGTTCTGAAAATGTATTGAAATTCAGTGTCATTACAGTATTGCCAGCAGTTTGCATATTGACTCATATACTGTACTAGGCTAAGCAACATACAAAAATTAATAGGGAAATATTTTAACTAATCAACTAATTATTTATTTAACTAATAAATAATAATTTAGAGAATTAATTTGTAGAGGTGATTAACAGATTTGAATCAGTTTTGATTCTTGCTCATATACATGTAAATTTCAGGTGTTTTTTTCAGTCATGCTGAAAAGAGTTTGATTATTTGTTTATTTTGTTTGATTATTTGTTTGATTATTTGTGATTATTAAGTATTTGATTTCCTACACCTAATATGATTTTTTCTTTTGCTCAAAAAAAAAAAAATAATTACAAGAACTGAATGTAAAAATCAGGTCACATTACTACTGCTCTATTCTACTGCACATGTTCTCATTGTAATACTATACTGTAGCTACAGTCTTCATCAACATGAACATTCTTGCAAGATTTTAAAATGTTTTTGGTTTATGTATGGAGTTTGGAGCTCAGTGGTTGAGACATTGGACCATTGTTCGAAATTTTGCCAGTTTGAATCCTCCTAAAGCCCCAAACTCTCAACTACTCAGTATAAATGATATAAACGAAATTGACTCTGGATAAGGCATCAGTCAAATGCCAAACGTAAATGTTAACTGTGTGAATTGATCACTCATGCTATATAACTCAACCTAGAAGATGGAATCGTATAGTTATGTATAAGAAATGAAATCATGTTTTGAAAAAAAACCAATATTTTTAGATCAACTATAAACAATATATTCATAATATCTGACCAGCCACATACCCCTTGCCTGCCACCACAGCCCACTGTTGGGTACTTTCATTAGTGCATTCTTATTGTCTCTCAATGTGGCTTTGGACTCAAGGACATTGAGACATACCCAAAAGCCTCTTTAGTTTTGTATTAGTGTTGTGCTTCAATTTGTTTTAATGATCAGCAATTTCTTTTTCCACCCTAGACTGTTGTCCCTTACACACTAAGATTTTTTTTTTTCTTTAAGGCCTTTCTGTATTTTGCTCTGTTCATTATTCCTGCAATCCTGAGTTGTCTCCCACTACTTGCCTCAAAGACGCTGGCGGTATTTTTTTTCTTGCCCCTCTTTTCCAAGGGACTTCGGTCTTGGGCACCAAGTCTGAAGACTAAATACCATTGAATCCTGGCTAAATCAAAAATCCTTCTAACACGGTACCAGAAATTGAACATCAGCTTTTAGTGATGGGGCAGAGAACTGTGGTTTCCTTGAGACAAGTAAGGAAAGACAAGCTGACAGGAATGGCTGGAAAGCTTATAATAAAACACTTTGCACTGCAGCTTCAGGCAGAGAGAGAGTAAGAGCAGTTTGTGGGGGTCTGGATGAAGCCACAGAGCATCCAATGTGCATTTTGTACTGGACATGTCTCTCACAGTGCATCAAATTCTTATCTTTACCCATCAGTCCCTGCAGATTTCCAGAGTTCAGCACTCGTTCCGCCAGGCATGTTTTTTTAGGCGAACCTGAATAGACACACACCTTATTATCCTTCCACTGGCATAATTATTAGCACAGCTAATTAGGACTATATGACTATACACCTAACCTATTCCTAACCTTAAACTTGAACTAAAATTAGATTTTTTTAATTAATTTCTGTTAAAAATGATGGCTATAACACACCCAAATCAAAAAACTATAACAAGTAGAAACAAATATATAAAATAACTGCAATCTAAAAAAACAAAACAAAAGAAAGATACATAACCAGACTGTTAGTCTTTCTCTGTCTATTGGAAAAATATCTGAGATAATAAGGCTCCTTGGACACTGACCAATTATCACCAAGTTAATTCCTATCAAAAGTCACGTTTGCTTGGATGTCACCTGAGAAAAGTAGCCCATCCTAAATGTAAGAGTATGACAGCAACGTGGGCTACTGTAACAAAGCAAATGATTCAGACAAGAAAAAGACAAAGGGAACACTGCAATCACAACCAAACCATTATCCATTCCTATTTGTCTTTTTGACTCACTCATCTCTACATGTACACATTATTATAACTGTACACTTCCTGTTAAAATTTCAATGATTGCTTTTAAATTGTTTAACAGGCAATGCTTCATCTGAGAGACCACAATCAGAAAACCATTTCACTAGGGTTAAGCAAGGCCAAAGCAATAAACAAACCAAACACTAACACCCTAAACAAAAGTACCTTCACTAAACATAAAACAAAAACACATCGGTTCCCCAAAACCTTTCCTAATCCAAAATCCAGAGAAACGTTATAAAGAAATTGACACCTGCCGCCCTCCAGCAGAGTTGAGACGAGATTACTCACAATTTATACAAACAGCATACAAACAAAAAAAGCAAAAGGATTCAGTGTGTTCTCCTCTCATTTATACTCCATGCACAGGAAGTTCCCCACATGTAGCACTCAACAGCCAAGCATGGTGATGGCTTTCCCCTAGGGTGAGGGAGGACTGATACAAACTGACAAGAGAATACACAAAAAAAGCACATGCACAAAATACATTCAAAGCGTTCAGTAACATTGACAAGTATGTGGTTTGAATCTTGGATATCCCTAACCTTAAAATTTTTGTGATTACAAATCATATATTCCTAACACAGTAAAATTCCAATCTGAGATTTCTATTTTGAAGCAATAAGTAATTGTTTGGTTTTTTTTTGGTTGGTTTTTTTTTGTTTTGTTTTTTTTGAGTGGTCTTGTAAGACTTTCTCCACAGAGAATGATGCAATGAAATTATATATAATGCAGTAAATAGCATCCAAGAAACCACTAACAGTAATTATCTCCAACAGGAAATTTAGCACTGAAATTAAGCCAACACTTCAATTTGTACTTAAGTATATTGCCTCCAAATGGAACATGAGTCAATAAAAATAGGAAACAATCAGAGCCAAGTAATCGACAATCAAATTCACTTTATTAGTAACAATAAGACCCTATTTACAACTAAATTAATCCCCATGGAAGCAATTAAATACACACTGGCTGCTAATATAAATGATTGGCATTGACCTCAGTGTTTGCATTTAGACCAAACATTTGGACACATTAATGTGGCCTTTTAGATTTCAAAACTAGGAAGTAATTATGAAACATTACAAAAGCTTTTCATGTCCCTTTTACCCGAGATCGAGAAAGCTACGTCTTGCTTTTGTTCATCTTCCACCAGTGCACATATGAGGGATTTCA
Source organism: Tachysurus vachellii (assembly GCF_030014155.1). Lineage (NCBI taxonomy): Eukaryota > Metazoa > Chordata > Actinopteri > Siluriformes > Bagridae > Tachysurus > Tachysurus vachellii. The sequence continues at coordinate 9,379,785 of NC_083464.1, read as the reverse complement.
TGATCTCGTTTGTTCTTTGAAATATCAGCCTCTTTATTAAGTAACAAAGCTGGAATTAATTTATAGAATCTGCTATGACTTCAAGAAATGCAGAGGCCAAATTTAAAAATAAAACAAAATTAAATGAGCAGTGGGATATGCTGACAGCGAGTGTTCATTTAGAGAGAGAGTCTGAGGAAAAGAAGATTAAAGCTTAAGGCAGAAGTGGCTTGGATCAGGACTTGGAATATGCAAATTAAAGGAAGAGTGAAACTAGATTACTACAAAACATTTTATGCTCCATGACATCATTAGGGACATACCCACACTCCCTGTGCCATGCAAAGAAGGCAGATTAGTTAAAAGCTAAATGGGCTGTGTTAAAAAAATAAATGGACTGCTAATGTATTAATGTGCAATGTTTATTTCTGCAGGCACAAGTATATATATTCATTACACTCAATATATATTTGCAGTTTGAAATTCTTTGCATACTTTGTGTATGCATGTAGTGTATATACTCTTTGCTGTGTGAATCAGTGAACAGTGATCATGATCAGTGTATCCAGTGTTATATTTACTGTTTATTTTGTTAAAATATATATCTGTTTATTGTACTTTTATCCAGCCAGACTTAAAGAAATTACGTTTTCTAAAACATACAGACAGGTAAAAAAAAAAAAAACTATTTGTTGATGAAGTCTGTCCAATTTCGATTGGATGCATTTCTGTTTAATTTGGCAGATCTAATGTTTCTGTAGAATTCATTCAGCTACAACCATCATGAGTTTCATCATCAATAGAGATTAGGTAGAATGTTCCAGAAGCAGCCATGCAATCACAAACCATGATTCTACCTCCACCGTGCGTTCCATCACTTTATTAGTGGTTCATCTTGGTTCCAGAACTTCATCTTGGTTCCAGGCTCATTTCCCTATTTCTTTGCAAATTCTTATCTAGCTTTCCATCTCTTACAGCTGATGAGTGGTTGGCATCTTGTAGTAAGGACTTATATTTTTGCTCTTAAAGTCTCAAAGTAGACTGTGGAACTATCATACTCTTCCCTTTGAGGTTGTTGCTGATGTCACTGACTGCTGTTTCTTTTTTTTTTTTTTTCTTTCAGATTTCAGATTGTTTTACTGTCTTGCGTTTCCTAATATTACCATGAAACTATGGACATAACCAGACATTTGGTTTCTTCCCTAGTCAGACTCTACCACGCCTTTACTGCAACTGTTTGTGGACCAATATGGCTTCTGTTTTGCCTTCAGCAAGTGAATGCATGCTCAATTGGATTCAGGTCAGGTGATCGACTTGGCCATTACAGAACATTAGTCTTGCTTTTGCATTATGTACTCTGAAGCACAGCTGAGCACAAAATGAAGTCTAAAGCATTTGGCAGAATCTGAGCAGATATTTTAGCCATAATATATTCAAGTTGCTATTTGTCTTATTTGTCTCACCTGTCACTGGTTCACTGATTATCCTTCTTTGGACCACATTTGGTAACTTATCCACCTCATAACTGATCCTTTGGATATGCCCTGACCCAGTCATGTAGCCATCACTATCTGGCCCTTGTCGAAGGAGTTCGGATCCTTACACTTGCCCATTTGTCCTGCTTCCATCACATCAGCTTTGAGAACTGTCTGTTCACTTGATGTCTATCCCACCCTTTGACAGCTGCTGCAGAAATGAGATAATTAATGTTATTCACTTCACCTATCAATAATTCTAATGTCATAGCTGATTTGTGTTTGTGTGTGTGTGTGTGTGTGTGTGTGTGTAGTAACTAAATGTGAATTTATGATGATGATAAATGATGAAAATGATTTTAATTTTTCATTGTATATTATTTTTAACTATTTATACTTTCATATATATATATATATATATTTATATTTATATATACACATTAAAAAAATGTCTAACTTAATATTTTTGTGGCTTTATGTTATCTGATAGATTTAAGACCAAGAACAACAAACAATGTTTTTAATAACAGCCACTATATTCACAATATTTTATCTAACTTCTACGGAAATTCATCCCATCAATAATCTTTAATAATAATAATAATAATAATAATAATAATAATAATAATAATAATATTATAAAACATCATCTACTTAATTAAACACCTATACTCCAGATTTCACTATGACACAGTTTCTCTATCTCTTTTCCTCTCTTTTTTATTAAAATATTATGGACTCAGCTGGCAGTTGTATGAAATATATGATAGAAATGTTTCATCATATAATAACGGTGATCAAGCAGAAGAATGTTATATTGATTTGCAGCGACTCTACTCTCTAAGGGTACAAGTGGCGCCAAACCATGTCACCGCAATTTTTCACAGAGCATAACAGGCTCACCATTTTTGCTTTAATTTGTCACCCAGCTGTAGTATTCATACATGAATTACACAGACTGGGTAGTGAAACCAACAGTGGTAACATATTGCAAAGAGCATTTTAATTAGGAAAAGCAAAGAAAACAAATCAAGTTTTCATTGTATATTCCTACCAGTTTCTATTAAAGTTCTCCTAGAATCTATTGGTGCAAAAGCTATCCGATTGTGCTACATCCACATTGGCCTGCCTGATGATCAATGCTTCTAATTCCTCCCCATTTACGTTTTAGTTGTAACATAGCAATTGACTTAATGAAAAATGAGTAGCAGCTATCATGAATAAAGGAAATGGTGATGCATTAGATCTATTGCATCTGATTAACCTGCGGTCAATCAACTGGAAGGTCTTTCGTGTGGCTGAAGTTGCAGTGCAGACCTCCCCTGCTATTTTCCCTCATAGCAAGAGTTATGATCGTCTGCCACTTGTGAAATGTCAAAGCCTCATTAAGCTTCCAGCACTCTGAGACACTTTTCATGAGGAAGAGACAAAAACAGCAATATGATAATGAAGTAATACATGCAGATGAGCAAGAAAGTGGAGTAGAGCTAGCTGGAATAGGAGACAAAATAAAAGAAGAAAAAAAAGTCTTTTCAGTTGTGAGGAGTCCTGCAGAGCTAATTTAATACCCTATGTTTAACAGTGTGTCAGTCTGTTTACAATTCGCTCTCTGCATAATACAGCCCACTTCAAAGCGGTCGCCTTCTGGAACAAATGGTGCATGTGTGCATGCATGGATGCTTTCAGAAAGATAAATCAAAAGATGTAGGGCTCACCCTGTCAAATTTTGTGCTGTGCATGTACATGTTGTGGTTAGTCAACGGTGTCATACAGTACAAGTGAATGTTTGAAGACTATGGTTTGGGCTCAAAATGTGCACACAAGTGTTGGCCTAAATGGTGAGGCAATTTTACAAAGCCTAGATCTCTGTCTCTTTTGATTACTCAAAAAGGTATGACTAAAAGAAAATGAAGCACACATACAGTACACACACTCACAGGATGAGAGAGAGAGAGAGAGAGAGAGAGAGAGAGAGAGAGAGAGAGGTGGGGGTGGGCAAAGGTAAAAAAAAAAAAAAACACACTTGGCATAAATGGAACAGATTTTTCAAGGACATTCCAAAACAATTAAATTGTGCTTTGGCTAACTTTCCCATCAGTCCTTAAAATTCAGAAATCAAAGATTGATTTTGGATGTCGGCCAATTTCATTTGATCAGAAGTGCATTAAATGGTAGGGAAGAAAGCAGATTGAATTCAATGTTCAATTATTTGTGATGTTATATTAGTTATATAGCCCTATGAAAGCCAGGAAGAAAGAAAGACACTTGTCATGCTGCTCAGTGTTTCTGTTTAATAAAGGAACATTTTAATGTTTTCAAATGTAAAATGACATACAGTCTTGTCTTTATCTCTTTGTCCTGTGTCACTTTAGGCTGTTAATTGTATATATTTATATATTAAATTGTACTCATATATTAATATAAAATGTGATGCCCACAGAGGTCACAGAATTTCAATTTGAAATTCAGGGGATGACATGACTTCATTATCCATGCGATAAATGGCTGAATATTTATAACCTACAAGAATCTCAGTTTCCTAAATTTGCTGAAATGAGATTAATTATGCTTCATTTTAGAGCTTTTATATGCAATAAAATGAGAGCAGCTGTCATTAAAGTGCAGTCTTTAATTTCTTGCCCCTTCTTTAAATCGATAATTATATACATTGATCTGATTAAGTGTATATTTGGAAATTTTTCATTAAACTTTTTCATAAAATCTTTGACTATTTGCAAAAACAAACAGAAGTCTAACCATACCAATCAAAAACAGGCATATTTACACTTAGTATGATTCTGGGCCGCCTCCGCCTTGTGTGTGTGGAGTTTGCATGTTCTCCCCGTGCCTCGGGGGTTTCCTCCGGGTACTCCGGTTTCCTCCCCCGGTCCAAAGACATGCATGGTAGGTTGATTGGCATCTCTGGAAAATTGTCCGTAGTGTGTGATTGCGTGAGTGAATGAGAGTGTGTGTGTGCCCTGCAATGGGTTGGCACTCCGCCCAGGGTGTATCCTGCCTTGATGCCCGATGACACCTGAGATAGGCACAGGGTCCCAGTGACCCGAGGTAGTTCGGATAAGCGGTAGAAGATGAAGATGATTCTGGGCTTGTTTAAGGGAGTGGTTCAGAATCACAGATTTATATGCTTTCAATGCACATTGGGATGTGGTAGCCTAGTGGTTAAGGTGCTGGACTACCATGCAGAAGGTTGTGAGTTTGATTCCCAAGGCCCTTAACCCATAATTGCTCAGTTGTATAAAATGAGACAAAAAAGTAAGTCCCTCTGGATAATTGAGTCTGCTAAATAATGTAAATGTGGCAAAATTCTTTCCAAACCAATGATGAATAGAGCAAATACACATGTCATTGTGCTGTTGGGTTTTCAAAATGGAAGGTCACAGGACCATCTCTTTCCTTTTATTACTTTGGTACACTCAAGCAGTAAAGAACAGCACTTTGTGGATCTGTGTGGTATGTCATCATGCAGGAATATCTCCTGCAAAAGTAGACCTAATCTAGGGTCTCATACAAGAAGATTTTTAGCCATGGTCTGGTTTTATATATCAATAAAATGTTCCGTATCCGCTGCTGACCACAAAAATCCTTTCCCTGCCATTGTGAAACTTAAAATAGGAAATAACATGAGAAGCTGAACCACTCACAGCACAGAGAGTGGACAGCTTCTACACCTGATGCCACCCACACAGGAGTTCAGTGAAAGCAAACTCCAGACCATTGTTTTTAAAAGAATCCATGAATCAGTTGCCAAGATTGTTTTTTGGCTCGCAAACTCCTTTTCTTTCACTAAAATTCACTAAAAAGAGTCCAGAAAAAAAGTGTGTAAAATGACCTTAATCACATTAAGCATCACATCTTTACCTATAGTAATAGCCTACAGTCACAGTGACATGCCCTCACTTTCTTTTGTGTTTCCATACATGTTTTACCAATTTCAGGACCCACTCAAGGTCCAAAATCCACCGTGTGTCCCAGTTCTGTCTGTTCTTTCCCTGTTGTGTATGCTAGAATATGTATCAGGGGACAGATGCATACACAGTCAGAAAAAAAATCACCTGCAGGCTGCCCTTTCACTGTACTCCAATGTACAGGCAGAAACTTGTGAGAAAGACTACTCTCACTGGAAGTGTGGTACTGCCATACGATCAGTGCAGAATAATCAATGAAAAGAAATATATGGGACACGACTCACAAGTAAGTGGATGCTCATAATAAAAGCTTCATGCAGACTGGCTGCTTTTATTTGGGTCTTGTTATTTTTATGTAACCTAGATGCAGAGTGGATGTGTTTAAATGTCCGGGTCTTTTTATTTTTTTCAAAGTGTATTCATTCTTCTGTTTGTTTGTTTGTTTGTTTAATCACAGTGTAATTTCAGTGCATTGTGACGATGAACAGAAGATCTCTTTAATGTACTGTTCCGTGTAATATAATGTTCCATGAAGCAAAAGAAAAATGCCATATATAGAATATGGTTTTGTCTATAGAATAATATTTGCAAAATTATCTTGCATTTATACATTGTTGTTGTTTGTGGTGGTGATGGTTTAGTTGTGGCACCTTGGTTGGTCTCTGGCTAATACACATATAAGTTTCATTCCTACTGTATAATATGATTTAAGATGAATGACTAAATAATAAATTATGGCCTTTTAACGTTAAACTCATGAAGGGTTTGATGATGTTTAAAATGAGGTTAAGTTAATACTTCGGTGTTTAGTTCAGAGTACTCCATAAACAGGACTGGGTTAACAATAATCCATGATGAAATAGAAACCATGCGAATAGTTAAAAGATGTAAATACAGTAGATTATATACTACTGTGTTTATGCACTTTGTGATTACTTCATATGCACATTGTAAACAATGGTTTGTGCTGATAATAAAAATACCTTAAATTGCCTTAGCAATGTCATCTTTATTGATTGTAAATTTAGAACATACAGTACAGGAAACTATTACATGCAAATTTCTTTAATCATCCCCGGGTCTGAACACAAATGAATGAATCCAGGTTTACCAGAATTACTAGTAAAATGTGTATAATAATAAATAACTGACTCTTCGCTATGTTTTAATCTGGTACTGGTGGTGATGAACCTGAAGCCAAATCCTCAAGGTAGAAGAACTCACTGGCATCCTCATACGGGATGCCAGTCCTTAACAGGACACTGTACACTTACACATTCACACACGTATTCACACCTAAGGGCAATTTAGCATAGCCAATCCATCTTTGTATTTGGATGGTGGAAGAAGTTGTAGGAAACCCATGATTACATGCAAAACTTATAAAAGCAGTAACTGGGGAGCCACTATACCCACTGTACCACCAACAACCCATAAGATTTCAGATCATTTTATAATAATAATAAGAAAATAATAACAATTTCCATTTTGAATCCTTTGAAAAGTGATAAGTAATTATATTTTAATTAGCTGAGTTACTACATTTAATTATGAGAAATTGTTGTCTTTGTCACCCAGAACATATGCCATTTAATAACAAATGTTAAATGAACGTAATTGAACCGAGCAAGCTGTTATTCATTGATGGATTATCCTGGTCAGGGTCTTGATGCCTAGAGCCTATCTAGGAAATACTCTGAAACACAAGCAGAAATACACTCTAGACTGTAATCCACTGCAGTAGTGGTTACTATATTCCTGATAATTATATAGACTTTTACTATCGTTGATCTATCTGTAATACCACCAGGCAATACATCCCCGAGAATGTCTTTATGCTAAGAAAAAGTTCTTGTGTTAAAAGAAAAACTGCTTTAATTTTCACACATATAATTACAATGTGTCAAATCAGTTTAACAGGCATTGAAAAATAATGGACCTGCTTAATAGCTATAATAATGTGACGTTCCTTGAAACTAGGTGTATACAGTATGCAGCATATTCCGCAATGTTATAATAGTTCTAAAACCATGATGGATTTAAACATAACAATAATAAATAAATTAATTACAGAAGTGGAAAATTGTTGGATGTGTAAAATAGAAAGTAATACATGAATTGAATTCACTGTGATAGTATTCAATTCTTCCTATCTGACAGGTTCCAGACATGAAAAGAATCTTTTGCTCTCACTTAACACAATAAAATATGTTGGTGGAACGAAAGAATTTCCACATGAGACAGGTATCTAATAAAAGAAAGGTCAAAATCAGCAGCTCCTGCAAACAGAGGTGGACGTTGACAGGTCTGGTATTTACTCTGCAGGAGTTCCCATTGAGCGGGTGAGCAAACTGAAGAGGAGAAACACGTGCTTTAGTAAGGGAGAGCTCACTGTATTTGCATTCTGCTACTCACTGACAGCCTTAGTAGGCAGGAGGTGAGGGGGAACACGGTCTAGGTAAGAACTTCATGCTGCACATATTCTACAAATCCAATGCGCTATTAGAATTTATGGCCAACAAACCATAAGAAGACCTAGATTTGACCTTAACTAAACCCTCTAAGGTAAATTCAATATTTATTTTTGACACGGTTTCCTAAGCAGTGTTTACTGCTGTGTCAACAGCATCACCAAAGATAAGAGGCTACGTTTAATTAATTAATTAATTGATTACTGGGTTCCTGATCCTAAGCTCAGGTTACTGTCTGTGTAGAGTTTCAAGATTGGACTTCCCTATCTTTGTAATAGATAATAGATCTAACATTTTATTAATAAAGTGTAAGACATAGTATCTTGGACAATAAATAATCTTGAACAAATTTCTGTCTTTTGAAATGTTTTTTTTTTTTATATTAATTTTTGATGTTATTACTTTAAACATATTCATTTTGAGTGCATAATATCAAATCATTTTTGTCCTCAGTTTTCTAGAGCTTATACACAAGAATTCTAAATATTTCTGAAGTAAGTATTTTAGTGTTTGGACATTTCAAAATGGACATTTCAATGGAGTAATGATCTTCATGAAGCAATTAGATAACCACACACATTAACAAAATAAGGTAAATACCTATGAGCAGGCACAATCCACTTAAATCTACAAATACAGATATTAGAAGCTTATTACTTTGGGAATCTAAATGGCAGGGCATTTAATGTGTTTGTAAAAATCCCTTTCGAATATTGGACATCTGCTCTGGGGGTTTGATTATAATCAGATTCTCCACAGACAGGCTGGAATTAGTGTAACTCAATAGCCATGACTTAAAAGTAGGAGTAATTCCTCTGTAAATGGAACCTCCCTGAGCTAAATCCAATACAAAACAATAAGCATCCTGACTTTGTTCTATTTATGGAGATTTATGCTTTTTCCAGCATTAATGAATTCACCCTTATTAATCAAAGTTGTATATAAATGAAAATAAATGTGTATGCCTGGAATAGACTGTGTCTGAGTCAAGAAAATTTGGTTTGAAATTAAATTATAAATCTGATGATGATGAACTGTGATGGACACCTAAAAAAAAACAAAAAAAAACATACATTGGTGATGGACTAGATTCTGATGAAACGTAATAGGTTTAAGTTCAGTGTAATAAAACTTGTATGCCTCTGATATGGTCACATCACCACCCTGCATGCATAACTCTCATGTAACATTTTAATGTATGATAAGATAAAAAAAAAAAATGACTTGGTCTTTTTTCCAGTCTTCAACTGGCCAATTTTGGGGTGGTAGCCCGTTCACCTCAAGGTTTGACATCCATTCTGAGATGCGTTTTTGCTAACAATGGTGCAATGAATGCATATTTGGGTTACCATAGACTTTCTTTCATATCAGACCAGTTTCTTATTAGCAGACCCTAAATTCACAGGATGTATTTTGTTTTTCACACAATTTTATGTCAACTGTAAATGCTAGAAGATCAACCAGCTCACCTAAGGTACATTAAATTACCCCATTCACTGCTTCTGATGTTTAATGTAAGCAGTAACTACACCTACAACATTAACTACCCATCTCTTTACTTTGATAGCATGTTGTGTCTCCTTTGATTTTCAGATTAGAATAAATTCACCCCGGCTTGCATTCTACAAGACATTGTAGTGTAGTAATATTTCACCATGCTGAAATGATTATATTGTGTCCTTTCTACCTCATCTCAAAGAAACATGACAGAGCCGACATCTTGGTATGCACCTGAGACCAATAGTTATTTCACACACAGAAAGAAAGAAAGAAAGAAAGAAAGAAAGAAAGAAAGAAAGAAAGAAAGAAAGAAAGAAAGAAAGAAAAGGAAAATGAATTATTTTAAATAAAATATTTTTTTTATCTATAATTCCAAAAAATGCCCTCAAATTAAAAAAGTGTCCCAATATTATTTCTATAATCTTCAGTGGTTATTTTTATTATCTTTGCTAAAACACAAAATGTACACCTTATGGAGCATTACACAAGATTTAATCCAGGTTCATGTGATCCATATGTATTCATTTTGATCTTGAAAGGCAAATAATATATAAATATATTGTAGATAAGTCTGCATAATGCATGACAAGGTGTTGTTCCTGAGTAGTATTGGAACTAAAGTAAACACACTCACAGGTTTCTCACCTTTAGATCATCAAATGCACCATGTAAAACGTCTGTGGATTTAATGATTCAATGTTACTCACATCTGTAAAAGCATTCCAAAATATGGCATTTTTATGCAGCCCAGAACCCCTAACTGCCAACATTTTGTCCCCAGAATACTGATGCAAGCTCTAAGTATGTATGCATGCTGAAAATATTAATTTGCAAAATCTTGTTAAACGTTGTGGTTGTATATGTGCATGAATTTTGTTTGGGCTGTGGCTCTAATTAGTGTGTTTCTCCAGATATTGGCATAATTGTGTTTAATGCTTTGCCTGATCTCTGGATTATTCTTTTGTATTGTCCTTTGAATTGTGCCATGACTACCCATGCTTCATAGACAATAGTCTGGGTTGTAAGCCATGGATCCTTACTGTCTCAAGGTCCGCTACTAAAACCATCATGTTCAACAGCTCTAGCAGATCATCTCCAAGTTTCAAGCACAAGCTCCAAAAATCTTTTCCACATATTATTTCTCTGACAGTAATCAACTCACCCTGGTGTTGTAACTGTTTACTGGAAGAGCAGGTGTTGTATTACCATCATCTATGACAAGCAAGAACTAGTCTGGCAAATCTTTCATCAATTTGAACTTGAATATTGAGAAGTATTCTATGACCAGGAAAGAGAACGTGAAGTGCTCTAGACTACAACTACGGTATGGAAAACTGTGGAATAAACACTAATTGCTTATAACTGCATTTGAATGAAGCCATTCAGTAACAGTTAGCAAATCCTCGACCTACAGTACCCTTGTCCTGTTTATTTCAATGTTTTCTCTTAACAAGCATACCCACTTCAAGTATGGAAGGGTGGTTAAATTACTGATTATTTGAGCCAGACATGTTGGAGACAGAGAAAAATATAAAGCATTAGTAAGGAATTAGGAACTTGTGATCTACAGCAATCAAATGATCAAAACTATGGGAATGGAAACTGTGTGTGTAACAAGGATTAAACACAGGTCACTCAAAGTTAAATTCAGTGTTGAAGAGAAGATTTGTGCTGTGGAGAAAAGAGCCATTTCTGGGAAGGATGTCAAGCATGTCCCAAGCGGCACTGCCCCCGGTGGGAATTGCTGTCACAAACTTGTTAGGATTGTACACTCACTGGATACTTAATTAGGAAAACCTGTACACCTACACATTCATGCAAATAGCTTATCAACTATTTATGTGTCAGCAGTGCAGTGCATAAAATCATAAAGATATGGGCCATCAGCTTTGGGTAATGTTCAATTCAACCATCAGAATGTGGAAAAAAATATGGTATCATTGATTTTGACCATTGCAGACAGGTTGTGTATTTCTGTAACTGTGGATCCTGAGATTTTCAGGAACAACTATCTCTACACCCATAATTCCATGAAAACGTACTTCATAACTGATTTGGAGTTTTCAAGAAACCATCACCATAATCATCTTCATTAATCATTTCTTTAAAGACCAAACTTCCAACTACCCTATAAAGATAGGATATAATATTCCAGAGATTACAGAATGAACAATTAGTTTAATTATGGATAGCATTTCATCCCACTATCTTTAACTATCACTTGGTCACTTTGGAATGCAAAAATTAAGAAATATGAAGGACATCTTGTCCAAAAATACTTCAAAACAGGCAAGAAAGTTCAATGTCCGGATGACCGACCAGGCTCGCTGGGAAGATGCTTTTCAATTTACCATTCATTATTCCCATGACCCATTGCAGGATTGCTGGGATACCTTTAACATTATAATTTTCATTTTAGGGGAAACACTTAAGGGAATAACTCAAAGATAAAAAGGGAACTTGGTCAAGTGGCTGAAGGTATAAAGACATGGATTCTTTTTGGATACAGCTTACAGTATATGCATGTAGCATTAAGTGAACATGAGATGGTCTCAGATGCCAAAGTCCTAGATTTAGCACTGCGGTAACTGATATCAGCATCCTCTCTCTCTCTCTCTCTCTCTCTCTCTCTCTCTCTCTCTCTCTCTCTCTATAAATATATATATATATATATATATATATATATATATATATATATATATATATATATATATATATATATATAAACATATACTTTTTTATACATATACTTTTTTGACTTTTGCTCATTTCACTTGAGTGAGCTTTGCTTTATGGAATTTTTTTGGTGTCAAAACAAATTCAAATGAAAATCAGCTCTGCTGTGTATGTGTTTGGTAAATTATGGGTAATTGCCATTCATCAGCATACACATGTGAGTATGAAGACACTGTTTCTAAAACCATTGTAAACATTTACACACATTTATACAAAACGTATTTAACAGGTTGATAAATGAGTCCAGTGATAATTTCTTTATGATCTTTGAGCTTTATTCCTATGAATTGCAGTCCGCTCAGATATCATTTGGCTCCTCTCATAGTTTAATTTCAGTCCTAGAGCTCCCACATTTTCCACACCAGTATGCACAAATCCTGGCTTTGCATTGGTCCACTTTGACTATTTTGTATATAAAATTGGATGAATTCCTTTGGTTTAATGGAGACCTTTTTTTGGAATGTTTGGAAATGGTCTGATGGAACATTAATATCAAGAAATGATTATCTTTCTGTTTCCTATAGCCTAGTTCCTAGTATTGACACTTGTCATTTACTTGTTTGGACAATATAGCTATTGAGTTAAACTCTCGTACCTCTGAAGTCAGTACTGAAACTGTAAATAATGCTATGTGGACAGCCTGTTCATTAGCCACTGATCTGTTGTTAACAAGCTCTACTGCTTCAGTTGTAGAGAGACTAACTGACGCTACAAACCATTGCTAGGTTCAGTAAAATCATGCTTTAGAGGTTTGGTCATGCTTTCTCATGACAGGAAACTACTTTTGTGTTCTGGACTGCCACGGCAAAGCCAGTGCAGTTTTGCTATAACCCTGCACTCTTTGAAAACTGTGGAAATAATGTGATATCTCAGATGAGAAGCTAGAGGCAATCTTTTGCTTTGTCTGTTTGTATGTGCCATGGAAAAAACAAAGTAACCTTTTAACCCTTCTTGTGTCTGCCTATCAGGGGGCACGGTGTCTTAGTGGTTAGCACGTTCGCCTCACACCTCCAGGGTTGGGGGTTCAATTCCCACCTCCACCTTGTGTGTGTGGAGTTTGCATGTTCTCCCCTTGCCTCAGGGGGTTCCTCCGGGTACTCCGGTTTCCTCCCCCAGTCTAAAGACATGCATGGTAGGTTGATTGGCATCTCTGGAAAAATTGTCCATAGTGTGTGATTGCGTGAGTGAATGAGAGTGTGTGTGTGCCCTGCGATGGGTTGGCACTCCATCCAGGGTGTATCCTACCTTGATGCCCTGATGACGCCTGAGATAGGCACAGGCTCCCCGAGACACGAGGTAGTTCGGATAAGCGGTAGAAAATGATTGAGAGAGTGAGAGTGTCTGCCTATGATAGGTCCATGTATTAGTGTGACCTGGAGTAGTCCATCTTTACCTGGTTCCAACCTTTTATTTGCTTTTATTGTATTTTCATGCATTTTAGTCAGTCAAACCAACATGTAAAGCCAGTGCTTTGTTTCTGATATTAATTTCACCTCAAGGGCTAAAGTTAATAGACTTTTTAAGATTAGAACTTTACTTAATAACATTGTTCTGTATCTGAAATGCCCATACTGTTAGGTGTCATGACAGCACCATCAGAAAAATAGAAATGGCAGAAATACATAAATATCCTGAGTATATCTAGTGAGTATGCCCAGCATGCAATTTTTTATACATTTATATCTTTTTATAAGTGCTATATTTTAGATATACCTTGACTGTGGCAGAGGTCACAACTGATGCAAATGATGATGACCACAACTGAAGAATATGGATAATAGGTCTTAGGATACAAAATTGAGTTTAGGCACTTTCAATCTTATATATATATATATATATATATATATATATATATATATATATATATATATATATATATATATATATATATATATATATTTGCTAGATAATACAGTGGGCATTTTATTATTATTTTTTTTTAGATAATGAGTTACTTTAAGCCCCTGTTCTTCTAGCCATAAGCAAACATTTATGACAAATGCACATCCAAGTTTGCAGAATCTGTACCATTTTATTGCACATTTGTTATGGTAGACTTCTGCCAAATATTAAGCTTTGAGTTGAGCCAATATTTAAGCAATGTAATCCTAGGCTATTTTGGAGTAAGCAACAAATGGTGTTGCTTTTAGCAAAAAGATATTATCCTGCTTTGCAATTGCAGTCATAACACTCAGCATATTTGGATCCAATTTACCACCCTTTCAGCTGGATGATACAGAGTGAGCAACATACTGTAAAAGTACAATAAAAGCAAATAAATAATTAAATAAACTAGTAAGGCAACAGTAACAATAGGTATGGTTAAAGAAAAACCTTTAGACAAGAACATAATAAGTTTCTACTGTATATGCATGTTCTTGTAAGCTCCAAAACAAATGACACAAACAAGCTCAAATTCTTTAGTGTACTGTATTCCGGTTCTTCTGATGATGTTGTTCCATTTTCCCTGCTTCAGTGAAGATGCCACTTAACCTCAATACTCCTTTGAGGATGTCTCTCGACCTTTGCGATACTCTTGAAACATCTCTACTCCCTGCTGTTGAAAATGCTCCACCCATGGCTTTGCAGAAGATAACACTTCCCTTTGAGGTTTTGTGGAGACCATATTGCTTTGCAGATGATGTCGCCCAACTGCCTGACCTGTACAAGTAGTTGCGCTACCCTTAGTCTTCACAGAGGCCAATGCTCTGCCACCTTGCTGTGTTGTGGACACCCCTCTTCCTCTGTATTCTGCTGAGGATGTCATTATATCTATCTGCTCTGCTGAGGATGCCACTCCTGTTGGCCAATGCCTTCATTGATGCCCATAGAATGCCCTGTCTAGCACTTCCCTCAGATGCTCAGAGTATTTAACCCTCTTGGAGAAGGCATAGTATGCATTCTGGATGGTACTTCCTATTGACTTAATAGTGCTATTGTGGGTCTTATGTTCTCAATCTAAACATTTATTCAAGCCACTGAATAGAATTATCAATAAGCAAAATTGTGTTTGAACACCAGGTTTATAATTACAAATGTACATGAATGAGATTCCTCTGGAGCCTTTCAAGGTGTTGGAGACGGCTGGTGATGTGGACCAGCAGTTGAATTTTAATTTTAGTGGAATCATATCCCCTACTTTCCCTAGAGGTCTTTGCAATGGATTGTCTGTCTGATAGTTCTCTAGCCTTGCACAGCTTTGTCTATGGTTATAGAAGTAAGTTAAAGTCTATATGTCTTTGTTAATGGATCTATAACCTATAATCTATAACCTATAATCTATAATTTTTTTTGTGAGAGCTATTACTGAGGGGGTAACAGATTCACTGCTTTTTGTCATGTGGTCTCTCTTTGAGTGCAGTGTCCACATTCTTGGTGTTAAGTCAAAACCATTTATGGTGGATATTGGACTTTATCAAAGGTAGGTGTTCTTTCTACTTTTGTATGATTTTTGTGAAAACCGTACACTATCAAAATGAAACCATTAATAGCTTTTAAGGCACAATAGGTAGTACACTTTCCATTTACTGCTTGAAATTAAATGTTACTGCTCAAGTCCACGGAGGACTTTTTGACCTCCCTATGTGAGCCATCTCCTAATGACAACTTTGCAGGATGAGAAAACTGAACCACTATGAGCTGGCAATGTAGACAAGACTATTGTGAATTTGGGGCAGATATAATCTTAAATAAAGTCTAAATGTTGCATTTTGATTTTACATGAATTTTGACACAGGTCACATGGGTGTACTGGATAGCTAGTGTTCAGTTTTATTTCACACCTCCACCACTTAACTTTCTCTCTTCTATCTTAACATCTGCCTATGGGATCATTCTGTGTTCTTCCAAGAGCAAACTGTCAGTCAAAGCCATACATCTTAAAACACACGACCTGTACAGTATGTGTTTAGCTATATTTACATTCAGAGCATTAGGCAGACACCCTTATACAGAGTGACTTACATTTATTTCCCTTATATAACTGAGCAGTTGAGGATTAAGGTCCTCGGATTCCAACTCATAGCCTTAACCACAGAGATACCACTTCCCAATAATGTATATGAAACCTGCATATATATGTAGTTTATCAAGTTCCACATTGCTGTCATGGCCAAGACAGCCTTATGGCTCTTCTGCCAGACAACTACTGTATCTCTGGTTGAACTCTCCCAGTTCCATTGCATTGGCTTCTACCCAGTATCAGCTGATTTCCCAAACCATAATTGCTAAGGTCATCCATTCCTTGTCTGACACTTTTCCAAGCCAGGAATTGCCCAAAGGAATATACCTTATTGCAGGTTCCTGTTATCCGGATATCCTGATAAGGAGTGGCAGTATAACTACAGTAAAACCTGATTCAATAGCCAGCAGACAGGGTATATACACTCTAGAAAACAAGTTTAGGGGTTTTTCAGTTATGCCCATGAGGTAACCTGTACAGGATTTATTTAGAACCATACTGCAGTGTTTACCTATCAAAAGAGCTTGTTTGAATGTGCAGCTTTGTAAAATTGCGTTAATGATATAAATATTTTCTGTATGTACGAATGAATATGTCAAGTGTAATGCCAAAATATTTCTATAATGTTTGTCTGTCAGATGGTCCACCACAGTGGACCATCTGGTCCGCATATTTGATTTGGATGCCCTTCCTGACATAATCCTACTATTTTATATGGTCTTGAGACCAGGACTGAGCTTTAACCCCTCAGTGGCTGGGTCAGTTCCCTGCCCAGGAGCCCGAACCCAGGCCACAGCAATGAGAGTGAGGGACCATGCCTCTATACTACCAGTGGACTAGCAAGCACTTTTAATCAATGTGTTAAATCACAGAATTTGTCAGACAGAACCTTATAATTTAAACATCTATAAATGAACAATTGTAGATGTACAATTGTAGAAGTGTTTGGTATAGAAAATGTGTTTACTCTCACAATTGTCATCGTATCTGAGATGCTGTCAGGAATGGATTGCAAGTACATTGAATGCAAGTACATTGTAGTTTATATTATAGCAGAGCAAGGAAGCAGAGGAAAAATCCTCAGTGAATCAAGGAGGCAGTACAATGTTCATAGCAGAGCAGTTACTTTATCAATCCTCTTTTTTTTTTTATTATGTGAGCATCCTCTTTGGGGCAGTGGGGCAGATGGACATGCTCAGGAAAGCAACAAGGCAGCGCAATATCCTCAGTGGTGCTGAAGGGGTGAGAGATGGTCCTAGCCTGGTCAGGAACAGGAAAAGTGTTGCTTTGCATCCATTTAATCTTTCCTTGTTGCTCCTACATCAGGTGCTGAAATTACAAAAGTCCTGCTGTAACAATTGTTTGTTGATTCTTTCGGTCAGGAATAGGTTGTAGAGAGAAATGCATGTGCGAGACACAATACATATCAAGGTGACAATGATTAAAGACCAACAAGGAGTGCTATAAAATGCATGACTTAAATACCAGTGATATTCAGATAACAAAGTAATTCAGGTGCTCATAGTCCTGTGCAGGTGATGTGCAGTGGCTGATGGAGTCCAGGGTTGCCAGGTTAAAGCAAAATTAGCCCTGTAATATATAGTCATTGAATGTTTTTCTGCATTCTCTTAGTCATTGCAGCATTGTGCATATACATTTCGTACTAAATGTACAACCTCATCCACTTGATAATCCCTTTTTCTTTTTTTTTTTGCAATATATCTTACAATAAAAGTCTTCTGTACATCATAGACAAACTATCTGCAATAGCACTTTGCTTCAGCAACCCTGTCAGTCAGCATTGTTCAGCAACCATATCATTAAACGTCCTGTAGACTTCTCACCTAAACATGCATCGTGAGCATGCAATGTCTTTCCTGCCCCAGTGGGCCTCTACTACTGCTTGCTGCAGTGTCTAGTTTGGTGGAATAAAGTGAAGAAGTGAGCACACTGACCCATGATTACACAACATCTAGAGCATTAGCTTATACCGCACCAATGCAACATCCTTTTATGTCAAATAGAGACATCTTAAAAAATGGTCACTTAAAAAAGATATTTACTATGTTGCCTGATTTAAAATATATTCAGTTGGATATTAGGTCTTTGTGAAGATTAACATTTGTGGAACAGCTGATATGTTGCTATCGCCCCACCTTCCCCTGTGGACAAGTACCTATGTGTACCGTAGGTGCCAAAAATAAAGATTTTTAAAAATTATGCTTCTTTTATCCTGGAATATTAATTCACCACTTCCTGTGACCCATGTTATTCTCCTTATGTTGCACATCTGTACTAACTTACACCCAAATACATCCGTCTACCTATTCGGTCTCTAATTCCCAAATGCGTCCAAATAAGTATTTCTGTATGAACAAAAGAAATAAACTAGGATGTGCATTTTCATGCTCGCATTCATCCTGGAGAGTCATTTAGCATGCAGTGAGGGGTCAGCTGTGACGTAACCATCCCTTTTTAAAACCCCACAAGCAAATGGCACCTTACATCAAGTCCACTTCGTTGCTTTGAGGGCTTTTTCCGAAAAATCATTGCTGAATAAGAATATATATATATATATACTCTATATATATAGGTATATTCTTGAGTGTAGCATTTTACAGGTATGTTTTTTCCTTTTAATTTACTTAAACTAATAATGTGCTCAAATGCATTTAGTTTGAAACCTTTGCTAGGTTGAAGCCTATCGGTTTGCAGTCTGATGAGCAGTCAGTAGCTTGGCGCCGTTGGCGGGAGCCGCGCGCGCTGACGTTTCAGCAGCAGCAGCGGTTACGCGCGCCGACAGGGAACGGCATCGCGCCTCTTCTCACATCCATCTGAGCGGCTCGCGCACACAGAGCACCAGCATCACCAGCGCACAACTTCACCGGGAGTCGCATCCGAGCCTGAAGTTAGAGCCATGCAACACAGTCGCCATTTAAACTCCAACCATTTCTCATCGACTTCTTTTTAACAACCAGAAAACGACATTTTCTGTTTCTTTCTTTCTTCTTTCTTTCTTTTTTTTTTTCTTCTTCATCGGAACATATTGTTTTTTTCCCGGTTGATGCGAGACCTTCTCCGTCATATGGAAACGATGTGGACCTTACACGACTCTGTTGGATTGGTTTTCTTTTCCTGTTTGTCGATCCAGATCGGATTTTCTCTTCAAGGTGAGCATAAAAAAAAAATACAAGAATTAGATCATATTTCTGATCAGACTTCAATCAAACTGATGTTTTCTTTGATCTTTTGGGATGAAGGTCTTTAATATCCATCACAGAATTCATCTGGATTGATGTGATTCTCAGGTTAAATGGCAGAATGATGATTTTTTTAGGACATGTTTCCTATTATTAGTAACAACTGTTGCTTTTGGTAACTGAATAACGTGCCTTTTGTCCCCGGTAGAGACTGTGCATGGTTCTCGCTCTGCCAGAGCTCGTGATGCTTTTTCTTCCCGTTAAGCGCGAGGGAATAAACTTTGAAGGGGCGTCACGCGCGAGCTGCATCTCAAGTTGTCGGATGTGCAGAAGCTAGGCTTGATTATGGGCTTCGGGGTCTCACATGCAGCCAAAAAAATCTTGAATGCAAAAGTCAGTGTCGACCATGTAAAAGCCTATTAACGTGTTTAAACCTCAAAGTATTTTTTTATTTGGTGTAAAAAAAGAATCATATGAAAAATTTTCCCCTGAAAATATTTGCCCTTATTCGTGCGCAAACAGAACCGCTATTGATCTTGAACCGTTACTGAGCAGTTTTTATTGCCTGATGGATGACATAGTTAAGTAATCAATAAAGAGTATCAGCGCAACAGCCTGCGCTTTTCTACTGCGCATTTGTGATAGCTTATGTATGGCCGCATTTGCTTCGCAGGCAGATTCACCGATCTGCCGTCAAACATCACTGCCAGGGAGGGACAGAACATTGAGATGGCGTGCGCTTTCCAGAGCGGCACCTCCTCCGTTTACTTGGAGATCCAGTGGTGGTTCATCCGCGCTCCTGAGGAGCCGAGAACGAGCGAGGAGGAGGAGGGGGAGGAGGAGTCGGAGGAGGAGGAGACCGAGGTAATCACGCGCGTTATGGTGATACAAGATGGTGAAAATCTGTGATTTGTGGGAAAAAGTATTAAAATAAATAAATAAATAAATAATTATATATGTATACTTTTTTATTTATTTATTTTTTTTGTAACTATGTAACTATATATATATATATATATATATATATATATATATATATATATATATATAGATTAGTTGTTAATATTTAATATTAATTAAGTTAATATTTTGTGTGTATAGTGTGCTATAGTGGGTGTGTATGTAGACTGAACAGATTTTTAACAGAAGCTATAGAAATAAATAATGAACAGTGTATTCTCACTGATTGGACGAAATAAGAAGGTTGGGTAAACATAAATATCTTATTTGTAACAGATTGAGAAGAGAAGACAGACAGACAGACAGACAGACAGACAGACAGACAGACAGACAGACAGACAGACAGATAGATAGATAGATAGATAGATAGATAGATAGATAGATAGATAGACAGACAGATAGATAGATAAATAGATAGATAGATAGACAGATAGACAGATAGACAGATAGATAGATAGATCGAATCTATCACTCAGCTACTATTCTGTAAAAAACGTCTATGAACACTATATAAATAATTAATTCATATTTTCTTTTTTGTCTATAAGTTTAACACAAATAATGTAAAAGGTATGTCAACACCATTGGCTTTAGTGAGTATTCATTTGCATCGTCTAGCCAAACTGATCATGAAACACTACTTTCTCCTCTAAATAAATTCACTTTGTAAAGAGTATTTGGATTTGTTCTTGATATTAAAATGATGAAAAATTCATTCACTGTATCTTATTAATATATGAATAAATATGTATAAATTGATCAATCTTCATATAAAGATATAAATAACATTTATATACTGACTTGCTTGACTTGAGCTGGAAAAGCCATGCTTTGTATGTAAGTTTCCATATCTATTGTGTAGAACTGCTCTGAAATGCAAAACCATCCATTGTCTCTCTACTGCAGAAACTGTTCTTATGTCTTTATTCTCCTCCCGCTTGACAGAGCTCAGAAACCTGCAGCGTTCTATAGTGTTTATCTATGTATGTATGTTTTGTTCAATTTCTCATATATATATATATATATATATATATATATATATATATATATATATATATATATATATATATCTATATATATATGTTCTTTATATAATTGGCTGTTATACTGTCAGATTTCATGTCAGTCAGATTCCACCAGCATGGTTCCTACCAAATTTAAGTCTCACCTTTCTTGAGATCCCCATAGATTTGTGTGACACACTCGCCGTAAGGCAACTGGACTCATTTTGAAGGACAGGATGTAGGACTGGGGCATATCTGGAGATGGCATCTTAGGCTTCCAACCGGCTTATTAGTAATGGCATTGCCTGAATGACAAGAAGACAGTGTGTGTCTGTGATGTTTCTAAAAGGAGCTGATTCTGAAACATTTGTGACAGCATTACAAAAGCTCGGTGACATTCATTTGTAGCGTGTGACATGTTCTGTGTTTATTTATAAAGCAAATTGTAATCTGTGTTATACCTTATCATGTCTAAGACTGCCTTGTGGCTTACATTTTAGAGAGGCACAGATATACCTCACCTTGTCACAATGCTTCATAATCACTTTGAGCAAATGCCATGGCTTGTTGTGACATTCCATTAAGTCATCAGAGCTGTTTTTTTATTACAGTGGAATTGCAGTCAACGGCACTGCAGTAATACCACTGCTTGCTCATATTAAGCCTTCACTCAATCACCGTGTATTTGGGGCCATTTTACAGTTTGTCATCACTGACACCAAGCACAGGATTGCTTCCTTTCACAAGTGCCTTTACCTTCACCTGGGCTACACAATGAGGTGAAGGTGCCTCTTTTTTCTCTTCCCAGAAAAATCTGCTTGGGTTTAATACCACTATTACAACACTATTGTTGTTGCTCATCATGCACATATTGCTGAGGCTTTGATCCACAATTTCTATCAATTTCAGATCGGGAATGACAGTAGCTGCTGTGCTGTATGTGGTGTTGTTCATAGAAACTCATTCTTTCCAGACCAGCATGCTTCACATGACAAGCAGCTGGGTCGCTGGTGAGCTGAGGCTTTGACAAAAACAAGGATTGAAGAGGTATTCTATAAAAAGCTGTTATTGACAAGTCAGAGTAATAAGATGAGTGACTACTGCAAATGGGTTCCGAGATGTTACACTAAAGGCGCTCACCTATGAAGGGTATCCATTAAGAACATGAATATGAATTTGTGTTGAGCATACTGGTGATGTGGACTGCAGCAGTGATTTTCTTGTGGAAGCATAATATAAAGCATGCCCTTTAAGATCTCACACTCTTAATAATGAATGAAGAAATATTTATTCAGATATTTGTAATTGTGTATTTATGAATGCTTGTGTTGGGATTTTTGTCTGGTCTGATCCTTGCTATTGTAATCCTAATGGGTGAAACTGATTTGTCTCAAAAAGGTTCAGTGACAGCTGGTGATGATATTGAATGCCATATAGCATGGGGTGTCATCGTAGGCGATTTGTGCATACCCATAAGAACCCAATATTAATTGCTTTCTTTTTTTAATTCAAGGGTTCCAGGCTTGTAATTATGCCAGAACACTTGCTATTAGACAGTTCTTTCGTTCACAACATTGAACACCAAACATACTTTATGTTTCTGTGATTTGTGCCTTTGCATTATTTGCACTGTGACTGCACAAAGTACCTATGCATCTGTATTTTGTGTGCTCTTTCTCAGTTACTGCTGATGATATGTTTTCGATGTTTGATTTTTAAGTGAAAAAGGCTTAAATAAATCTGAGTGGACACTAAATCAAAGGAATGATTCATCTCGATACTCTGCATGAATCTATAGTCAAGGTTATATAGAAATCAGCTCAATCTCACTCCTCCTTATATCATTCTATATATATATATATATATATATATATATATATATATATATATATATATATAATTTATATATATCTTACTTAGCTTCATTAACATTTTGCTTAGCATAATTATTGTATTTGTTCCAATACATGCAAATAAAATAAATAAATAAATAAATAAATAAATAATAATCCACGTCTGTAAAACCAACACTCAATAAGATGATCTGTATGTTAAAAATGAATTCCTTTTTTTTAAAACAACAAGGCCCTCCTAGACCATTTGTACAACCCATCCATTACATTATATTTTGTACAGCTTCTCCTTTATTGTTAATTGAATTCAAGCCTCTTTGTACTGAGTAGCTGTAACTATCTAGCCTGACAGATGTAGACAATTATATTATCAAATTGCAATAACTGGTTGAAAGGAACATTTGTACATAAACAAGTAAAAATCCTATTTGAAATCATGCTTACTATTCCTAAAAATATAGTCGTATCCGAATTCTGCGAGCAGATTAAAGCTTGTCCTACCATGGCAGAGACACATCAACAGTTCGTCTATGCATACACAAAATGATTGCTCAATGTCAAAGACAAATTCATCCCCCAAGCTAAGATTTGGGCTTAGATTCTCAAAAGCGTATTCATGTTAAGATTATTTTAAGTGCTACATGTGTATGTTTAAAAGAACCCTTTTTACTCCCATCTCCTTGTGATCTTTTGCAACTATGCTTTTGGGAACCATATTCACAAGAAGCTGAATTGAGGAATTACCTTTCTAGATCAAGAGAATGTCATACATAATACACTGCATATTCATTTTAAAACCATAAAACCAGATAAAGTATGCTATCTGTTTTATATTCCACTCTTTAGTGGAAAATTACCACTCTTTTTCCCCCAAATTACTTGCATTAAAATGTCCATTAGTGTATTCATGCCATTTATTAATATACAGTAAAACCAAGTGAGCTCAATGAATCAGTGTCATCAGCAGATTACCGAAACAACCTGCTCATCTGATCTGTTTAGATATTGACAGCAGACACATTTGATTACACTGACCCTCACCAATCTTATGTCAATGGTGTAATTAGCTTTTACAGTGCTTCTGACTTGTAGAGCATACAAGTGCCTAGTGGTCAAGGCCATGAGCCTGACAGCTGGGGTTTAGATGGCATGTGTGATATCAGATCACCAAAAACACATCTGGAATTTCTAAAAAGCAAGAGCATGGGTCAAGTGGCATGCTTGAATCTCCAAAATGAGGCTGTATACCGGTTATGCAGGCTTGCCTACCATGCATGATCAAACACTTGACAAAGACATGTGGGTAAGCATTTAATATTATGTACTGGCAGGATTCATAAGCATCAATGTCAATATTCTACAGTGAGAAAAGAGAGAAACCTGCATCACTGGGAATTGTTTGTGACTCATGAATTAAATATTACGCCTTGTTTATTACATTTTAGCTGATGATTTTTCATACAAACATTTGTGATTATAATGTCAATTATATGAATTATTTGTTGGAAAAATATAGCTATAATAGCTATAATAAAAACATGATCTGAGGAAGATATATTTAGCAATGCCTAAAATGTACGTAAGGTTGATTTCTGTCTAATATTTTGACTGTAAATAATTGCAGCGAGAAACAGGAAGAAAATAATAAACTAAAGGAATAATGTAAACCCTGCGGCTACTACTGTAAATATACGGTTACATAAACAATGCACCGTAGAAAAGAAAATCTGTAAATACATAAATTATTAGGGCAAAACAAGCCATTTACTTTTAGTAAAAGTTACAAATCCAATAAATATTACTTTTAGGTAACAGAAAACACTTACAAGTAGTGCACAGGTCAAATCATTTAAGAAAAATAGTGGTTAAACTATGATTCTGCAGTGATTTGATAAAACTGATAAAGTCAAGAAAAAAATCATGTATTTGCAAAGACATTCTGCTTAACAGACTATGTATTTTTCTGTGGAAATGTGATTTAGAGTGCAGACCCTTCACAGGCACAAGTAAATACAAAATCTATCTTTCAGGCTTTCTCTTGGTTGATGACAATAAGGATGGCAGCTCAATGAAAACGCTTGGCTCTGATAACTGCTCCTATCGACCAGCTCCTCATTAAGAAGACACATTGACAATCAGTGTTGTCGCTTTTCTGATCATTCTGTTACCTGCAGATGGGTTTTGGGTCTCAAAAAATGACTTATCTTATGTTGATCTATCACCAGCAATTTCATTTAAAGCAGCATATTAGAAACCACAAAACCAATCTGGCTTTGTGATTAAAGCAAGCTACTGTTTTACTTCTGCAAGAAACAGATCTGTACAAATAGTGCACAATTACAGTGAAACTGACAATCAAAGTAATGACAATGTTAACCTGTGATAATGGTAATTCAACATGGAGTATGTTGTCTTTCTGAAAGAACATCATCTATTAACTCAACAACACAATCAAGTGTTTTTTACACTTTACGAATTTAAATGGTTCATTAATACACTTAAATATATCAAACATATTAAATACATAATTATTGGGCCATTATGGTTCATTAGCTGTACTCAGGAAAGGGGGCATCCCCTAAACAATTTGTCAACAAAACTATTAAGAATCTATCCTTAAATCTACTGATTTAAGAATTATTTATTATTTCATGTTATTCTTTAAACCAGCAGTTGTCATACATTTTGAAGTCAAGGACTCCAGTAACTACAAAATAAATTTCACTGACTCCCTAAAAACAGATTTCATTCATGAACATAATCAAACTCTTCAAATATGAGCTTCATTATTTAAATGCAAGCAAAAACATTCTGCTGGCTATTTTTCACGGACACAAGGTGCTCCCCAGGGCTCACTATGAGTGGCACTACTTTAATGTATACATAATATACAGTATATTGCAGAAACACATCACTTGCACTGATATTCAAACATCTAATGACTGACTGGAGAATACACGCCTGGAAAATGGGAACTGTAAAATTGGGTTTATTTTTGTTCCTATTACTTATAAACACTTCCCAGTGGACATTTGCAATGGAATGGATCTCACGGTCTTTGCAAATGCCACTTAATAGAATTTGAACTAAGAACTGATCCAAGAGGGAGCTGTATTTGCACACGTAGACATAGTTTACAATACTGCTGTGCACTACAAAAGAAAGTGTAGGAACAGCAAAAAAGAGAACAACAAGTCATTGATCAGGGCATTTTTGTTTGTTTTCTTTGTTAGTGTACATAATTTCATTAGAACTTCTTTGAAAAGTTTAGTGGAGCATGTCAATATGATATATAGCTGGCCTAATTTAGGAACACACAGTACATCTGACCTTTAAGACCCGGGTGGGAAAATATTGTGAAGTTTAATGATGATTTAATTAAATAAAACTATACATCTTGCATTTCCTATTTTGTACTGCATATGTGTAACAATTAGAGGATAATTGGAAGATGTGATTGGGAACATTAGTATAGTACCATTTCCTCATTTAGATGACAGGCATGGATAAACATATTGGATAAAATATAAATATTTTTCCTTAAATCTTGTTAAGTGTTGGTACAATATTTGGCATGGCTGATTAGCTTTGATTGCTTCTAAATGTCATGGCATTTGACCTTAATAATCTGAGAGTGTGCCAGCATGGCAGAATAAATGTTTGTCCTCCATGTAGAATGCATGCATGCTGGTACAGGTTGAACTTGATTGGCAAAGAAATGATTGGCATTAAAAGTATAATGTAATGTAAATAAATAAATAAATATTTTTTAAGGAAAAAATAATGACACTGAGAATAAACTCTTATATTTAGAGTTAAGTGCATTTAACGAAGATTGAATAATAAAATTTGTTATTCTGACTTCAAACATAAGTACAACCTTTCAGACATTTTGGTATATTCATAATAATGTCACACTGAGTTCCATCCATCCATCTTCTACTGCTTATCCGGCACACTGAGTTGAGCTGTAAATACACCCAAAGAAGGGAGTTTAAATTTCATAATCTCTTATGCCACTTTAAAGTCTCAAGCATTTTTTTCTTTTCCTAGGTTAAGCTCAGGTTATTATTATTATTATTATTATTATTATTATTATTATTATTATTATTATTATTATATTTTTTTGCAGAAGAGAATGATGATTAAAATAATAATAAAAAAATAAAAATAAAAATAAATAAATAAATAAATAAATAAATAAACACGGCATTAATATCAGCATTAATATATTAATTTCACTTTTGAATTTAAAAAAATAAAATAAAATAAAAAATCTGTAAATACATAAATTATTAGGGCAAAACAAGCCATTTACTTTTAGTAAAAGTTACAAATCCAATAAATATTACTTTTTGGTAACAGAAAACACTTACAAATAGTGCACAGGTCAAATCATTTAAGAAAAATAGTGGTTAAACTATGATTCTGCAGTGATTTAACAAAACTGATCGTCACTGCTCCAAATGTTACTGAAAAAAATCTTAAACACATCTTATACAGTACACCTCCTGTATAGGAAGACCAGAAAATTAACATAACTATGAAATCTATCAATGAATATACATAACCTTACCAGCATAAATACTGACTTTATGTCGGTCATTCATTTCTAAATATTGCACGGATAATACAAAAGTTTACTTTTTACTTTTTAAACTCCAAAAGGATCAGATTGAGAAAACCTTCAATGAGCTGTTGGAGAAAGCCTTAAATGTTAAAACCATCTTCAGATATAACTTTTCTTTGTGATTTGATGAAAGCCTAAGATTTGATTTAGAAGCTACTTCAGTGAAGCTGCTCATATATCATGGGTGAAAAGTCAATTTTTCCTGAAAACAGACAAATAAGAATTGGTGTGAGTGTAGTGTTAAACCTGTACATTTGCAGTGTGTGTGGTGTGTGTGCTTTCTTAAATTATAATGATGCCACAAAAGTGATTTTCTCACCATATCCATGGACAAAGGATACTGCAACAAGCTAAAGAGCGAGTCTGTGTGTGTGTGTGTGTGTGTGTGTGTGTGTGTGTGTGTGTGTGTGTGTGTGTGTGAGAGAGAGAGAGAGAGAGAGAGAGAGAGAGAGAGAGAGAGAGAGAGAGAGAGACACTTGGAGAAATAGGTGGGGGAGAGAGAGTAAGAAAAGGAGTGGACAGAAGTATGGAAAGGGAGGAGGATGGGGATTCAGTGAACATGCACTATGCAGTGAAGATGCCAGCAGCGTGGTCCAATTCAATTTACTAGATCAAAACAAACATTGCTCTCTTTGAAGACACTGGGCACAAGGGCATCCAATTAGTGAATGACTTGCATTTGATCTGGCTCAGCCCCTTACAACAACATGGCTAGTGCTGTTCTTGCCACATGTGCAAATGTGCATGCCTGCATTATGCTTCATAGAACTGCTTGCCATAACAACCTATTGTATTAGCAATGGGTTTGTAATGATTAATTTATTAATTTTTTAAGAAGCAAAAAGAAATATGACAGAAATGTTCATATGCTGCTCTAAACCCTGTTGTGTTGATTGCATTGTGCCAGAAAAATCTGTATTCAGTCATCCTGCTCTGCCTCCCACTGTTCATGTGTCACTTGTGGAGAGGAAGCGGAAGATACTGCTGTTTTGTTCAATTGGTAAATTAGCACCAGACTAGAATCCAAAGCTTAGCTGAAAATCACTCATGGACTTATATTGATCACAATCTCAAGATAATCAGTGTTCGATTGCACAAGATCAGAGGACGTCTGATCGTGGTAGGCATGTAAATGTCATGAGCGCAAAAAAAATGAGATTGGATTTCTTTGTCATGTGTGAAGTGATGATCTCTCATTCATGTTTATATTAATGTCTTTCAGTGAAGGTGTCAGAATGAATGCAGAAAAAAACTTTGAAGGTTTCTTTGGTAACACGTTCACACTGCAGGTAAAAGTGGCCCAAATCTGATTTTTTTGGGGTCAAGTGACCAGGTCAGACTTCTTCAGGAGTAGTGTGAACACTCAAATCTAGCCCAGATCTGATTTTTTCCAATGTGGCCGCAGTGTGAACAACCAAGGCAGATTTGATGCGACTTTTACGTCAATCTACATCAACATTCGTCACAATTATGTGCCGGCGAGTACGCCCACAAACGTGACTACGCCTTCAGAATGGATCAAATAATCAAAAGTTGCCCAAAAATTTTCTCTGTGCTGCCATTACACAAATATTTAGAAAGAAAAGCGAAAATGCTTACTTCCTCCATAACCTCGCCAACTTTAGCGCAACGGCGTGCTGCGTGTGACGTCATTGTTATTGTTCGTTTGCGCATGTGAGTCAGTTCGAAACAGCAAACAGTTCACACTGGTATCTGATATAGGCCACATTTTAAAAGGTAATGTGAACAGCCAAACAAAAAAATCAGATCTGAGCAAAATATCCGAATTGAGCATTAAGACTTGCAGTATGAACGTGGCCTTTGAAATTGATTGCAAATTTATGCATAAATGAGTTAAAAGTATGAACGACAGAAAACGCAAAAAAAAAAAAAAAAAAAGCGTGCTCTCTGCTTTTCATTTACACCTGCAACAACACAGAAGAAATCTCATAATACATAGCAGTGTGAACACCGATCAACCACAAGCTCCTGTTTAATGAGTGACATAAACCAAACAATTGGTGTTAATGCATCATATTGAAAAAAATGTAAAAGAGCTTGATAGTTTTCTATGTAGTATTATTCTATTTTTCAGCAATTTCAAAGTTAAACAAGGCCAGTTAAGTTTAGCTTGTTTAATTTTTGATAAATATTTAGATAAATATACAGGCACGAAGATAAATATAAGGGCAGAATGATCTTTTTAAATACACAAATTTCATGTTTCATGTTTTTTTTTTTTTTTTAAAGCATATTTCCTAACAAATTTCCTATTTTTAATTTAGATTTCTTATTGTAACAGGAGCATATTAGATTTGCCCTAGTGGAGAAAATCAGTAGAGTAAAAAGATGGTAGATGTTAAATGTTAAATTGTTCCTCACAATAATTTTACATTTACATTACATTAAGAAAACAATATTTGTTATAGTTGTTCTCACGTTCCTATACTGTAGTCCTACGAACTATACTGTTTAGGTATTTTGTCAAAAAAATAAAATAAAATAAAAAACTCAAACTATTATAGAATTCAGACTATAAGCTCATTTGCCCCATATTCTGAGCAAATACTATAGAGTGTATGTGTCTTCTTGGCCCTTCTATGTTAAGCTATAACACTGTCCCTATCTAAATACCCCTCAGCCCTTTGCTATAATGGGATGAATTAAGAGCCAATTGTGACTCTTTGGAAGAGAAGCCTGTGGACGTCTGCCTGCAGCCGTAAAGGAGATGAGTGCCCACACATAAAAGTGGCAGATTAGATTAAAAACAGACGGCTCAGTTTGATGTGTGGGATGACTTTGACCCCCTTCTGGGTTTAACCTCTTGCCCTCTGCTCTGCCAATGGGCCTCTTGTCTCTCATTCCTGCCACCAAATAAAATGCATTCACTCAGGAGGGCTTCGGTTCATGTAGCCTGCTCAAATGGAACTGCCACACTGTTTTGATTAAGGATGTCGATTTGAAGCTGTAATTGCCACTGTGCCTCATTGTGTGAAAGTCGTTTGCAGAGGGTAGGAAAAGCATATTGTATTGTGTGGCAACCGATGAGCACTGATTAAATGGTATTGTGTGTATTTGTGGGTTTTTCACAGCTGTGCTTTATAAGTACCATGTAAATAATAGTCTTAAAAAGCTACAAAAAGCATCAGTGAATGTTTTTTACCATGTGGAGAAAAACCTGTTGTATTTTGCAGCTATACAATCATGCAATCAGGATATTTAGTATTAAAGAATGGCATTAATATTCACATTAATGTGGAGAACATAGAATGAATCATGGATTTCAGATGTAAACAGGGAATTTGGTGATTTAGGAAAGATTATTATTATTAAAAAATAAAAGAAATATCTTGAAAACACCTAGATATATAATAAGTTAACATTAAGTTGTTTTATTGTTTTATGTCAATAGAGTATACCAATTTAGTATTTTATGCCAGTGCACGAAGGTATGCTGGAAAATATCAAATATAATATTCACGTTGAAAGTTTATACTGTCACATTATATTTACAGCATTTAGCAGATGCCCTTATCCAGAGCGATTTACATTTTTATACAACTGAGCAATTGAGGGTTAAGGGCCTTGCTCAGTGGCCCAGGAGTGGGAAACTGGTGGACATACAGTAGGAATCAAACTTACAACCTTCCGTTTAGTAGCCCAACAACTTAACCACTAGGCTACCACATCCCTATATACTGTATATGCTTTACCAAGACTTTACCAAGAGCTGCAACATGGGACTCATGGCTTGGTATATTAATATAAACAAAATTGTCAGCCATATAATTCCAAGGTCTCAAACTGTTGTTCTTCTAATAAGGAATAAAACACAATTACAATAGCTGCTATTTTAAAAGTAATCAATGGCAGGTTTATCTGAATCAGTCCGCTGTGACGCATGTCCCAAGCTGTTTCATTCGTTTTATACCATAGGAAAATGCCAATAATATGTTTTTTTATTAAATGTTGAATGGTACATTGCAATCATTACATTGTACATTACATTCTTTTTGATGATCATGTAGTAGAAGAAGCACATTAATATAAACATGTTTATATTAATTACAGCTGTCTCTCCTGTCATAGCTGCGATTTTATAGAAAGTAAATCAACACCTTCTTTCTAATCAAGAATTCAACAGTGATGGAGCTCAAGCAAACATTTGTCTGGATTCATTCTGTCAAGCTTTTGTATCTTTGTGTCTATGTGTTTGAACAGTGGATTAGCTAGTTACATATGAATAAGAATAAAAATAATTAGCAGCAAAGTACCCTAAAATAGGATTTCTTTGTTTGTCTAGTAGTTTTTTTTGGTGCATCTCACTCAGTTTGTTTTTAGCTCACCTTGTTTGATTAGTATCATGATCAGAAGGTACAGGAGTTTAAGTACTTGCGGTCAAAGTCCAGAGTAATGGAGAGAGTGGGAAAGAGGTAAAGAAGCGAGTGTAGGCAGGTTGGAATGGGTGGAGAAAGGTGTCAGGAGTTCTGTGTGATAGGAAAATATCAGCGAGAGTCAAGGGGAAGGTGTACAGGACCGTGGTGAGACCGGCCATGCTGTATGGTTTAGAGACAGTGTCACTGAAGAAGAGACAGGAGTCAGAGCTAGAGGTAGCCGAGCTGAAGATGTTGAGGTTCTCTTTGGGAGTGACAAGATTGGACAGGATTAGGAACGAGTACATCAGAGGGACAGCTCATGTTGGACGTTTGGGGGACAAAGTTAGGGAGGCCAGATTAAGATGGTTTGGACATGTTCAGAGGAGGGAGAGTGAATATATTGGTAGGAGAATATTGGACATGGAGCTGCCAGGCAGGAGGCAAAGAGGAAGGACAAAGAGGAGGTATATGGATGTAATTAATGAGGATATGAAGCTAGTGGGTGTAAGTGTTGAGGATGCGGAAGATAGGGATAGGTGGAGAGAGATGATTCGCTGTGGCGTCCCCTGAAGGGAAAAGCCGAAAGAAGAAGAAGTTTGTTTAGTATCTTGGCCACAAACGTGTAGAAAATTTGATGCTTCCGTACAGATATAACCGGAATCACTTGATATTCACAAATACTCAAGAGACGTAATGGTTGTCTCCATGTAAGAGCAGCTTCACCTGCATCTTTTTATTGACAGTTTTATTTTACACGCATTATATAGAGAATTAAATGTTTGAGCAAGCATTACATGTACGAACAGAAATGCAAGCAAGATACATGCATAGTGATGATAAGTCTTCAAACGAGGTTAAAAGATTGCATACTTGAATCCCTACAAAAAAGACATTTGATCAAGTGCCAGATTTCTTCAGTTTACAGAATAGAAATAAAAGAAGGGTACTTTACTATGAATAAGCTCTGATGAAATCAACCGTCTGAAAATATTTAACATGAAAATACTGTCCTTGCAGTAGAGATTTCACCGTCTAGTGCCACATCACTTCACGGATGACCTGCTTTAACACACCTATATCACCTAATTATCAGCACCTTCAACAGTTCAACCATAGAACATCATAGTACAAAGTTTCTATAGTTTGTATATTTTTTATTTACTCATTGAATGCAATTTATGAGAAAATAAGCATAAACTGTATAGCATGGATTTGTATTCTTTAGTGTTACAGTTTCCCTTCAATGGAAATAAGAGGCTGAAACTACTCATTGTATATAATTTTGTATATTATATTGTATATCATTTTATTTATTTATTTATTTATTTATTTATTTATTTATTTATTTATTAAATAATACAAACATTTTATGTGATTTCTGTGAATTATGGTCTGTCTTATGCACACAAATTCAATGCTAGTAATCGTATTAGTGTCCAAAACACAAGCATTAGTGAACCTGTTTGCAGGCATCTTATATTATAAAAAAATACTTAGATTTGGAATTGGAATGCAAATGATGTATTGGACAGACAATAAGCAGGTCAGCAGACAGCAAAGCCATAAGACACATATAGAACGCAGACAAAAAAAATTGTGCTTTGGGGAAGGATGTGAAGCGAAACCACTCCAAATCCAAGTGAAATAATTCATTTCAGGCTGTCAGTCATGAGCAGATAGAATGTCTAGTTCAAGGCTAAAGCCATCAATCATATCTGGGGTGTTTCTCTCGTCATAGTAAGTCACATCTGCAGATCCTAAATGCCCTCATACGGAGCGGTGTTAATTGCACATGCTGAGGCATCTGCTGAGTAGCCAGCATAAAATGTGTTAGTAAGGAGTTGGGACACGATGAGCTGCCACAGGAGCTTTGATGTTCCTTGTCATAGACTCTACAAGTCCCTGAAAGTGTATTGTAAGCTGAAAACTATTCTTCCAAAAGATATTGCCTTCATTTTCATTCTGGGTCTTGATGCCTATTCCAAGATTGTTTGACACAGATCTTATATATTTGTCCTACCTCTTTGCATATACAGTATGTAAGACATTATCCATATCTAATTTCCATTTAAGAGTTTAACTGCGAGAACCTAGTCATGATACACTGTATGGACAATGAATGTTAACATCTGACCATCACAACCATTTGTGGTTCTTCCCCATCTGTTTCCACCAAATTTAAAGCAAAGAATGTCTTTGTATGCTGTTACAATTTCCTTTCACTGGAACTCAGAGGCTGAAACCTGAACCAGGAGGCCAATGCCCCTGTACAAGCAAGATCCTTGGAGTAGAAGAACTCGAATGGCCTGCACAGAGCCCCGACCTCAACCCCACTAAACATCTTTGGACAACACACCAGGCCTCCTGACACAACATGAGTGCCCGACCTCACTAATGCTCTCATAGCTGAATGGGCAAATTCCCCTATCCATGGTCCAAAACCTAGTGGCTAGTGGAAAGCCTTTGCAGAAGAGTGGATTTACTGTATCTTTGTTTTGCCATGGCCTGAGAAATGTCCTGGTAGACAGAACAGTTTCGCTGTATTTTTTTTGTCCCCCATAAAAGATTGATAACAGTTTATTTCATCTGGACTCTACTGAGTAACCCATTTGTCTTTAAAGCATCAAATGATTATAAAGTCTTGCCTATGTGAGTATTCCAATGACAATAAATGTTTGGAAATAAAATTAAATGTAAGCATTTAGATGAGGTGAATGACCAGATAACAGATATTTTTTTCAGATTTTAAACCTTATTTAAATGCAGCCATTATCAGTTTGAAATAGTGAAAAAATTGGAATTTGGCTGGAAGTATTAATGCAGACATTTCCTCAGTTGATATTTTGATAAGGGAGGAGGTGGAGGTGGTCTAATTATGTATATCAATAGTCATAGCTTATTATACATGGTATATCATTTTTAATCAATAAACCATTAAGTTGCACTGGTGCCCTGTGAATGTAGGACGGTAAGAATAGGTTTGCAGTAATTCACAAAACATACTGAATATAGTTTTTTCATATATTTTTTATAGTTTAAATATTAAACTAACACTGTGTTCATTTTAGGAGACATTTATTTTAGTTATTTATCATTGATTTTATTTCGCATGTATCTACTCTGATCCAATCTCCAGCCCACACAACCTGTGATCTATATGAATAAAATAACATAATATATTCTTAATTTTAAAAGATAATGGATATTAGTTCAATAAATGCTTGATTTAATGAGAAATGTATATTGCATTTGGGAGATGCTTTGAAAAATATCGTGATGATTCCTTGTGAATACAATTGCATTGCAGCAGCATGTCCTAAATGTGCACTTAATTAAAATTGTGTAATTAGTATGTAATATGTAATATAATGTTTAATTAGGTATGTATTTAAACATATTTTTGCTGTAGCTCTTAACACAAAATGAGAATGAGTGAGCGAGCGAAACACTCAATTAAAAATCCACTTAAAAAAACCTTCCTTACTTATTATAGTCTTCTTAAAATTCTAAGAAAAGGCATTTATATCTTTCCTTCTTGGCTATGAACTTTTTATAACCTATGAAAAAAAAATATACGATTATATTTAGACTTAACCCATAAGCCCAGCTTTTAAATAATGCAAGACATGCACTTTCTTAGAATATCAAGTGAAAAGAACAAAGAGCAAAACGAAACAAAATACACTCGATTTATTTGATTCAGTACAATGCTGGCAGACAGTGAAAAGGAAGTGCTGGAAGTGTGGTATTTGATATTTGTGCAATCATAAATCCTATGTGCTTATATGAGCTTAGTTTAAGCTTCCTGCGGATGTCTAATATAAAACATTATTTAAATATATAATTTAAATTTATTAATTTGACATTTATCAATTGACCAAATTTTCGCATGAGGATTAATAAAGTATTCTGATTCTGATGATTCTGATGACATGGTCATCATGTTTTCTTTTGGACCTTCATTGAGATGAGGTCAAACCTGTGAGGATCCTGAGGCATCTAAAAATGTATCAACTCCGGTTGGAGTCCGCTTCATGAAGTATTCAATCATTATATGAGTAAATGCCAACTTAATGTGGTCTTTGAAGACAACAACCTCCTCATCAATATACAATTGTCAGACTGCATATTTATAATCACACCATCCAGTGTCTCCTAAATGAGGATGAGGTTTGCTTTTGAGTCTGGTTCCTCTCAAGGTTTCCTCCTCTTCCATCTAAGGAAGAGTTTTTCCTTGTCAGTCGGCTCAGTCGCCCCAGGCTTGCTCATTAGGGATAAATACAAACACATTTAAATATAAGTCTAATAATAATCTTGACCTTTTTGTATTATATCAATCCTTATATAGTATTATATGTTTCTTATGTTCTGTTAAGCTGCTTTGAGACAATGTCCAATGTTAAAAGCGCTATACAAATAAATGTGAATTGAATTTAATTGAATCATGTCCACTAATAGTTTTCTACAATGCAGGCCATATTCCTGGTGATAGTAGAACCAGTTGCAGTCTGCTTTTGCATTTTCTCTACCTAAAAAGAGTGATGCAGCAGAGCTTTGGTCCTGTTTCACCTCATCATATGTACACTAGACAATTCAACTTCCAAAGGTTCAGCTTTTATTCTAATTCCAATGTCAACACCATCATTTCTCCAGCTTTCATGCTAATACCAACGTCAACATTATCATTCTTGCCATCTTGTAGATCACTAACTAGCCAAGTGGGTCTCTGGACAGGACTAACCAACAAATCATTAGACACTTCACAAGTTTTTCAATATAAGCATATTTACTGTGTATTAGAGTGTAGTTTTTGGAGGTTAATGTTCCTCAAAGGCCTAGCTGTGGTTTTCCTACAGTTTTTCTTGCAACATTTTTATCAGAAATTCTTAACTGCAGTTCCACTCCCCATTGAGTCTTTGTATCTAGACAATTTAATATGCAACTAAAACTATATTTAAGGCAAGGCATTGTACGTGTCATTTTATTAAAGATATGATTTCTCCCTGTACTCTCAATGCAAGTTGCATTTTAGTGCTCAAAGCCTCAGCAAATTGAACCAAGCATGCAAGATTTGTATGCCATGTTACACCCTGAAGTCATGAACAAATGTGACAAGTATTCCCTTGTTCTATACCTGAGATAAAATCAATCACCAACATCTGTCTCTTCCTAGACTCACTGGAGTTAACAAGTCATTTCCTTCAAGATGTCTACATATGTATAACAATTCTCTGCAGCTTAGAGATTTATGGCTTGAATCAACAGAACATCAACACAACAAAGTACAAAAGAAATATGTACACACACACACACACACACACACACACACACACACACACACGTAAACAAACACACACGTCTTCAAGCTAGCAAAATTCATTAAGTTCATAGTTGTCAGGAGCCGCCATGGAGTAAGTTATATGTCTGAGATTTCTGTGGATGTGTTGCCGGTGTTATGAGGGACTGTCAGTAAAAAAAAAACATACATTTGATGGCTTGAAGACACACCGAACACTGGAAACAGGCAACTGAGGAGATTTCCAACAGTGAAAAGAGACTGAAAATGTTGACAAGGGTAGAACAGTTCAGGACTCTACCTGTTCACTGAGCAAAGCATCTGATTCATGGATCACTTGGGATGACTCTCAACATTTACCAGTGAAGACTGAATGATCATGCAGTATCATGCAGTGAAAAAGAACGGAGGAATAACATGACTATTATAAAGCATACCGTGGGCTGAAGTTTCTCATTGCAAAGAAAATAATGCACTTAGGATATAATTACATAAACTGTTTGCATTGATATAGTGCATTAGGTTAAGACAATCTATGTACGCTTTATAAATCTACAGTAGATGTGTTAACACAATTGACAAAATCAGTCTAACAGGCCACTCCTGATGAAACGAGATAATTGTATCAGAATCAGCGCAGATAAATGTTATTAAATGTACATCCTGATGTGTGATTATTAAGCAAACTGCTTAAGTGCATGCAAGAGCTTAATTAGCTCTTATCTCCATGCTTTTAAAACTGCAAGTCCAGAGCTTGTTCGCCTCGAATTAGACAAGGCCATGATGTGAAATTTGCAGATGCACACACATTTGTTTTATTCCACGGAGCCCTGAGGTCATTATGTGTGAACAAAAGTATGTTTAGCATATGTCTACTCAGCTGTGGTTCATCTGGTCCAGGGGTTGTTAAAGCCCTGGCGCTGCCATTATAATGTATCTGTGCTCCATTTTGCATACACAGGGCAAACCTTGGCAATAAAAGCTATGCAACGTTTATTTGGTCTTCATCTTTTCATCAATGCTGTTTAACAGTCTTTGAGCTTGCTTTATGTTCTTGCTAAAAGAGGGTCAAAGATTTAGAAATATAGCAGAAGAATAAGGGGACTGTAGGCGAAATTTCATTGTAATGAAGTACAAATGCTACACAACCACAGCCATTCATGAGCACTACGCCCTTTTTTTTCTTCACCAGAATTGATGCCATTCACCTTTTCTGACATTAATTTAGCACTCAGACTTCAGAGCTTCATGCATTATGCAAAATGATCATGGGGAACCTTTTAAAAGAAGCTAATCTCACTGAACACAAGGCAAGACAGGGTCTTCTGAATGAAGCAGCCTATTGTAAAGGGCCGACAATCAGAAGTGGTCCATCAAGAACATTCCGAGACTCGTGGCTCCATAGACGGTAACGAATTTACATTTGAATGGTAAAAATATTTTGTTTTTCTGCATAGGGCTACGAATAATAGGACTGGCTTGCATTTTCAAAAACAATTGTATTTGATTGGTATATATGTACATATCTATATGAAAATTGCAGTTGGTATATTGGATGTCATCAATTTCATTCCTGCAGGGACAGAAGTTAGTGATTCAACTTGCCGGGACATGTTAGAAACCAGGGTTGTAATTAGAAATTCATTGGATCATAATTAGCTTGTATTTGTTGTACTTCTACAAATGTATAACTATTATAAATCCAATTTATGGCAAATAGTTTTTTTTTTTATAATGAATACAATATTTAAAAGGAAGTGGTAGGGATCATGCTCTTCCATGTGGCTTTATACAGTAGGTTTTGCTCTAGATCTTTTATTTTCTAGCCTTCAAAAATGTTAACACTGGCATCAGGCTTGATGCTCGCCATTTTACAAAAAGACTTTTTTCAGTGTTCATTCATTCGTTAACCTATGTAACCATTTTATCCTGGTCAGGGTCACAGGATCAGGAGTCTATTCTAGGGAGACACTGGGAGAGGGGGTAAGGCAATTTGGGTGGCTTCTCAAAGCATTTTTCAAGCAGCAAACGGTTAGGGGATTTCCTCAACAGTCTGGTAGCAGTAGTCAAAGGAAGAGCACTTAAACCTAAAGCTCTCCAACACAAGCTCTGCATCCATAGTGCTCATGCAGGGATAAAACCAGGAACCCTTCAGCTTCACTGTCCTTTGTACTCCTTCTTTGTGACAGGCTTTCTTTCCTGATGTTGTTTCCTTGTTGAAGTACTTTTTGAATATTTTAAACTTCCTAAATAGCAGAAAAATAGGTTTTTGAGCTGCCATCTGTCGCTGTGACTGTTCTAATGAACCAGCGTTCCCTTCAGCTGTCAAAAAAGAAATGCCTTGTAGAAACTGCGTGATGTCTTTTCCTCTCCCTTGAACAGAAAACGCTGCAGAGTCTTTGAAACGGTTACAGTCTAGGTTGGTACCATGACTTGCAAATAAGAATTTCAGACCATAGTTATTAAGAGATGAAGTAGTCCGAACTTGTGAAGGTGCAGGGCGTTGATGTAAGATTACATCATGTATTAAAATGACATCCTCAAGGCAGCCTTTCATGTTTTTGATGCTTCCATTAAATTTTAGATGGAGCTTATACCGGAGCCAGACCCAGATGATGAAGGAACTAAAATAAGTGTAAGTTGATGATTTTGATTAACAATTGATGATAAGTGTCAATTGGAAAATGCAAATCAAATTGAAAACCAAAATGAATGATTGACAGATTGGATGCTATTTAAACCCTGTTGCATGTTATTCTTACAGACGGTCAAGGTCCAAGGCAATGACATTTCCCACAAGCTTCAAATTGCACGGGTGAGCAAGAGCGATGAGGGCCTATATGAGTGCCGAGTCACAGACGCCAACTACGGAGAGCTAAAAGAGTACAAGGCCCAGGCCTACCTAAAGGTCAATGCTACAGTCCGTAGAGGACTTATCAAGAAGACTTCACCTCTGCACCTGACCAATAAGAAGCCTCGTAAGAACAGCTCGGCTTTAGGCCAAGACAGCAATGGTATGAACTCAGACCAACACTCCCAGTCCTCCTCTACCTCTCAGGCATCACAGTCCAAAACAGTCAAACACAGTGCTGGATCAGGTAAGAGTAACTACCAGCAAGGCATCTGCATCCACAATATTCTTTGCATTCACAAGATTATTTATGGTTTCTTTGGTGTGTTTTTTTTTTTTTTAATTGTTTTTTAGAAGGCTTCCAAAACCCCAATAAATAATAATGTTAAAAAAAAACATCTGAATAGAATACCAACAAACAACCAACAATTATTCTTATTTTCAATTTATTCTCAACAGAGTACTTCTCAATAAAACCATACCAGACTTCATACGTTACTAGTAAATTAGGATGAAACAGCCATTGCACTACTGTCCAGCTCTAAATATTCAAGTATTAAAAGTGTGTTACGTTTTATAACAGTAACATTTATAGCATTTGGCAGCCATCCTTATCCACACTTACAGAAGGGCTTTATTATCTCCATCAAAAAGAACATAATGCTAGTACAAATAGGTCAGATTTCTGACAGCTAAATAATGCTGACGAGTAAAACGGTGTTGGAGAGAAGTTAGTACAAGGAGTTCATCATTTTAATTTATCGCTTATTTAAGTGCTTACTGAAGAGGGATTCAGTCTTTGTTTGAAGAGAGGCAGTGACTCAGCTGTTCACACAGCAAGAGGATGTCCACCTAAAGTCATAATGCATGTCTTCCATTTATCTTCAGCTATAATCAAGTAGACCCCAGACTTTAACATGTGTGGTGATATACGGCTAATCTCATAACTGCTAATTTAGTTTCATACATTTTCCTGAATGTCTCAGGCGTGAAAGTTTTC
Organism: Tachysurus vachellii; assembly: GCF_030014155.1. Classification (NCBI taxonomy): domain Eukaryota; kingdom Metazoa; phylum Chordata; class Actinopteri; order Siluriformes; family Bagridae; genus Tachysurus; species Tachysurus vachellii. The sequence continues at coordinate 9,338,567 of NC_083464.1, read as the reverse complement.
ATCTGGAGCTACTGGCAAAACATTAAATACGAGATTTATTCATAAATTCAAATTCTAAAAGTAACTTTTAAAACTTAATAGCTTTTGTAATTTGCTTCATACGAACTTCAGCAACTTATAATGGAATTTATTGGAGTTCCTGTAAAGAACTTTATAGGCCATTTCACCTGCCAGTAAAAGCCATACCTCTCCTCATCAATTTGATAAAGTAGATATTGCATAAGGGAATAGTGCTGATCCTAATAGAAAATTTATTTGAATCCTTTTGAAACGGTTGCTTCACACAAGACTGTAAAATTAAAAGTAGGTTGTTATAGGATGGTTTTATTAGTCAACCTTTATCTTTTAATAAATATGAACCTGTAAAGTGCCTTTTATATCGATCCACAATTAGACTGACAATATTTCAGATTAAAACATTACAGCATGTGTTTCAGTGGTATGTTAGTAAGAGTCCTACAAGCTGACAAGGCAGGGTGAAAGGCTATTTGTGCATGTTGTCAGAGACAGCTGAAAGGTTGGAAGGGCATTTCAACATGGTGAGCAGCTTTGCTCTAACAGAATATCTGATATTCACCTCAATCTCACATGGGGATGGCAGACAAGCTTCACACGCTGTCTCTCATGCACACACAGGCACAGGCACACACACACATACACACACACACACACACGTACACACACAAAGCCTCATGTATAGAGCAGGAGAGAGAGGAAAATGGCTGTAATATACATATATATATATATATATATATATATATATATATATATATTTAGACACTAGAAAAAAATCATCATAGTGAGAAAATACCTGAAATGTAATCAAATTTAGCTAGTATTTGTTTTTCTAAGCTAACAATATCATTTTACTAACTATAAGTTTGCAAGGTTGTATGAAAAGATCATTTTACTCACAGAATCTAGAAAGAAAGAAGAAAACATAATAATCTATCAATATAATTAGAAAATGTGAACCTTGAGATCATTAAAAATATTTAGAATTCGCCATAATAGTAATAAATATATGTTTTTTAATGTAATTATTTCATTTAAAGCACTAGTTCATTTTTACTTGATAAAATGAAATAATGAAACATTTGAAATCTTTATAAACTATCTTGGGAATATTAATCATAATGACAGTAAAACATAAAAGTTTAGCTAACATTCATAATTACCGCTAACTTCAGTGCAGATCCAGAATGCCTCAGGCACGTTTACCAAACTACACCTACACGGTAATCCATCTAAAAGATCAGCAGGCTTTAATTACAGGCCGCGATATTCTGACATGACTCTTGACTCTAGTTATAGCTAATTGGACAGAACTGGTTATAAAAGTGCAGATGCAACACGTAATTGACAGACTCAGAGAGCAACAACAGCCTGCAGGAATGATGTAACATTAGGTTACATTATTCTTGTCACAGAGTGTCCTAGGTTGGAGATTTTGAGACAAATGATTAATTATTCCCTATAAAGAGGAGGAGGAAACCATGGGACGCTTCAGCCAACTGTGATTGCTTCTCCGCAGCAAAGCTTCTGCTCAGTTGATCAACATGGGCTGAATGAAATCTGGCAGGGAGGAGCATGAGGTCGTATGCTTGTATCTTTCTGTTCTCTTCTTGCTTTTTCTCTGCTCCATCCTGATAGAGACTCCCCAGACACTCCTCCTCTCAAACAAGTGCTTGGTTTAAAGGAAGAATCCCGTAAATGTCACAGTGATTTACTGAAAATTTCATTTTCCATTTCCTCAATGTTGCCTTTTTATTAGGGGTTTTATGGCCACATATACATCTCTCTCTCTCTCTCTCTCTCTCTCTCTCTCTCTTGCTTTCATTCTAACTTTTAACTTCTCCTTTGTATTTGGATGTAGTGCACCCTCTTTAATATTAACTATAATATAATTTTGAGGAAGCAATAAGTTAATTTATTGATTTAATGAATAATCAAGAACTCCATGACAAGTTCCTTATTCCCAGTCAACAAGCATCTCTTTTAATATATGCACACATTTAAATTGCCTATACTTCATGTTGTGATTTTCCTGATGGAAATTCATGAATGGATGCTCCAGTTTATGAGTCCTATTACAATATCCATTAATTCACTCCCTCTTATGCTAAAATGATCATTCATAAATCATCTCTTTACATAATTTGTTAATAGAACCGCAAACATATAATCAGGAAAGCAGATATGTATTTGATGAATCCATGAGATTTTCCCCAGCTTAGACATTAACAGAGATATTGTATATAATAGAGTTTATTATATATGAATAAACAAATAAAAGAGCAAACAATGCATAGCTGAAAAAGTGTAATTCTTTGTCTTTGACCTTACTGACTTGATGTAAAATAGTGGTACATTTCCTAACCTGCTGACACAATTTTCAATTCTCCGAGAGGGAAAAAAAATACAGGTCTTCCGAATGACACGTGTTAGATTACCCTGTTAGATAAAACCTCTGCACTAGAGCAATACCAGAATTGCAGGATTGCTAGATGTTCAGATAGAGCAAAGTTTCCAACCCATAACAACATCTTCTTTTGTGTAACTAGAAGTGGAAATAAGTATCAAAATTCATGCCTTTCCAGGGTTTCACAACATGTTTATTTGAAGTAAATTGACTGGTTTTTAGCTATAACAAGATCTATAGCAGGAAAAATGCATGTGCTTCATGATACGTTGTGAATGTTGACTTAGATGTAATTGATACCCATGACTCACTGTTTACTGTTTGCTCTGTCAGCTTTAGGATAACAAATCTGCCTGTAATTTCTTCTCCAGGTACCAGGATAGATACGAGCCATGGACTCACTCTCCTGCTTTTTGCTAGCATTTGTGTGACGGGAGCTTTGCTATAGTCTGGGACTCTTTTTCCCCTTCACTGTTCTTTTAAAGCCAAGAGAAATATCATCTGCTATTTCCATAGCACGGACGCCACCGTTGCCCCAGTTTTTGCACCCAGTGTTATAATTATCTATACCAGAATCACCTTTGGTCAAAAATATAAGCCCTAGAGCATAAGACTGTATTCTTGGACATGTATTTGATGATCCTGATATTAAAATTGGATGGACACGAACTAATTATGGACTTCATCCAGATATTATTAATAATTTGGTTGTATTTTCTTTTTGTTCATATCCAGCTGTGAATTTAATATAAGATGCTCTAAAGCCTGGAAAGAATTTATATTTGTGTATTATATAAATATAAATACAGATAGATATATAATGATATGATTTTGAACCTTCTTGGACTCTGTACAGCTTGCATCCATCCTGGAATATTATGTGTTCAAGGACACTGAATTAAATGTGAATATAACAGCACTGACATTTAAGTAAATATTGTGGCTGGATAGGAGTTCTGCTTAACTATGTGATGTTCTGCGCTGTTTAATCTGCTTTGAAGTTTCCTAATTTTTCCTGGTTTTTATGAAGATTGTTCGTGCTCAAATGCACATCCTGTTCCTTTGTTGTTGTAGGGTTTTTGTTTTGATATTTTCCTTTTCCTTTGTTTTATTTTGCATAATAAATGTGAGCTTATTTCTGTTATCAACCTGTTAGTCTGGGTTTGTCTTCAAGGACAATGGAACTCTTTTTTACACATCATGTGCATGTCTACAGAAATTAACGCCAGGACATGTACTAATTAGCTGATAATTATCTCAGAAAATACTGACCTCTTTCTATATTGCATGAAAGTTTCCTTTGTTTTTGGGAAGGAGAAAATATGTGACAGGAAATACTCAAGTCAACGTCTGTGGACCTATGAATATCTTATTGTCTTATTGACTAAAGATGCTTAAGTGCATGTGTGTTTTGGTATTTCATCCTATTTCCACCAACTGGAGTGTGATATGGTGATATTCCTTTTGATATTCTAAGCATACCCTCATTTCCACAAAGTCTTGACCATCTGCCTTTCTGCTTCAAACTCCATTACACTCGGTCATTGAATTTGCACCATGGCTAGCCAGATGATATTTGATTTTCCTCCCCTCTCCTAGTTGGATTTGACTTCATAACATTTATAATGGATCTATCATCTTAGCACAATATACCAGAAAATTATCTATGTCATACTTCCCCATTGAAAATGAAAACAGGAAAGCCATGGTGTATTTTAGATATTTAGCTAATGTAACACTCATCCATTAACTCATGGAGATTTTCTCCTATTTATGTACCAAAAAACATAGGTACTTTTTTTGGAAGTTCAGTATGCTATTTCATGTGAAATGCTAATCATTAGTAAGACCATTAAACATCATGTATGTTTTACAATCAAGCACTAACTTAACCCAATACACCATCTACTAAGCTCCTGGCATATTAAAATACTTTAGATTGGTGTCATGAGGAAGTTAGGATTTGTAAACAAATCATTATAAGATGGCACCTCTTCAAAACTTCATAAAGGCATCTGGACATGACCTTTCCAACCGTCATCATTATGCAGTGTACCCCCTGTGTACATTCTGCGCTCAGTTCATACAATAAAATGCCACGTCATTGTCTTTGGGAAGACTTGGATTCAGTTTAAATTCAGTTTATGAAGCAAAGGCTCCAGTGTAGCTTACAAAACAAACCAATTCTTTTGTACATGCCTATGAGAAGGTATTTTGATTATGATTCAGACTTGTACAACTGGCATTTACGTCTGTTTAGTGTCTTTGTAACAGCCGCAGTAAATTACGTAAACAGCATGATTGTCTTCATTTATTTCAGTAACATTAAAGTGTGTTCACCACAATGCTGTCCATGATTTATCAAGATGGTTCCTGCTTCACATCTCCATATCCTCTGGGTTTTCAGATTGTGCCTACACCTGTCTAATACAATTTTGTCTTTTTTTCCCCGGAAGGAACAGTGCACTGGAAAGTTTGTGGGTTATATGGAATATTTTCTTCTTAAAAAAAAAAACAAAAAAAAAACAAAAAAAAAATGTTGAGATGTTTTCAGCCTTTTCATCCAATTTTTTTATATTGATTTGGTTCTTTCTTGTGAATCATTAGGGTCCATTTGCCAGCGCATAGAGATATTATGATTTTTTTTATTGACACTCTGAAAAGCAGTGTGGCAGTTTGTGCTGCAGTGTCAATAAAGCTGTAATATGTAATTAATCATGACTAGTTGACAGATTCATTTGACATTTATCAACATTTTAGAGCCCTTTTTTAATCTCTGATACAAAATAAGAGTTGCATGATTTGCAGTTGTTACAAATATGGCCATGACAATTTGGGCAATGGGGATTCAGGCAACGGTGATAAATATTTCTGTACAAAGCCTCCAAAAGGTTTAAGTGTTCAGTGCATTTAGAACTGTGTGTAATTAAATTCCTCAGTACATTTCACATGAAGAAAACATAATTAGCTAAAAGATTGATGTTAAATCAGTGTTTCTTGAAGCTACAGTACATGCTACAAGTGTGTCAGTGGTTTTGTTTCAAATCTCTGTTTGAACAGGCATTCGCGTCAGAAACAGCTGATTAAATATCACTCTTATCTTGTCCATTAGGGCTTCACTTGACATTGAGGTCATATCAAATTACAGAATGCAATTATTCAGATGAGTGGATGAAGCACACGTTGCACATGCAGACACTAAAACAATAAAAAATGAACAATTACCAGAACACTGACTGCCAAAAGTATTAGTTATTAGTTTTACAGCATTTGGCAGATGTTGTTTTTAAAATGCCTGCTATATTCAGTTGTAATATTGATTACTTGGATAATAAAACCTGTCTCCAGACACCTTCTTATCACTTTAAGTGAAACTTGCTATGCATGTCTCTTGGTACAAGATTACCACATTAGCAATTTCACATCCAGTATTGCATACTGACCTGGACTATTAAACACTCATCTACTCACAAACACTAATACAACAAAGCATTACTAATGAATGTATACATGACCCTTGAGTCAAAAACAAACTGTATTAAAAAGTAACCCAAGCGACCACACGTTTTGTTAATTGAGCTTGAAATAAAAAAAATTCTATGACGAGAGCTAACGGTACCTTTTTTTTAAATATTTATTTACAATGGGAGAGTCTTCTCTTGTCCAACATCCCAACCAATTATGCAGACTTTTCATTTTGACAGAGATCTTGTTATTCAGTGGAAGTCCTGAAGAAATGAGCCTGTCACTTTTCATCCGATCTTTATTTTGTCGAGGGGAAAGAGATAAAAAGCCACTTGAAATTCACATTTGATATTTGCGAGTGCCAGAGTCATTGGGTTTGTGTAATCAGCAGGACTGGGAAAACGAGGGCGAAGGGAGATTGGCAGAGTGTGAAACGGGACCCAGGGGGGGAAGTGGCGAGTGATTTCCAGGGTCTCTGTTTGTTAATTTGGTCAACATCGCATGGTTATTTGTGTGGAAATGAGCAACCTTTTCCCCTGGCACTTTCACTGGGGTTCTGGCTCCCCTTCAGCTCTCTGCAGATATGAGCTGGTGGGATATTGCAGCATGAATAAATCAGCACAGTATGCATGATTTTTTTCCTGTTAAAAAAAGCTTTTTAATCTGTTGTAGGGTTATGGTATTTCTGCAGTTTAAACCCCCAGATATTAGCTTTTCTATATATTTGAAATGATATTGTGGACTGCCAGAAGTCACGGCTGTGCAACCATAATGCAGCCTTTATCATCTAAGGCCGAGATTAGATATCCCATCTAGATCCCTTTGTTCCAAGTTGATTTGATGCTTTTTGAAGTTTAACTTTTTTCCCCTCACGTTCAAAACCATTCTCATTATTTATATTATACATCATAAAGTACTTGCAGTACTTTATATTTAAATTCCTAAGGAAAATGTTGCTGCGTTCATGATAACGCCACAATCGATCCAAGAAAAGCTACAATAGCACAGTGCTGATTTTTTCTTAATATTTTTGTGACTGTATCATGATTGTTTTGGGTCTTTGAAACACTGTGACATTTTATTATGATATATATATGAATAAATTTTTCTTATATACTTATTTCACATTTATATTTTACTGGTATATATAACCCGTTGTCTGACAGATGGTCTTTCACTTGCAAGAGCCTCGACTGCATAACGTTTAAACTCCCCAGTTATATTTTTATTAGGACATTATATTTGTTTAATCTGGTAGGAATTTTTTATTATTTTATTGATTAAGTAAAATATGTGCTGTGTTTTAGTTTGTAATTTTGTCCAGATAAAATTACTAGGTGAGCTGTATTTAGTTAGCAACTGGTTGAAGTAGAAAATTTCCTGAGTGACATAAAAACATCCTCAAAAATGACAAAGCTGATGTCAGGAAAATACCTTTTTTCTTTGCACAGGTCCCAGGTGGCCATAAAAGTGAACACAATTTTGGACCAAAGTAGGTTTGAAAGAACCATTGGCCTGGCTGAAAAAAACACACACACACACACACACACACACACACACACACAACAGAAAAGTGAATTCAAAACCCAGTGATGCCACAGCCAGTCATGAACAGGAGCGCTCTGGTTGTGAGGGATCTTCTATTCTGATATATTGATCAGAAAATGTGGATGACTGGCATCACATGTCTTGGAGGAAGTATGTGTTAGCCTTCACCCTCAATGGCTGTTATCTGTGATATCACAGGGAGAACTGACCTGTGGATAGGAATTGGCAGGTGGCCAATTTGGGGGGATACTGAAGAATAAGGCTCAATGTACTTATATCTTATACCACTAAATTGTTTTCTGCACAAAAATTGAGCCATAATCCACAATCCTGGAGGGGAAAAAGTGCCCGTGGGGTTTATTGGAAAGTCACAGGCTCTTGGCTTCATTACAAGGTTCTACTTGAAATCTGTTCTGCTGTAAGGTTAAACATAATCCTTTAATAACCCTATAAGGGATAGACAGCGAAAACACATGATATTCTCAACATGACATGCTGATGTTCCAATAAATAATATTCAGTGATAACATATAATAATATCAAAATGTGTCAAATGTAATCAGATTAAATATATCTTATGCTCAGTTACTCACTTTAATGACTGTTAAGAGATATGAACTGTGCTTATAATGAAATGCAATGCAATATACAATATCGTTCAACAAAATCAAGATCCTCAACTACCTACCTGGTTACATTCTCACACACATAAAAAAAGGCTTGCATTATTTATCTGTTATCTGGAATTGCAATCAATTGCAGCTGACATTGATGTAAGGTCCCTTAATGGCACCTCAGAACCCTTAACATTAATGAACTGTGGCTCTATCTGTCAGCACTGATGTAATGACTCTCTTCGCCATAAAACAAAGCCAGAAGGAGAGAAATAAGGTGAAGGTGATGAAAACCGACAAAAAGCAACTATTTTCATTTCTCCCTTGGCATATTAATAAAGAGTGATACAGTGTTTTCAAATTCTTTGAGCAATAAAGAAATGACCTTGCTGTGTTAAACAAGTGCAACACGCAGGAGCAAGTAGGCCAGTTTTTGTCCCTGTGAGTCTGATGCAGTGGCAGGGAGAATAGGGAATTGGAACAGCTGCAAGTCATGAGTGGGTGTTAGTTATATGAGAGAGAGAGAGAGAGAGAGAGAGAGAGAGAGAGAGAGAGAGAGAGAGAGAGAGAGAGAGAGAGAAGAATAAAGAGATATATGGAGGCTTTGGGAAATGGGAGAAGCACTCAACAATGCAGGGATAATGCATCCAAACATATTTGCGCCTTTAGAGAGAAAATAGAAGAGAGGCAGAGAGTGTAGAGAGGATTAACATGACACATGATTGATAGTGAATTAAAGGCCTGGTCCTCTTCTCATTAAAGCTAGCACTGACACTACAATGGAAATGACAGTGCAGTGAAAACTACCATTTGAAAATGCATGCAGAGAGCTGAACTATAATGTCACTGAGACATCATGAAATATAATAACACTGGATTTATTTGTGAAATGAATAAGCTCTGCTGATGTCAATCATTTTAAACATGTATTGTGTGTTAAAGAGCAAGGCATCTCATCACCGACACTACTACAAATTTGTCTCCACTCATCACTTTGGGATTTTTATAATTTTTTTTTTAGATTTACTTCACAGAGACCAGTCAAATGTGTCAGATATTCCTACTGTATCCATGTGAGGCCATGTGTTCCCCACTAAGATACAAAAACACGGCAACTCACAAATACAGCCAGTGATACAGAACACAATGAGCTTTACGAAGACTTAATACAGCAAAAAAAGAATTGAATGCCTGGATTTCATTTTTGCTGCAAATGCAATGTTTTATTGGATTCTTGGGGGCCTATCACACCTTCACAGAGATTTGGAGAATACTGGTTGTGGATAGCACATGATGCAACTGGGATTTAAACTCAGATCGGTAAATGTGCTGTCTGCACTACTCAGGGATATCTTGTATATAATATACATTCCCTGAACCGCTGCCCATCTTTCTTTACTTTTCTTCTAGTCATTCAAAAGCAATCACTGCTGATGTTAAGAAATTTCCCTTTTATTCTAACTCTAGCCAACAGCTTTATTACACTCTAGATGTCATGAGTCAGCCATGGAGCCATGCAGAGGTGGTCCAGGCCATTCAAGATAGAAGGATAGGGACGGAACTTAATGTATTGTCATCTCTTCATTCATGTCTCTCTGCAGAGTATAACTTATCTGAGGCATTATGAAGCAATTTAGAGCAAGCCCTTCCTCTTATTTAACTTTTAGGATGAGTTAAGCATTAAAGTGCTGCTCATAAAGAGCTAAACTGTGCATATTAATAAAATGAAATGACTGGCCATTACTTGATGGATATTTATTGATGTGAGGGCTGTCAGTGATTGTCAGTTAATGGTGATAACTCTGTAAGTGGAAGATAATTAATAGCTATATTATTAGAGCAAAATGAAAAATGAGTAGGTGCTGTTAAGCATAATGCTTGGGGAAGTAAGTAACTGAATCTATGAATAAAAGTTTTCTGATTTTTTTCTAAATTTTCTGGTAGTATGTACTTTAATTAATCATTTTATACGAAATGATTAATTTAAGGGTGTTGTGATGAATTTAATTGGGGAATTAGATGTTTTATTGTGTTGACAGAATAATTAAAGCTGGTGTTAGGAATATAACAAACATACACATGACATGGCGCGGGTCATTTTTAACCGTTGATTAACCTTTACAATTTGTTTATATTGATAAATAACTCTGAGACTTCCTGAGGAAAAAGAAATTAGCATGCCATGACTTTCAAAGTTTTGATTCTGGTGGTTTATTAGTGTTGGCAGAGTCCAAGGAAGACAAGCTCATTTTGACCTAAAAAAAGGTCTCTGACTCAGACTCTGGCTTCAGGGATCCTGTCTGATTAACATTTTAATTAACACAAAATATTGCTAACTCTCGGCCATTCTCTGGGTCTCTACTCAAACAGATTAATTAATGCGGTGTTCGCCCTACTCAACTAGCCTACAAAGTGATTATTAAGAAGAAGGAGAAAAAAAACATACGGAGAGATAAATGTCATCACCCACCCCATTACAATATATGGTGGTATTTTTCCAAAGAGAAAAAACAGGCATCAACTGCAGCTGTTTGCAAAACCACCTTAAAAGCATTTTTTTTTACTTAATCTACAAGATGGCCCGCTTACCATGGCAACCAGAAAAATAACTATTGGGCTACTTTTTCTCAAAATCAGTGCAATTTTCAGTTCGAGATCAAGTCAAATCTATGATGTATAAAAACTGTAAGAAAATTAGGTGTAAAAAAGTAAATATACCCATAGTTACATTAAGATACTTAGGCGCTATATGTAATAAATAAAAAGAGTGTTATTGTAGGAAAATAATCAATGACAGGAATAGGGGATGACATTCCATGCCTCAAATTGTTATAGATTCTTATACTATATAGCAACGTGCTAACAATTACAATTTTCAATTCATTAAAAAATTCTTATCCAATTATAACATTTGATGTTGTAAGACATTCGCTAAACAAGTTTGTTCCTGTTATAATTTACATTATAGCAGCTATAAACTTGTAATCCTAGCTCTTTAAATTAATAAGGCAATAAAAGGCATCTTGTTACAGGGAAACAAAGTGCAAAGTCCTTTGTGCTGCAGACTTTGCTGTGGCTAAAAATGTTTTTTTGTTTTTCACGTTGTATTAATTTCAAAGCACATAAAGGTCACATAGAATGTTATACACAACACAGAACAAAGTAATTACTGCCCACAACAATAAGCAACATAACAGTCAGGATAATGTAAAGGTAAGGAAAAATCGGGACAGGACAAACATTAATGGAAAGTTGTTCACAGATATTGTTATTGCTGTGGTGGAAATCTGTACCTCTGTTACAAATGCACTGACATTAGTGTCTCCTTCCATTAATGTCAATCATTTTATTTCCTGTTTGTCTTTCTTGTATGTGTTGCCACAAAGCATAAGTGGTGTCCAAGAACACATGGTTTGTGTAGTTGGAGTGGAAGAACTCAAGTGTCCTGCACAGTTCTATAATGTTAAGATAATGTATACAAAAAAGTTATTAAAACTAGAATTTAAATAACTATACGTGAAGGTATATTGTTGCACAGTGAGATATGTTGTTGTACAGAGGAATTATAAAGTCTGATGGACACGGGTAGGAAGGATTTCCTGTGACGCTCTGTGGAGAACCTTGGCTGGAGTCTGTGACTGAACATACTCGTGTATCTGTTCAGGACATCATGGAGCAGGTGAAAGATATTGTTTGAGATTGCCAGCAGCTTAAACAACATGCTTCTTTCTGGCAGTACAGTACAGTCAGAGAGTCCAGCTCCATCCCCACAACATCACTGGCCTTACAGATGAGTTTGTTCAGACTGATGACATCAGCAACCTTCAGTCCACTGCCCCAGCATGCAACAGCAAAAAAATATAGCACTGGCTACAACAGACTCATAGAACATCTTCAGCATCGTTCCTGCAGATGTTGAAGGACCTCAGCCTCCTCAGAAAGTAGAGGCAGATCTGGGCCTTTTTGCAGACAGCTTCAGAGTTCTTAGTCCAGTTTATTTTATTATTAATGTGAACTCCCAGGTTTTGTAATAATGAACACAAATCCCCACAGCCACACTCTAAAATCTAGTGGAAAGTCTTAGACGAGTGGAGCTTATTATAACATCAAAGATGGAAAAGTCTGGAATGGGATGTTGCACAAGCACATACTGTATGGGTGTGATGGTCATGTATTCACAAACATGCAATCACAGAGTATACCTGATATGAGATGTTACTGTAGAACAAATAATTTATCAGACTGAGTGAATTAATATAAGCTTATCATTTATTTTACAGCCAGAATTACGTTTAACTTCTGACCAAAAAAAAAAAACTAAGCATTGCACACTGTTATGCATCATATAACTGCAATTATTTTATCAGTTCAAATCACTAAGCAAGTTAGTAAAATAAGGACCTGTCAGTGTATTTGATTATTAAAAATCATTGTTGCTGGTGCCATTGTTAGTTTTCAGAACATTCTCAATGAATCTATGAATCTCACCTATTAATCAAGGACATAAAGTAAAATAACTCTGAGTGCTATACTGTAGAAGTCTTATAGGGTGATGAATTTTAAAGTCTTATAGAGTCAGAGCTGCTTATTACAAAGTGTGGATACATGGCATTAGGCACTTGATTGGGCTTGTGCACACTTCATCAACACCATTAACAGCAACCTCAAACAACAAATTTACCAGTGTTAAATTAAAACCTAAAGCATCCCTTTGAAAACAACACTGCTTCACTGTACACTGGAGGTATTAATTTAACACCTGATTTTGTTGCGCTCCAGCTGAGAGTGTGACTTGAAGCACTGTTGTTAAGACTGGAACATCTTGTTACCGAACTTGTTAAAGAAGGACCTGCAGCACACATGGTATTTTAAGATGCCCTGATACGTCAACATAAAAAGACGGTTTTGGAAAAAGAACAACGCCTGCGAATGCAACATGCCCTTTTTTATTGCCAGATTTCAAATGTGGCACAGAACACAGTGAACAGAGAGAATTGCATTAGGAGGTAGAAAATAAGAAGCAGAGGAAATGAATTATTCAGCATTCATGAAGAACAGCAGCAACACTCTGCTAATTAGAGTCACACTTTCTGTATACTTTTTGTGGCTGGTAATATCATTTTATCCAAATTAGCTTTATACTTTACCATGCCGTAGGTGAATGTGTGTAAGGGATGAATCACTAACAGTCATAAAAAATAATAAAGAATAAACAGAGAGAGAATAAACAACTGTATCAATAGTTGCAAATTTTCAAATTGGAAAGCTAGTGAATAATGTTTACTATTATTAAATAATTTACCAGGCTGCAATGAAAGAACAAAACTACACAAGAAAGCGATATTCTTTAAAGAAAATTTTGAGTATTAACCCTTTAATGCTTCAAGGACTTTTACCACTTCTATCTGTTTAGGCCTTATTGTATGTATTTTCAGTTTTTAACCATACAACACCCTGGAGTTGGCATGAATGTGGGCATACAGTATAGTGTATTATAATTAATTATTATTATTATTATTATTTTTTTGGTTTGTAAAGAAATCTGTCGACCAAAAATGAAGTGAAGTCATTTAAAGTCATTTAAATGTGAAAAGCACTTTACAGGTAGCTGTAAAGCTCTTGTCATCCTTCAGGTTGATTGTCAGATTGTCATATGTAACTGCTGATTCAAAAAGACATGCAATTTTCTATTTCTTGCAATAGTAAGCGTAGACATCTGGACTTTTGAATCTCAAAGCCATTTTTTCCACTGATCCGATGAGGCCTCATCAGTTATATTTAAGACAAGTCAGGATTTTCTGTCATCCCTTCTCACCGCAGACAGTCACGAATAAAATTCAGTTTACCTGGAGCTACATTTACACCGGGCAGCAGCGGCAGAGAAGAGAAGACAGCAGCAGAATATAATAAATACAATAAAAGCATTCATTCATTCAACATTCATCACCTTCAAATGACAGAAATAAATCATGGAATTTGTTACTCTGTACTATAAAATGTGCAAAACAACATCACAGTACAAATGAGGATGGAACTAACTGACAATATAATACAGAGTATACTGTAATCCAGCGTCTCATAATTCAATGACATTCGCACTTTTAAGGAAGCACATATTTGTACGTCATTATGAGAATATTATTATTTTTATTATTGTTGTTATTATTATTATTATTATTATTATTATTATTATTATTATTATTATTATTATTATTAACTGTAATCTCTTTGCCTTTATTAAAAACATATGTTGGTAATTACATCATGTAAGGATTTTTATTAAATGCCTAATAAATCTCAAGTAATCATCTATAAATTATTCCTTTTTTTTTAATTATTCCAAATTATTATTATACCACATTGTTTCATTATAAATGACATATATGTCTCATTATATTTAAAATGTCAGCACTTTGTACTTCTAAATATGACACATAACTAAGGAGAAAAAAGGACACATACTGTAAGTATAGTGTTGAACAGTGTGTGTGTCTGTCTGTGTGTGTGTGTGTGTGTGTGTGTGTGTGTGTGTGTGTGTGTGAGTGTGTGTGTTATTGGATTTTTTAATAAATTATACAGTGTATCTTTTTTAATTCTTCTGGAATTAAGTGTGTCACAATTCCATTACAAAAATAAAAGTTTATGAATATAAAATTTTTATAGATTTTTTAAATGTCATTGAGCGGTGACAAAATATGGAATATTTAGTTTGATTATATTTATCAAATATCTCATTTTAATTTTATTTGTGCTCATTTATTAATTACCTAGGACGAAACACTTAAATAATTTTTAAGATCATATTATGATAATTGGGGTGAACAGGTGTTCAGATCTGACCGCTGTAATGGTTGTCATAACTGTGTTGAAAATATTGTTTTAATGATATGTTATTAGATGTTGATTCTTACATTGATATTGTGGAAATGTGAATAGCAAGATTAATCCACATAAATAGTTTGGGTTATTAAAGTCTGAATTTCCTCTTTATCGCACTTACTAACAATCACAATTAATAAACAACAGTAACCACCGTAAATAATGAAGGTGAATATAAAAATGCAATCAGTCAAAATGGATTTCATTTAAATGTTTTGCTGGTGAGAGAGAAGTTTTTGGAATTACTTCATCTGTAACACCACAGCATGAAAATCATAACCACAATAATCTGGGCCAATTAACGGCTGATGTAAATGAACTAAACCAAACACCATGAAACAGCAGGATGCCTCAAAAAACATATTTGCATGACTGAGAAATCCAGCAGAATGAGAGGAGGTGGATGTGCCACTTCATAAAGCCATATAAACATGCAACACAGGGGGAAAGCTCACAGATGGAACATTTGAACGTTTGAAGTGAATTAAATGCATCAGTTTTGCATCTGACCAATCGATTGCATCAGGGATTGTGTCAGCATGGATTATAACAGTGAATGGATGAATGGATCTCCTGATCAAATTAGTTAACGAGTGTTCAGCTCTTCATGCGGTTGATACAAACCAACAGGAGAAGAGCTTTGCACATCTTATTCTTAATATTAGTTACGATTATACAAATAGGAACATGTATAAAACATTATTTTCTGTAGTTTGTTATGAGGCATTGTGCATAACACAAAACACGTTATAAATGCGTTAGACATAGATTATATCTAAAAAATTCTGCAGGTTTATATATTCTTACATTTTACTATTCCAAAAGATTTGAACTACACTTTAGTAACAGACTTAATTAACTGACAGTTAACTTGTGCATATGTCAGCAATATGTCTATGTGACTTTAGTTGAATATTGTCTGCACTGTCCTTCACACAAACATTGTCTGGACTACCGTGTGTCAGATAACGAAGGTTTACTTTAACACTCAATTATTTTGCCTACTGCTTGGTCTCATGCACCATGTGGAGCATCTAAGTCATCGTAATACTGCCAAGAATTACTGAAAGCGTGAGAGAGTTTGCTCAATAAAATGTCCATTGAACCAGCTCACTGAAGATCATTTATGTACAATGTCTACAGGAAAGTCTATCTTCATCAATAAATGACATGACTCAGTGAACTAACAAAGCCCTGTATTGAGCGCAAACTCAAAGCTGAAATTTCCATTATGGCGAAGCATGAAGTTGGAAAATTTGTTTTATTATCACATTCCGTTAATCCGATTTCAGCACTGGCAACAATTTAAACATTAATTAAACCTTAATGATTAATTTAAATGAGCAATAAAACATGACACACTGTTGTTATGGGAAAATAATTTAGAAAGGTGTGTGATACAACCTGACACAAAGCTGAGTTACTGTTACCAGCACAAAAGTGAACTATTTTCCACAGTAATTTTATCAATCTATCTGTTTTTTTGTACCACTTATCCAACACAAGGTTTTCAGGGAGCCTAAAGGGTTTTCTGGGGACTCGGAAAAGGCACAAAGTGAGAGGACACTCTTCCAGATCCATAGAAGGTCAAAATCACACACCCATTAACTCACTACATACAATTTAGAGAGACCATTTTGCCTACTGTCCATGTTTTTGGACTGGAGAGGAAACTGGAAAATGTGGAGGAAACCCACATATCACATGGAGAACATGCAAAATCTGCACACACGGACTAGAGGCAAGAATTGAATGGAACCGCAAACCACGGTGGTGCATTAATACCTACATTTACATGGGGCAATGGTGGCTCAAGTGGTTATGACCCTGGGTTGTTGATTGAAGGATCAGGGTTCAAGCTGCCACTGTTGGGCCCTTGAGCAAGGCCCTTAACCCTCCCTGTTCCATGGGTGTTGTATCATAGCTGCCCCTGCGCTCCGACCCCAACCTCCTCAGTTAAGATATGCGAAGAAATGAATATCTGTGCTTTAATGTACATGTGGTGATAATAAAGGATTCCCTTTACTGTTGTGAAACATCTACAAAAGAATGTTTATCTTTTCTGTCTCGATAATAAGTCAGTTAATAATCCAAAAAATAGTTAATAAGCCAACAATTGTATACTAATGCAGCTTTTCTTGTTACAGAGAAACCGAGGTCTTTGTTCCTGAAGAATAAAACCTGCTACTGGAGACTCATTTAATGTTACAAATAGCATCTCCTTATGGATAATAGAAAACAAATTATTGATTATACATTATTGTTCCTTCTATATATTATTTATTTATATATGAATTATTTTATTAGTTGCCATACAATTTTATGTGAATTTTCTGTTGCTATATAAATGATAACACATAAGAAAAACATGCTTTAATATGATGTGATTTGGCTTGCAGCTGCTCTTACTGTCACATGCTACTGTTATAAACATGAATCAATCTTCTCATCAGTCAGATTGGAAAATTCAATAGAATGTTTTAATGAATTCTAATGATTTCCCCAGATGGAACTATTAAGACCTTGAAGATTCTGTATAATAAAGTGAAATATAAATGCAAACTTAAATTTGTTTAATTAATTGTCACAGTATCTACAGTATCAAGGGCAAACACAAACAACTGGGCAGCTGCAATAATATGATGAGATAAAATGTTTTAATTATCACACACAATTAATTGTTTTAATTATCACACACAAAGATGTTGTGACTTTGGGGAGAAAGTACATGAGGAATCTTTAAGTGGTAAATTTTACTGGGAGTCGTCCTCTGAATCATTTACGATGACCCTGTCCCATTACTGCATGTCACATACACAAAGTATGTGAAGAATATTATATTATTTTTAATCATTTAATATCTCAACATTTAACCCTGGTCCACAATTTCACATACACACCACAGGTAAATAATAATTTACAAATTTATATTATACTGTTTATAGGTTTCAATGGGAATGGACTAAAATAAAATTGTGAATAATAATAATAATAATAATAATAATAATAATAATAATAATAATGATGATGATGATGATGATGATGATGATGATGATGATTTAACTTACCTACCATTGGATAATTATATGAGCTTTTAGTGCTCATAATTACTATGACTATGGCAATTAATCAATCATAAATAAGAGTTAAACGTGTATTTTTTTATTGATTGCTTTTTTTTGTTTGCATGTTTTATGTATATAAAACAATGTCATTTATATTTAATTATCTTTGTTAACAATTATAATTATTATAATTGTTATTTAAAGAAATGTTGAAACATGTGCATGTTTAAACATTTCTTTAAATAACAATTTTTAATTGAAGATAATTAAAGATAAATGACATTTATGACAGGACAGAATCTGGAGGAATGGACATCTTTTTAAATAAAAGAAAGGATGGATGGACAAATTGACTTTCTTTCTTTCATAGCTATTTCTTCTTTGGTGTAAAAAATATACATGATGAGATCAGAAAGTGGATGTGTGACAGCTTACTATTGTTTTACTATTGTCTTTTTTATTTTGACTGCAAATTAAGCATTTCTCAAATACATTCATTTACAGGTAAGATTTCATTTCACTAGAGCAGATTGCTATACATATTCTTTCTCATTCAAATCCAAAACAATGCAAATTAGTTGTGCACTTCCAGTTCTGCAGGGCTATATATATGTGTAAAATATACAGTTAGATGCAAGATTCTTAAAAAAAAAATGTATTTGAAAAGATAAGCTGAGAAAATATTGTATTCAGGTAGTGAAAAAAACTGTAAAGCCATAGTCACATCAGAGATACCTTTTATGAAGGCCTTTTAATGTAAAAAAAGGATCCACTGGCATTTATCCTCAGCACACATTGGATATTATTCCATGGAGTTCAGTGGCGTTTCAACTACCTTTTCTTTAGTCACTGTTGTTTACCTATTATTCTCTGGAGGTAATATACCAGACAGCTGGTATACACCAGAGGATCTTCACTTTTAGCTAGATCAGTAAATTGCTTCTTGAGAATAGACACGGCAAATAGTGTCTTAGAACACTTAAGATCATTAGGCTGGGGTGATGCATCAGGCAGCTTGGCTGACACGAGCAGATTAACCTCACTGTTTTTAGAGTGCTGCTCCAAAGTGCAGTTTCCGATCACTGATTTGTCTACTCCTAGTTCAGTCCTGTGTGTGTGTGTGTGTAAAGTAACAGTCTTTATTCTCTAGTATACTTATTTTTGCCTTTATATGGAAGAGGTATTGAAAAAAATGAACAACAGTTTGCAGTAGTTCCCCAATTTCCACGAACTCTAATTCCCAGAATTCACAGTTCATAACCACATCACAACTGTCCTCAAACTCCAGTCCTTCACCTTCATCAGCATTCAATAACCCTCAGCTGTTACTCATTTACTTCTTAGTATATACATTAAATAAAGCAATCAAGGTGTGTTTAAAGTGTAGTATTTCAGTTTTAATTTAATCCATCAATATTCAGGGGCTTGGACAATTGACTGAAAAGCAGTTTCAGACCTGTTTTCTAAGTAGATCATGACAAATTAAAAAAAAAATAAAAGGTCTGCAGTATTGAATTTGCATTTGGTTGCTAGTCATGGGAACTCTCAAAATACTGTGATTAAGTGAAGAAGGACAACATTGAGCTGGAAAAAAACAAAGAGAGGAGCAAACTACATGAGTGGCCAAATCAACAACTTGGTACAAAAAGTGTGGACTGTGCAGTTCAGAACACCAAAATACCTGGTAAAGCACAGAAAACAACTAAAGTGGATGATTGAATACTTTCCTTGGAAAAGAAAAACACCTCCAAAACATCTAATTAAGGCAAGAACACTCTTAGGGAAGTAAGCATGTCTCGGTCAAAGTGCACAATCAGGAAATGCTTTTAATGTAAATACAAATGATTTACCTGGATACATAACACAAACAATGCTCAGCAGAAAGGATCAGTCTCAGTTCTGGAACTTCTTCCTTTAGACAGTGGAAACTAAGATTAGATTGCACCAGAATGATGGCAAGAGAAGAAAAGGAAGCTCTCATGATCCAAGGTCTCATGATACCACATAATCTGTTAAAGATGGTGGAGAAAGTGTTATGGCATGAGCATGTATGACTGCAAGTGGAACTGGGTCACTGGTGTTTATTAATGAGGTGAATGATTATACTGTAGAAGTAGGATGAATTTTAAACTGTGTAGAGCTATAATTTCTGCTCAGAATCAGTCAAATGCTGCACAACTGATAGGACAGTTAAGGTAAATAATGACTCAAAAACATACAGTGAAAGCAACCTAAGAGCTTCTAAAGTAAAGAAACAGAAGGAGTCGGTCACTTGACCTCAGCCCAACTGAACAAAAGATTCACTTTGTGAATGCAGAAAAACTGAATGCAGAAACTGAAGGCAACCATAGAAGAAAAAGGGTTTATAACCCTTACTACCTTACCATACATATATTATCATTCTTAATCACTGAACACATACAGGAATACAAAAACTTTCTACACTTGCACCATTGAGAGCATCCTGACGAGAAGCATCACAGCCTGGTTTGGAAACAGCACCAAACAGGACAGACGAGCTCTCCAGAGAGTGGTGCGGTCAGCCGAACCTACCATCCTCACTGAGCTCCCTGACCTGGAGTCTGGTGCTGGACCAATGCCAGGAAGATCGTGAAGGACCTCAGCCATCCCAACAATGGACTCTTTTCTCTGTTGCATTTGGGAAAGCGTTTCCGTTCCCTGAATGCAAACATAGAGAGAATAAGGAGGAGCTTCATCCCACAGGCCACCCGAGCCCTCAACCAACAGAACACCTAGGACCAAAGTCTCTATGGACCCATACTCACACATGACATTACTACCTCAAATGGACCTTTTCACACACCATACATTGCACACTGCACACATCACTTTGGAACTCTTTTCACACTGGTCATTTTAGCACACAGGACCATTTTGCACACCATACATTGCATAGTGCACATTTCACTTTGGAACTCTTTTTGCACTGGTCACTACATTCTTTGCACATTATCATGTATATAACACATCTAGATATATAACATACTTAGCTGCATTCCATCCCATTCATTGCAAATATACAGATCTGTTTTTGTTCTTACTTTTTGTATTGTATTTCTTACATTTTAATTTCTATTTTATTTCTTCTCACTAAAAGGAACAGTCATAAAACACATTTCACTACAAATAAAATTTGAAGTCCAAATATTTTCCAAATATATATATATATATATATATATATATATATATATATATATATATATATATATATATATATATATATATATATTTCCAATGTAATAAAATTCAAAATTAATAAAAAAATAGTAAAATATATATATAAAAAATAATTATTAATAAATTATAAATTAAAGTTCCCATTTTTAATCAACAGTTTGGATACATTGCAGTTACCATATCTGTCTATAAACTCTGCATATGTTTTATGAGCCTTGAGCTATTTTTATTCAACCGTTTTAAAAATCCCATATGTGCATTTCAATCCTCCGGCACTTGCACTAATAGTTCCTATTCAAAAACCAGATGGAAGTTCTCTAGTATAATAAGATATTCATCAGCCATGTGTTTTTGTAATGTATCATTTAGAGATACAAATATGAATATCACTTATGCCAGGAGTTTGCACCCCTGGAGAGCTTGCAGTCATTATGTTTTAATGTTGTGAGTTGCCTAGCTGTATTCAGTTTCCTAAAAGGGCTTCTTTGCTCCGTTTTTGTGATAAAGATAGTCGGCTCCAAAATACTTTGATCATAAAGTCTCTAAAGCACACCAAAGGTGGGGACTCTCTAATGAAAACCTTAGTCTACTGTTAGTGTTAATGATCTTATGGAAAACTGGCTGTAAAGTTTAATGTTGTTCAGATGCAAACAAACCTCTTACAAACACTCTAGTTAAAATGTGAGCAAATCACAATAAATCGCATTTACATTTATATAATATAAACATTTTAATATAGTATAATATAGTAATATAGTGTTATTTATAGTTATATACTCTAAGCAGATTTTGTTTAAAAAAAATAGGCATCCAAAATTTTATTACAAGAAATTATGGAACATCATCTTGTATTTTAAATTCACAATAAGTTGCAGTAATATTGTAGGGCATTATTATGCCATTATTATTCCCAATGTTCAAGAACATGCAAGTGTGTATGGTCTCTTGCACTGGACTGGCATCACATTCATTGCACACTTGGATATGCTTCGGATCCACAGAGGCCCTGATCAGGATAAAACGGTTACTAAGATACAGCTTAGTTAAAGATCCTTAATCTTGAAGCTTAAGTCAAATTGTACAGGTTTATGTATACCCTGTCTGAGGCTGAGTTGTAGATAAAAATCAGTTCCATTTATCCACGCTTTGGCACCATTGTGTTTGTGCTAGATTTACAGCAGTCATTACATGGTGCATTATAAAGGAGAGCCCCAAGGCCATTTACGAAATAATAATAATAATATAACAACATAATGTGGCCAGCACTAAGGGGAAAAAAGCTACAGCAGTTTCCTCAATCACTGGAGAAGAAAATGAAGAAGAACTAATGAATAGTAGCATGGAATGGTGAAGCTGCAGAGACTGTTAGTTCCTGACTGTTCCTACATTACATATTTTTTTTGCTTTGTGAACTGTGTCTAGAACCACAGAATGTATTGGAAGAATTTACAAAGTTTTAATCACTTTAGTATTTCTGTTTTTTTTTTTTTTGTTTTTTTTTTTGTTTTTTTTTGTATAATATTTTAGTAGTTGAAATTAATTACTTGTACAAAAATGTGGTTGAAAGTAAGATGAATATCTAACCATACTTTTCACCAGATACTTATGATAAAAATGGTTATTTAATCATTCCTCAAGGGGTTCTTTATATATTTAATGTTTAGATTTTTTAGATTTCTTGCAAAGTTACTTTGGAATACTTTAATAAAGAAATACTTCGATCTTTTGTACCTTTCTACTCAGAATAACGAAGGAATAACTGAAGAACCCTTAAGGGACAGTACATATGTAGAAGTCATTTGAAAATTCTACATTTTGACCATCACATGCACATTACAGATATTAAGTCATTCAACTACAGTACAGTTTTATCCTGGTGAAATCTGTAGTAGCTTCATAGTCAGTTCAGGTAACACTGGGCACAAGGTGGGAGAATTCAATCTAACTGAAAAGCCAGTTCTCATACAAATTCACATTTAGCTGTATGCTTTTGAACTGTGGGAGGAGACCAAGGAACATGGAGCAATCCCCTGTGAATAAGAGGCAAATATGATAGATCTAGACAAACAGTAACTCAGGCTCAGAATCAAACCAGGGAATCTAGAGCATCAAGGCAGCATGCAGCCACCATGCCACAATAGTAAAAGCAGGTACTCATTAGACGTCACGTGCTCGGCTCTGGAACCCCATATTTTACTCTCATATAGTCGTCAATAAATCTAATACTGCTTTTAATTTTTTTTTTATTAAGAGGTCTAAATGGATCATTTTTCCTGAAATGGTAAGTAAGAAAAGTAACTTTTTCAGACTTTTTTTCCAATATGTAAACTTGTTTCAGTGTGAATGATTTTGCACAAATACGTAGGCAATATTTGAGACAGACTGATGCAACCGGAATCTGGAGGAAGCAAGTATTGAATAATTGTTCTTTTGGAGAAAGTCAGAGAGAAGGAGAATGATCTGTACACTTTCAAAGGCTATCCTGGCATGAAATGCAGAGAGGATTGAAAGAGGAAAAACTGTGATAAAAAGAAAATACGGAAATTGCTGTCAGGCCGACACACTGGGGCCACAGGTGTCAAGAAATACAACCAGGCACAAGACATGTCACTCTTGATCATTTTCTAAGACTGATGGGGAAATGATGTAATATGACCTGACCTTTAAAGAGGCATTGCAAATCCTGGGTTGCATAAGCTTCATTACATAAACTACAAGCAGAAAGTACGTAAAGGTAAGGGTCAGGTTTTTGTCAGAAAATGGTCTCTTTGATGTCCTGCTTGAGTGGTTCAATAAAAGACAGGTGATTTTTCCCCCCGTGTGTCTGTCTTTCACGAGGATCTGTTGATCGATACTTAGTTAGTTAGTTCTGTCAGTTACACTGCTTAGTAAGGATGAAGATCTTAGTGCCATCTGCCACCCTGTTGGTTCATATTGGCAATATAAAGCATTTAATAGGTTGGACTGCACCGATGAGACATCGTTTTACAGATATCTGAGAAGAAGAACCACACCAGGACTGCTATTTGATTTTCTTCCCTGCGGTTTTCTTTGATCTTCATATCATACGCCTCCCATAGATGACCAATATTAATGTTATGAGAGGGCAGAAGACTGGGGAATTCGTTTGCTGGGTAATTGCAATGAGAGCAGACAAGGAGCTAGTCAATCTCACACTTCTGCAGTCTGTCCAATTACTAAATGCCATGTAGAGGCTTATTAGAGTCTCACAATCAGAAAAAAGTAAAAGCTGTTTAACATGTAATGTTCTTTGAGGAAAAACAGGACTTATGTAGTACTATATGTATATCATGACTGTAATTCTAGTTATTCCATCACACATAAGTCTCCTGAGCTATATATTGGTAAATAAATAGAGAATATAATGGCTTCCTTTTTCACTGCAAATGCAAAGTGAAAACTGCTGTCACATATCCCTACAGAACAGAGCAATGTGCTTGAATGGTTTCAGCCATCTGTTGACAACATTTAGCATTTAGTCAGTGAATAATTTATCACCTGTAAACATCGAGGTAATATATATATATATATATATATATATATATATATATATATATATATATATATATATATATATATAATGCCATTTAGGCATAAGGTCATAAGTGTCATATACTATTTGTTTCTTTGAACTTGTGAGACATATTCCACCCCAGACACACACACACACACACACACAAAATCCCTATTCTCTTGACCTCATCTGTAAAGTGTGAGAATGCATGTGTTAGGACTTTAGGCAGAAACCTTTTTTGTTCTTGTGGGCAAACTCCACCCACACCGACTGGACACTCAGTGGGGTACGGGAAAAACAAAGATTTTCTACATGGGACTCCTACCAACACTCCTACCAATGATATCTCTGTCAGAGCTTTACAAAATGTTCAGCAGAAGTAAACAGAACTGGAAGCTTTTGAACTAATTTTTTTACCATGATAGTGAAATAGAGGAGGATATGTCTGAAGATGAAGACCATCTTGAGGTAAATTCTGAGTCTGATGATTATTATTATGAACCAAATGAGAAAACTGCTATTCATATTCCTCCCAACAAAACATTTACATAAAAAAATGGTAAAATACAACAGTCTTCATTCCCAATTATGCATCAGGCAATACTCTCTGCAGAAAACATAATAAAGACAGTTCTAGGGCCCACTCGGATGGCAGTGACTCGTGTGACAGGCATTAAGTCAGCTTTTGAGCTGGTAATGCTAAACTCAATACAGAAAATCATTCTTGAAATTACTAATCATGAAGGAAGCTGTGTTTTGGGAAAGAAGTGGAAGGAGCTGGATATAATGCATTTATATGTATATTTGGGTGTCCGCATCCTGGCAACATCACCCCCCAAAAAATGCAAATTAAAACTATTGTATTTTATACATGGGTTTAATATGCATTTTTTTAATCTCTTGTTTATCTCTAAACAAGGTTTAATATACATTTTTTAATCTCTTGTTTATCTCTAAACAAGGTTTAATATGCATTTTTTATGAAAAACAAGTAAAGTATCCTCTTTTGAGCCATGATCTGTGAGAGGTAAACACCATTGCAATAAATATGGATTAAAATTGTTAGTAATGGAGTTTATAATGAGATATAAACAATGTTTATTGGGATTTTTTGTTTTCTGACACTTTTGCATAATTAAACATGTCCTGGGTCAAATAGAAAAGGGAACATCATTGCTGTTTCTGAAAAACAAACATAACAGGGGGTTAAGCAATGAACATGTAATTTGAAGTGTAGACTTTAAGATTATAGACTGTAGACTTTGTAGACATCTTTAACTCAAGGGTTTTTTAAAAATAAACATATATTAACCATTTAGCAATCGAATCCATTTTTTCACTCAAATGTCCAATAACTTTTGAGCTTGTGAATATAGAAGGACTATGGAAAATATGGTTAGAATTCCTAAATGGTTAATGCAATATTTCAAATCAATTGTGGTGATGTAAAGTGGCAAAAATAGACCAAATAATCTGTCACTGTCCAAATAAAATAAAATATACAAATGATTTGTTATATATGGATACTGATACTAATATGATATGCGTTCTTCAGTTTTTGAAAGATTTTCAGTAAGATTTGCATGGCTTCTGGTTGAGACCAGAGTTTTTGCACAGGATCCTGGAGGAAGCAACAAAAAAGTCACTCAAGTGGAAATTTCATGTGGGTGCAAGTATGTAGTCACATATGAAGCTCTGCTAGGCAAACAGTTGATAGATACTGTAAATATAGATAGATAGATAGATAGATAGATAGATAGATAGATAGATAGATAGATAGATAGATAGATAGATAGATAGATAGATAGATAAATCTGATCATTTAATTTGGTCATGAACTATACTACTGTAGGCCTCTGAATGTGTTTTGCACCATCAGGTTATCAGCAGAACTCTCTGTCATGTTCTTAAAACTTTCTGAACAATTTTTTAGGTGTGCTTGGACTGCAACTGAGCTTAAGTAGGTGGTATTTGTCAAATGAACATCCACATGAATGCCAAGCTCCAACATTTCCCAGCAGAACATTGCCCAGCGCATCTCACTGCCTCCACCATCTTAACGTCTTCCCATAGTGCATTCTGGTTCCACCTCTTCCCAAGATAAGTAATGCACACACAGTGCCAGTTCTTATGAACACATACACATTGTAGGTGCTTAGGGCAGTGGACAGGAGCATTTCCAGCAGTTTGGGCTACAGCAGAACTTCTGTGGGATCACATCAAAAGGGCTAGACTTTGCTCTCAGTACATATATGACCCATCAGAGCCATCATAGGGTGTCCTTCTTGAACCACTTTTGGTAGGTACTAACCACCACACACCACTAACACCACATAAGACCTGACGTTTTGGAGATTTTCTGACCCAGTCATCTATCCATCCAAATTTGTACCTTGTCAAAGTCTCCTTATGCTTGCCCATTTTTCCTGCTCACATCAACTTTGCAAACTGACTGTTCACTTGTTACCTAATATATCCCTCTATTTGACAGGTGCCACTTTAACACGATAATCAATATTATTCTCATCACCTGTCAGTGGTTTTAATGTTATGGCTGACCAGACTAGATGCACTGGGATCAATGGGGAAACCCCAGATGTAGAAATGACAGTACTGTCAGAACCAGATCTAATACATTATACTGACAGTACTGTCATTTCTACATCTGGGGTTTCTCGGTTGTTCCCAGGGGCATATGAGTAGTATTCGTATTTTATTGGGAAAAAAAAAACATGCTTACTGCAGGTTTGTTTGACAAATAAGTCAAATGGTCAACATTTATACAGTATTTTGTGTACATTCAAAAATATTTCAGAAAGTGTGTTTGTAATATGCTTTACATCTTGAAAGCCATGTGTGCACTTTTCATCCAAACACATCACAAACACTCAGAAAAATAGGAAATTGAGTGATACCTTTGTTTGATTTTGAGATGCAACAGGATTTTTTTATTTTTTTTTAATGATATTTAATTTCTTCCATATTTTCAGTGATTTACTCTCCAAAAGCTTCCCAACAAACCCCTACGTTTAAACCTTATAACATGTATTTGGATTCAGATAAAACTTTATTAAGATTGTAGGTGTTCATTCAGCACTGGGGATTTTGCTGTGTGGTTTGCAACTCTTTTAAAATTTCTCTCTTTTTTAACAGTTCAGGAGGATTAGTGAGTAGGTGTATTTATTTCAGCATGGGGAATGGTTTTAATAATAGATGTGAAAAATGAATGCCTCATTGAGCTAATATAGACCTATCAGAGGCATGACTGTACTGTATGTTGTCTTCATTATACTCAGCTGAATTAAGCATTAATTATGTCTTTTACCAAAAGTCATACTAATTTACAAAAAGCAAGAACAAGGAATTGTGTTTACAAGAAGAATTTTATGCTGTAATTATGACACATATATTAGTATTATTTTATTATATTTTATTTCATTATACCATTATTGTTTTATCATTTTAGTAAGTAATAATTAGTATTTTGCATACTTTTGCATACTATTTTAATTTTATACATACTTATTACTACTAATTAATTACAATTATATTATTAACATGTCTATATTTATTACTTAATTAACTTCTCTTTATGTCATGTTCAGTTTGATTAGTTTTGTGCTTCAATTTGCAAATGAGTATCATTTAGTGTATTATATTAATGTTATTTACCATAGCTAAGGTTAGCTCGAGGTCATGTTGCTCACGTTAGCATTAGATCGGTTTTTGATTTTTATATCATGTTTTGCTGACTGGAGAATACGGCTGCATCCGCAATGCCCAAAGTACATGCGATTGAGACCATGGACAAGGGATTTTCCAAGCAAAGATTTATGGTATGAAAACATTTCTCCCCTCTTTTAATATAGCAGATAACAGAGTAATCCCTACTGTGCTGCAATATCCCGCCGTGTGTGTGTGAGGGATGAGGGATTGACTGTTCGACTGCTTTTCCCCATAACTTAACCAGATGTTATTTTGAAAGTGGCCCTAAAAATGAGAATTAATAGAAAGAATGAATGTGTTTTAGTAATTGATAATACATGTATTTAATTTAGAATTCCAAACATTCAGCCATACTTATTTGAGCATAAAATTCAGTTTTGGATTCTTTTGAAAAACATTACAATTTTATTTTAGGCAGCATAACACAAATAAAAAAAATAATTAATTAAAAATAAATAAATAAATAATATAAGATACAAACTCAGACTTTTGCATTTATATTTAAATTTCTACTGCCATGGTTTTAATGCCACAGTCAAATACATGTACAATGGTATCAGCTTTACAGCTAAAATATACTTTTATATGAAATGGCTTATTCTCTGGGAAACAGCATTCCAGCATTTTCTTAGCATTTCCGTAAATCCACTTAGTTATCAAATGGCGTATTTACCATATTAATTCCCTCCGCACCATTTACTTGCTTCGACAGGAGGCTGTTTATTTAATAAGCACTTCATTTATTACCACTTTTCTTCTTTACTAAATTTACATTTCCTGTTTAGTCCAGAGCTTTTTTGACAGTTGATCATTTCCACCACTTCACAGTGGCTTTTAAAGTGCAATTTGTACCTCATGCAGAGCGTGTCCATGATGAGCTACAGCCTTAGTTAATTGAAAGTTAATTTCACATGCCTTGTGAACACACTTTGCAGCCACACCGAGATGTGATGGCCCTGAATTTGTGTTGTCAGTGCTGTGGGACTCATCAATAATAAAAATAAAACAGCCAAGGTTGCTTTGCTGCTAATATCAAAATTATTGCTTTATTATTCCCTCTGCTTCTAAACATAATCAATTCATGCAGAAATTTATCAGTTTAGTTCGCAAATGCAGGCTTAAAGAATTAGTATTTTTTTTTCTTGGGAGATAGAGTCAGCCCTGTAAAATCATCTTGACATTTCGAGAGAGCACTTAATTTTCTCCTTGCTCAACCACTGTATGATGACATTTGTGCTACAATTGCTACAGTTCCTTTGGGAAATCAGGCCTTGGTATTTTTTAAGCTATGAGAAAAAGGTAGTACTCACAGCTGATTCTGTATCCCACATACAAATAAAACGCAGACCCTATGATTATCTATAACTAATAACTATGCACCAGTAAAGATCTTTTTCATCAATTTATTATACAACTTTTAATTACTAATACCATTCAAATTGTGTTGTCTATACACAAGAATGCTTCATAGTGCTCAACAATTGTTGATATTCTCTCTGTTGTTTGTCAGTCTGATTAATTCCACATGATGATTCAGCAGGAGAAGAAAAACAACTCTCCTCCAACTCTTATTTTTGAGATGGCATACTAATTAATCAATAACATACAAGACTCACTCTTAAAGCTAGCTAAATTTATATAGCCTATTTAGCTAGTAGTTATTTATAATGCACACAGAGATACATGCAATTTTGTATCTATAGATATAAGTACCTATAGACACATTCAAGCATATGTATAGACACATCTAACATTGATGTTTCCAGGCAGGAAACTTAAAAAATTAAACACACAGAAGTCCACAATTTGTGTCTTCTATCTTATCTGCTCTATCTTTTGTACATGACTCTGCAAGCTGGTTTGGGGAAATTGTTTATTTTTTTCTTTCCCTAATTTATTTATTCTATGTTTTTCTTGTTAGATGTTGTCCCAAGAGGCTGCACACATGGACATTGCTACTCTATACTTACATTCATACAATGTAACATAACATTTTAAGTGCTTTAAGTATGACGACCCCTAGGACAAGATAAAATACAACAAAATCCCTTTCTTCACAAGCTCTAGCTTGCAAAGATGGGTCATAATTCAGCACCAGCTTACAACACTACATACACTCTCAGTGTATGCATATTGCCACAAGTTGCCATTAAGGGCAATCCATGCATGAGTTTAAAGCACAGGCTTGTTTCAGATCAGGCAACCTTTCTTAGAGCTTCATTCTTTGAAGCAAAAAGGGAAAAATAAAAGGAAAAAAAAATGCATCTCAGTGTAGCTCTGTACAGTACTATTGTTCTCTGTTGGGCAGGCCAACAACATTACATATATATGTGTGTGTGTGTGTGTGTGTGTGTGTATATATGTGTGTATGTATATATATATATATATATATATATATATATATATATATATATATATATATATATATATATATATACATATATACATATTTATTTATATTTATATTTATATATATAAAATTCAACTCAGACTAGAAAATTCAAACTAACGCCAGTGCATATTTATGGAATTATTTGAAGATTCTTTGTCCTGCTGGAGAGAAATCTCATTTCATGCGAATGATTTTTTGGAAAGGTCAGGCAAAGAAAATGCACACAGAGGCTGAACTTTGCTGAACTGAGTGTAGACAAGTGGGCAGTTGTGCAGGCTCAAGAACATCAGATCATGGAGAGGAGGTATAAGAAATAGACAGGAGGTTTATGAGGAAGAACAAACTGTGTCTCTGCAGCAGCAGTAATATTAGAATGAACATGAAACACAGGAAGATAAGAACTGAGAGATGCCAAGTGCCTGTGTGTACATATGAGCCTTTCCACTATCAATTACTCCCCACATATTTCTTTCTTTTGCAGCTTTTGACCAGAATCAAGAAAGTGTCCAGAGTATTTTATCATCTTTCATCTTTTACTCTATTCCACATAAAACTTTGCTTTTTTTATCATTTACTCCTACAACAAGCTCCTCAGAACTGAGCAGTGAGGAAGCAGGTCTAACAGCTCTTGACCTTGCAAAGTGTGTGAAGTTGAATGTGTCAAGCTGAACATAGCTATAAAATATTAATAGAGCAATATAAATAGTGTAGATTTTTAAAAAATCTATAAAGAATCTTCATGCATACCTTTTTTCGAAAAGGTGGTTCGTTGTTGCCTATTACAAAGAGAGGACGTATATATACTCTGTTGTGATCATTTTAGAAATGATAAAATGGTGAACTGGAAACCTAATCAAACATTAATGCCAGATGGAAAAGAGGAAGAAATGTAGAATGTCACCTTTCATGCTTAGTTATTTCTGGCTATGCTGAGAGAATATAATGAATACTGTCATAAATCATTACAAAGAGAGGATAATATATACATATTATCTATATTAGCCTGGTCATGTATGATATAACATTCATTTATTCTTCTTCACTAAAGGCTTTATCCTGACCAAGGTTGCAGAGGGACCTGGGAACACTGGGATTGAGACAGGAATACAGCTTGATGTGAGGTCCATTGCAATAGTCAGTCCACCTGTGAACATGGTTTTGAGAAATTGGATGGAACCAGAGAAGCAGAAGGAAAAACATATACAGTAGATATGAAGAGAAAATGTAATACTCTAACATGCACAGTAAAGTGAGGTCAGGATTGAAACAAGGGCCCTGGAGGAAGCCAAGCTACACACGTTGTCAACATTTATGGACATGTGACCTTCAAACCCATAAGTGCTTGTTCGACATCCCATTCCAGATTTATTGCATTCTTTTGGGAAACCTTTCACAAGATTTTGGAATGTGACTGTGGCAATTTGCTCATTCAACCACAAGAACATTCGTGAGGTCAGGCACTGATGTAGGTGAGAAGGCCTTGCACTCATTCAGGATTCCATTTCATCCCAGTGGTGTTTAGTGAGGTTGAGGTCAGGGCTCTCAGGTTCTTCTACTCCAACCTTGGTCAACCCCGTCTTCATGTACTCCCGCTTTGGCTTCAGCACCTTAGTTCAACTAAAAGTAAATAATAATTTTACAGCATACAAAGACATCCCTATATAATAGTGTATTATGTATTAACTTCGGCAAGCCAATTCAAATTCATTTAGTTTTCTAGTATTCTAACCTCTGAGAATGTAATAATTTCATGGCATTAGCACTGTTTCCTCATTATTACAGAAAAGGTATAAAATTAAACATTTTAAGCAAATATGACCATTAGACATTAGTCATACAATTTATTACTACATTCCATACAATCTACTACAATCTAGAAAATGAGTGCTGGCTGTTTAAAGGTGGGGTGCACGATGTTTGAAAGCCAATGTTGACACTTGAAATCACCAAATCAAAGACGCCACTAACCCAAATGGGTGTCACCCCTGTTTTGATAGCTCCGCCCCACACATACATACAGTACGCAAACCAGGCAACTATTATTGCAGAACCTACTGGGGCAGCTGGCCGAGGGTATATTTTTATCAACAAATTAACTCAATGAGTAATACTATGGTAATAGAGAGTTCAGGGTTCAGGAGGTTCAGGGTTCCTCGCTGCAGATTAAATAGATTTAAAAACTCTTTTATCCCAGCGTCGGTGAAGTTGTTAAATAGGGGAAGGACATAGTTGCTATTTTATGTATTCAATATCCTGTGAATTGTATCTGTCTAATGTATGTTCTGTATGATTGCAGCAGGGGTGATGGCCCAAGACAAATTTCCCTACTGGGGACAATAAAAGTTTACCTTACCTTACCTTACAGGTCAAATGTGTTTTGACGCTCATATCAGGTAACATGGAGGGGAGTGACATCTGCTCCACGCAGACTCTCCACTGGCATCCCACAAGGCTCAGTACTTGGTCCTCTTCTTTTCTCCCTGTATACTCACTCTCTTGGTGAAGTTATTTCCTCACATGGGTTCTCTTACCACTGCTATGCTGATGATACACAACTTATCTTCTCTTTCCCACCCGCAGATGCCACAGCTTCTGACCGGATCTCTGCATGTCTGGCAGAAATTTCATCATGGATGACTGCTCATCAGTTAAAGCTTAATCCTAACAAAACTGAGCTGCTCTTCATCCCAGGTGATTCATCCCCAGGTCATGATCTTGCTATATCCTTGCACAACGATCTGATCTCCCCTTCAGCCACAGCTCGCAACCTTGGGGTAACCATGGACAATCAACTGTCCTTTTCCTCTCATGTTGCTAATGTGACTCGCTCATGTCGGTTTCTTCTCTACAACATTAGAAGGATTCGACCATTTCTGTCCACACAGGCTGCTCAGGTACTTGTTCAGTCTCTTGTCATTTCTAGACTGGATTACTGCAATGCACTGCTGGCAGGTCTACCTATGAACGCAATCCGTCCTCTGCAAATGATCCAAAATGCAGCTGCCCGGCTTGTTTTCAACCTGCCAAAGTTCTCGCATACCACCCCGCTGCTGCGATCCCTCCACTGCCAAAAATGGACCAGCTCCCTCTTACCTCAAAGCCCTCATCACTCCTCGCACTACACCCCGCACCCTCCGATCTACCAGCACTGCTCGACTGGTTCCACCATCTCTCAGGGTAAGAGGCAAGTATACTACAAGACTCTTCTCTGTACTGGCACCAAGGTGGTGGAACGAACTTCCCCTAGAGGTCCGGACAGCTGAGTCACTGGCTATTTTCAAGCGGCGGTTGAAGACTTACTTATTCAGGAAACACTTCAACTAGCACTTCCTTCCTTATCTTTTGCATTTAAAAAAAAACAAAAAAAACAAAAAAAAACAAACACACCTTTGATACTTTTTCATTGCAACTTTGAACAAATGTTTTAAACTCATGGTATCTTAAGTATGTAACTTAGTGAGCCAGCATTAATGTATTCAATGTTAGAGATTTAAGCACTTATGTACGTCGCTCTGGATAAGGGCGTCTGCCAAATGCTGTAAATGTAAAATGTAATGTATATGTTTATATATAAACATAATAAAATATGTTTTTGTAGTACTGTGTGTTGTACCGTGAAAGGTTTAGCTCCACTTCATGCGGAAGACAACCTTCAACACCTGCTTCTTGCCTTATTGTAAGCCTTTTTTCGCTTTTTGTTTTTATCCTCCATGTCAATCTTTTAATCGCTTTCTGCTAATGTCAGACATGTGCACTGAACACTCTGTAAGCCGCATATTGGCGAGACACACCCCTTTCTGCTCATTGGCTACACGTTTGTTTTGTTTGTCCTACACTTTTCCTACACTATTTCTTCTTGCTCCTTGCTTCAATTCAGTTCAGTTTCAAAGGCTTCTTCTAGGCAATTGCTTATAACTACTTGAAAAGTTAGTCAATCAGATTGACTTATCCTTTACATAAGTAACCTCTACCTCTACATGTTTTGTAATAATGAGAAACCAGATATTATATAATAAAATAATTATTCATAGATTTTATAATGTTAAAATTTCAGTTAAATTTGTAGTATTTCAATGAATTTGTATCGACTTGTTTGCAACCAATAGACATCTCACATTATAATATTATTTTGCCTTAGTTGCCTTCAGTAACATGTTTCTCTAAGAAAGAAAATTTCCTTAGATGTTCAAATAAGTTACACACTTATAGTACTAACCAACACTGTAATGTAACAGGACCATCTTTAATGTAAGAAGAAATGTGATAGCATTAAATAAATAGATAATCAAAACCTATTACAATTTAGTTTTACTACATCTTCAATCCCGAAGAACCACCATTCAAATAGTATATTACTATAATTAAAATGAAAATAGAAGACGTTTTGATCTCGTTATAATTTTTAGAGAAAGCAAGATTGCCATCAATGAAAATATCAAAATATTAACACAATTCATTTAATAGCTATGTATTTAAAATAAAACATACCATATTATACAAGCAGCCTATTTTTTTGTTTATTTAAAATCTGAAAACTGAATCAAGTACTATTTCTGCAGATTTCCAAAAGAATAATTCTGGAGGATTTACAGGAAAAAAAGAAAAAGAAAACAGCTGAGATATTTCTGTAGACATGCCTGATGTGACCTTGCCTAGACTAGCTTTTATATTTAGATTTATTATTACTGATAACTGAGCCTGCTGTCATGCATGACTAGCCATTACAACACTTCTGTTGTGTGTTAGAGATGAAGTGAGGCAAGATATAATATACTCTATCATTTTTACAATATTGAATTTAATCATGTATCTGACCATTTTCTCTATTTTAACATGACTAGAGATTTATTCTTTTTCTCATTCACTCATACAATTTTACAGACTTATATGTGCAGAATATTCTGTTGCTGCTGCTGATGATAATCACTTGTTTATATCTGGCAGAATATAGTGTATGACCTTTGTGTTAATGTGTCCTGCAATTGTTTCTTGCTGCAAACTCAAAAAAGTACATGCTGTTTCTAGGCTGTAGTAGTGAGTAAATTGGTGTTCAAAATTCTAACAATTTTAACTTTTTCTTAATGTAGAATGTTGTTTTTTTCTCATAAAATTTAAAGCAATTGAATGCAGAAAGATAAAAAATATACTAACAGATTCATATACAAGTAATAAACTTTAAACCACAGCTCTGTTTAATTCCCAAATCTGATTGATCAGAAGGTTGCTCTGTACAACTTTAATTGCTGTGACAGAAGGTTGTAAACTTGAATACCAGGTCCACCAATCTGCTACTGTTGGGCCCCTTAGCAAGGCCCTTAACACTCAATTGCTCAGTTGTATAAAATGAGATGAATTGTAAGTCACACATATAAATGATATAAGAGGAATAAAACACATTGGGACATGCTGCAATTGAAAAAATTACCAACTTCACATGAGTATCCGTCATCATGTCAGGTTACATCACACTGCCCATGACTGATTATTTTCTATAACAGCACACCTTATCATGTTTTATTGCTGACTTATTCTACATTTGTCATGCTACATCGGGAGGGAAGTGATATAATTTCAGGACAACAAAACATAAGTCTGGAAGTTCTACAAAAATAAGGTTCACAATATCAATTATCTTCGGATTAATCACGAAAATGGTGTCTAATGGTTTAGTGGGTCAATTCTAAACAGTTTTTCTGAAGGCCATTATTTTAAGCTCTGGACTCATAATGTGTAAATCTATAATACAACATTAGTGACTCAGTGACACTGGAGGTGAATTTATTTCAGCTGTCATTACAGTTGTAAAATGTATTTCTGTCACATCACACATTTCTGGCAATAGATAAACCCAAGCAAATATAAGAGGGGCTTGATGAAAGTCGAGCAGTATCTGGCAGCGAGGTTAAGCTTTTCAAAAATTGAAATCTAACTGAAAAGATAAGTCATCCTTTTTCTGCTCAGGATAAGCTCTGAAGTGGGCTTTTCATCATCTCTCCCTCCACCCCTTTCTGAAAAGAAGTAGCACTCTGGAGTTGATGCCTCCAAAAAGTTATACATCTTAAAGTAGTGCTGTAGATCTAAGGAAATGAGGCCTGATTTTATCACGACCCTCCATATATAACTGTGAAATTCTACATAATTTATTGTTATTTTATCAAAGCCATGCTGGGCTGTCAAAAGAGATTTTGTCCCGCCTGAATATAGTAGTGGGTGGATTTTAAAGAAGCAAAGGGTTTCAATTTAAGGGTGTATTCCCGTGCTGTAAATTAGATCAAAATACATTATCCGTCCATCAGTCAGACAAACAGATTAAACTTACTGAGTAATTTTTGGGTTGTCTGTGTGTAACGCTACTGTACACTTGCAAGCCTATTAATTTTTAAAAATCTGTAGGAATAAGTAGATGAACATTTATCCATATACTATGATTAAAGATTCACAAGGTGAATTAATTTTTAATAGCTTGAACATGAATGTTTGTCAGATCATGTTAAAAATACAGGCTTTAGGAAAAAAATCTAAACCTTGCTCAGAAATCAGATGCTCAAAGGGGGTCATTATTAGTTGAAATTAGTTGAGATTAGTAGAAATCAACACCTCAATACATTTACTCACACTGCTCAACTGGTCCTGCCATCTCTCAGGGTAAGAGGTAGGCATACAGCAAGACGAGTGGTAGAGTTAACTTTCCCTAGGTGTCAGAACATCTGAGACTCTGGCCATGTTCAAACAACTGGTAAAGACCTACTTCTTCCTGAAACAGTTAAACTAGCACTTATTCTTTGTTTGTTTTATGTGTCTATTTATATTGTACTTTACAGAACAATAATTAATTACATTTTTGTACATTAAAATACTGAAGTACTGTCATTTCAGACATAGTACAACCCAGAAAATAACCCAGTATATTTGCTCATTTGGAAACCTACAGTTGAGGCAGGGTATAACTGAGCTAAAGTTAAGACCCAACCATGGTGCTGGGATATGATCTTAAATTCAGTTCACATCATTTACAATTTGATTACATTTTATTTGTATAGCACTTTTTCAACAATGGATAACTTTTTACATTTAAATTTACCAACACATTATAACAAGCTCTCCCCAATACTACCAAGCTAATCATAATATGGTACAACAATCAACACTATGAACATTAGCTCTTTTATTTGATGCAAATGACCAATCTTGTGCTATAATTGGAACAGCAGGCCTATCAGGTATGTGTGAGGCTCAGTAAATTATAAAGTGTTGACATTAAATTTCCCTACCTGAGTCAGTATTTATTGATTCTTTAAAGCAGGTATTGCGAATGGGATTGTGGGAACAAGTACAGCAAAAAAATTAAACACGACTGTTATAAACCACTGACTGATAGATGAAAGAGGGGCAAATCGCAGCTTGACATAACACCCCAGGCAGGATAAACGTGTCTCTGCCTCAGGGCGGCAATATCATAATTTGTCCTGCTGGTAATGCAGGGCATTTAAGGAAGACAAGTGGACCTCACGAGGACCCCTGTAGCCATCCGTCTGCTGCCAGGTGAAAAATGACAGACAACACATGTCCTGTGAAAAACCATAGGGGAAGCTGCCCTACTTCAAAGAAAAATTAGTACTTGGCACAACCTGTAGCTGCATAGCTGAGTAATAGCTCTAGGGCTTGTGACTTTCCAGTGTATCAACAAGTGTCATGAGGTTAAACAGACAAAATGAATCAATTTCAAAAGCACTTACCTGGATTGTGCTGCATATAAATGATAATGTCCACGATGCCTTATCTATCATCACATTAAAGTTTTTGCCTCAAACTTTAAGACTCTACAAAAAATGGTATTACCTGTATCATTCAATCAAACGGAGGGCCTCTGGACTGTCGAGCATATGAAAGATTAAACGTACACCGAAAATGCTTTTCCTCGCATGTCGAAATGAAAGGCATTGTTCCATTTAAACCCTTCATGGAAATACATTTCTTTTTATTTAAAGCCGCTGATCCAAGTTCTGATTGTTCCAGGTTCTAGATAAGATGAACACAGAAAAAAACAATGCTCTGTTTATTAATAACTTTGATTCTGTAGTATGTAGACTGATCCAAAGTATGCACAGTGATGGCCTTTTACAGAACTTTTCTTAAGCATTGCTTTTTGTCTTTGAATTTAAGCATACGGTCACCTGCAATTAGTTCCACACCACTTAGGATATGGTACGTCAAAAATAATTAGTAGACGTAGCTGTGTGCTGTCCTTTGCATCCTTTCAAGGGTCAAATGGCTTATGACTGAAATGGCTTCCGTCTCTTTTTAATTTGATTACCAGTGCTTTTAAAATTACCACATTTGCATTTAAGATGAACAAAAATGTCACCAATCATTCGAATTCCAACCACGATAATTAATTTGGAAGAGTTCAAATGTTATTCAATGAAGCTGCCCATGTAAGCATGAAATCAATATGGCATGAAAATCCAAAATAAATGAATGCACTGAATGAACAATTATTTGAAATCTATTACAGCACTGACCGTATCCTTAAAATCAATGAACCGTATCTCATGTTTTTCATATGTATGTGACACATTTAAAATTATATATTGCTGGAGTTCATGCTACTTATGTTCATGAAATTATTTTTTACCCACATTCTGCTGCATTTCAACATGCATTAATAAACAATAAGCTTTTCATTGTTCACTAATGTCTAATGGGTCAGTGGGTCTATAATGGGTCTAATCATTGCATCGGTCTAATAAGGAATGGTTTTCTTTGTTTTGGTATAGCTTTAAAGACCAGCATATATTGTTAAAACATTAACATTTAGACTTAAGTTACTTTTTTATTAAGTGCTCAAAACTCATTTTAGCAATACATAATGCTGATCATAGTTACATTTGTCTTGATCATATGGGCAGAAAAGTGTTCCATGAAAATTGCAGCATGTTATCGAAATTTTTGAAACTCCGCAGACATGTTTTCTCTTTTGATCTTTTACTTATCTAAAATCAGATACATCTTATTCCTGCTCTACTACTCAAATCTATTCAAATATTCTTGCTTATCTTCAGCCCAATGGTTGAAAAATATTAAAG
Source organism: Tachysurus vachellii (assembly GCF_030014155.1). Taxonomy (NCBI): domain Eukaryota; kingdom Metazoa; phylum Chordata; class Actinopteri; order Siluriformes; family Bagridae; genus Tachysurus; species Tachysurus vachellii. The sequence goes on along the minus strand of NC_083464.1, from coordinate 9,298,637 downwards.
TTTCTGTAGTGACCTTTTATAATTTTGCAACAGTAATATGACACTGCAGTCCAATAGCTTTCTGTATGTATCTTTTATTTCCTGAGGTGACTTTTCAAGGAAATTCAAAAAGCACAGCCAAAATACATTTCAAGAATCAGGCAGCGAACTAGGGGGCACGGTGGCTTAGTGGTTAGCACATTCACCTCACACCTCCAGGGATGGGGGTTCGTTTCCCGCCTCCGCCTTGTGTGTGTGAAGTTTGCATGTTCTCCCCGTGCCTCGGGGGTTTCCTCCGGGTACTCCGGTTTCCTCCCCCAGTCCAAAGACATGCATGGTAGATTGATTGGCATCTCTGGAAAATTGTCTTTAGTGTGTGATTGCGTGAGTGAATGAGAGTGTGTGTGTGCCCTGCGATGGTTTGGCACTCCGTCCAGGGTGTATCCTGCCTTGATGCCCGATGACGCCTGAGATAGGCACAGGCTCCTTGTGACCCCGGAATAGTTCGGTAGAAAATGAGTGAGTGAGTGAGAGGCAGGGAACTACACTGTATGGTATACCTTCTGCTGTCTTATGCAAAAGCAAGATGTCCCAAACAGACTTTTAGTCTGCATTGATGTGATATGAAAATCTATGTTAAACATTACTATCACAGTGTGGAAGATAAGAGCCACTGCAGTTTGGGGCAGAATAAAAGAAAAATAAGGTTGAGTTATGGGAAGCAACTAAACAAATTCAAGCTTTCAGAACCACTGCTGCCTTGTTGTCTTCTTTGTTTACAGAGAAAACATTTGACAACACAAGGAAGGTTGATGCTGTTTCCTCAGCTGTTAAAGTGTCACCCCCAGAGCAATTTGTACTACAATGCAGGGACCAGTCCTTTGTATCATCCTGTGTGAACTATGGCAAACTTTGTTTGAAACATACATGCTAGTAGTTTGACTTGACAAAGTTGCTGGTGTATGGAAATATATCATCCTCCTACACTGCTTGGGGGAAAAGGATGTTAGTTATTCCAACAAAATCACTTGGTGCAGAAGCACAAAGGCACCTGCTCCGACATACATACAATTTCTTCCACTTCTCAATTTTTTTTTACCTTCTCAGAATATTTTTTAATGAACTTCATAGCTCTGTTCCCAAAATGTAAACAGACTATGAATTTAACCACAGCGATCCTGTTAACCAGGCTTTCCCTTTTACTAAAGATGAATGAACAAGGACACATGGAACAGCACTGTACAAGCCATCATTATGCTCCCATTTTAATGAACATGGTCTTTTTTGTTCCACAAGCTTCGTATCTGACCAAAAAAGTCAAACAGAGCTGCTTCCACGACCTCTATTTTTGGAAAGCATTTGACAAAAACGCAGAACATTTTGATGAGCAGAGTTGCCTTCAAAAACTGGTAAAAATGATGAGACAATTCAGGCAGTTTGTTACTAACGTAAAAGCAATAGTATAGGCATGCAATTCCAGAACTTCAGAAGATGAGCCAGTATAAGACTATTTAAAGAAAACAAGTCTAAAGCTCAAGAACTCAGCACTCTAGTGCTATCTAATGTTTGCTGTTACACTAACACTTGCTGCTCAAATTGAATCTGCCACAGAATATATAACAAAGATAGCAGAAACCCAACTTACACACAACTACTCTTTTCCAAATAAATCAACCTATGCTGCCCCGAAGAAGATTACACTAGGTTCGCAATATGCAGCTACAGATATTGTGAAAGCATTGTGGGAAATTTGGGTCAACCCATAATGTGCTCCACACTGTCAATCATGCAGATGATGTCAAAAAATAAACCACTTGGCCAAATGGTGCCACATTAACTATTACACCACACACTACTATTAATATAGTGGAGCTCATCAACACAAGTTTTCTGATGAGTCCAGAATATCCACACAAATGTTGGGTGATCCTGCTGACTGGTACTGAATGTAAATGCATACAAGTTCTTTTCACATACATACTATTTTATCATACAACAACCAGACTGGATTCCTGCATGTCTATAGCCTTTTTAATCTACCCCTATCCCATATAAAATGGTCATTTTCCACAGTCTGGGATTCTCTGTTCAGGACAATAGCATGACTCCTATTTTAAATGTTCCTTGATGATAGGACAGTCTCTTGACAGGTCTCTTCTGTGGACTGGGGTGTGGAAAACAGTGTAACTCTGAAACCCACAGAAAGAATGCATAATTGAAGTGAAACACCTCCAGGGGGTCTGAGCTACATTGACCTCATTGCAGTCAACAAAGCAATGGTACCCAACCACAACCCGCTTTTGGAGAAGCTCATTAGATATCTTTATAGCGATTTGGTGATATCTAAACCTTGATCTAAAAGACTACTTAGAATTTCCACTTTATTCAGTCTGTAGGATTTTACTTGCTTTTATTACACACACTACAAACATTACACACGGTATATTGCCTATATCACAACACTGACTTGGTTTTTGAATGTACTTATCTATTTCCAAAGATAGTCAATATGTTATCAAGCAAGACATGACATCATACCACCAAGATTAAAACCTAAAGCAATGGTTTGCTAGACTGGAAAAGTGCAATCTGACACTAATAGCAATGTCAGAATTTCCAACATCAACAATAGATTTTGTGGTATTTCATGTCTTATCAATAGAGGCGTTCCCCATTTCAGTCAGTTGTGCATGCCATTCTGAATGTGCCCACAGTGGTTTCTAGGCAATATGGACTATTACATTCTAGCTAGGTTTTCCATGTGAGAGCTTCTGCAGCAGCTCTGTTAACAGTCTTACTGGACTTCTACTTGTCAGGCTGCATTTCACATGCCTAAAAGTCTCCTTTTCAATACTGGCCTACTGCCACCAAGACTTGGCAAACATTTGTCACCAATGATGCCTCTGCAATTGCAGAGGTCCCAGCTATAGAATGCGGTTGAAAAGCCTGTCGCTTTTTCCCCTCAGTCTAACTTAACAAAACAACTTTGTAGGAAATTGAGAGACACTTGCTTTAATCTGACTATGTGAGACATGGCATCTTTACAAATGCTGTTTCCTCCTCAGAACAAACCATCAAGCTGTATTTAGACTGTTGCTGAGGATACAGGCCTCTCCACAGGTGGTCAACAAGCTTCAACAAGAAATTTTTCATCCACGTTCACCCCTGACAGTCACACTTTTGTTACAGACATCCTGTCTAACACCACCATTCCTCTCAGCCCACCTATCCTGACGGTGAATAAGGACCCATTAGTGAACCTTGCCTTACCTACCCCTAAACCGTGGCAGAAACTGTATCATGCATCATCAGCCAAGCCTTCATTTACATGACCAGGTTTCTTTACCCGACACATTAGACATGAGCCAAGTTCTTTAGAGCCAGAACTGGAACCATTCTTACATGTGCCTCAATGGTACTGACTTGATATCAGGGTAAAGTCTCAGGAGGAGCACACTGACCATGACACATTAGAACAATTATGGTTTTGTTGATGTGTGTTGGTGTGATGGTTTTACCTTAGACCACAAAACAGAAGATTTTATCAGGCATCTGATAACCTTTCAACCAGTAGTCGGAAGATTGACGTCTTGCGCACATGACAGAGGAATGCTTCTCCATGTCTGCCCATGTGCAAACACTCCCCCACTTCAGTCTCAAGACTAAAATAAAACTATTTGGCCTCAACACCATACAGTATATCTGGCGGAAAGACAATAAAGCTCACTAGCCAAATAACACTATTCCTGCAGTAAAACACAAAAGTGGTAATATCCTGTTGTGGGGCTGTTTCTCTGCAACAAGGACTGGGGCACTTGTTATGATAGAAAGATACCATTAAAAAATCTGATGCACCAGTTGTCAATGGAAAAAGATTCACCTTCCAACATGACAATAATCCAAAGCACACAGCAAAATTGACCACACAGTGGTTGAAGGAGAAGGTGAACTTCCTTGCATGGCCTAGTCAGAGCCAGACTTGAAACCCATTGAAAATTTGTGGAATGAACTGAAAACTGCAGTCCACCAATGGTCACCATCAATTTACCTAAACATGCACAGTTCTGCAAAGAAGACTGGGCAAGTCTAGATGTGCAAAGTTGGTAGAGACATAACCCAACAGAGTAAAGGCTGTAATTAAAGCAAACGATGGATCAACAAAATACTGACACAAGTTTTTAGATATTTAGTCACTCTCTCACTCACTCATCTTCTACCGCTTATCTGAACTACCTCAGGTCACGGGGAGCCTGTGCCTATCTCAGGCGTCATCGGGCATCAAGGCAGGATACACCCTGGACGGAGTGCCAACCCATCGCAGGGCACACACACACTCTCATTCACTCACGCAATCGCACACTACGTACAATTTTCCAGAGATGCCAATCAACCTACCATGCATGTCTTTGGACCGGGGAGGAAACCGGAGTACCCGGAGGAAACCCCCGAGGCACAGGGAGAACATGCATACTCCACACACACAAGGCGGCGGCGGGAATCGAACCCCCAACCCTGGAGGTGTGAGGCAAACGTGCTAACCACTAAGCCACCGTGCCCCCCATATTTAGTCACAGGTTTATATTTTTCTTTTCTTAACTGAACTCTTGCTGTTATATATTTATAATCTTCATTTAAGGCTGCAAAGCAACAAAATGTGATTATTTTGAATGTGGGTGTTTCTTTCCTATACCCACTGTAAATAGGCATACAGTGTTGTACAAACATCTTAGGCAGCCATTTTTCATATACATGTTGTTATTTATTCTATGGGTTCTGCATTATTGAGTGGGTACAAAAACTTTTTAGCTTTCCAAACATTACTTTTTCATCAACAACCAAAAAAGTTACAAAAAATTTATGTCAGTAAAGAAAGTAGCGTATTACATAATACATAGTTTTCAGACAATATTCTGCCGGGTTTTACCTGCAAAAAAGAAGCAAGTTTGACAGTCAAGGTCTCCAGAAGAACTGTGGCAGATTCAACAAGATGCTCAGAAAAAACATACAAGCCATTTTCCTAATAAAAAATGTACTGGGAAGACTCATGCATTAGAAAAAGGGTTGTCACAAAAATGACTTTGCTTAGTTTATTAATGTTTACGGTTCTTTATAGTATATACTGTATATTATTTTGTAGAAACATTCATATCATTATTTTAAATGCATCTTTGCCATAGAGCATTTCTTTGCATGTGCATAAGACTTTTGTACACTACTGTATATCACTTCCTACAAGCATAAGAGTAGTTAAAAAGGAATATGATAATGTTCATCTCTAGGGAAAGTGGCTTCTTCATCAAAGATAATGATAGCGTAGCATATTTGCATTTTTTAAAGGAGTGGAACGTGTTCATGCTTTGTTTTTTAAAAAATTGCATTATTTTTCATATATTTCACCTTTATTCTACACTGCTCTGTCCCTCCTTGTAAAACGGTCTGATGGTTTCCGGGTTCTATGAAGCCAGTCCCTCAAAAATAGCAATGGGATTAGATTGGTTAGCTGGCCCAGTGTGTTGTGATTCGCTAACCGCCTAGTGCACGTTTTTCGGAAACATCACGCCCCTTAACTTTACCAGTAGTCTTATTTAATATTCTCGGAGGAGGGGTTTATGTAAATATTGGGCTTAGTGACGTCAGCAACCCCGGAGGAATGTCGTGTAGTCCCTACCGGCTGTTTGCTGTAGTAGTCCTTAGAAATGGATTTCTTTAAAAGCAAATATCTCCCTTTGCTTAAAACTTTGAACGTTGTAACTTTGCAGATGTTGTTTATGCTTAAACAGGAACATTAAACACTAGCTAAAGTTAGAAAAGTGAAATCGTGTTTTACCGCCCCTTTAAGTTTTGTATGCTATGTATATAGTTCTAAACCCCCTGCATAACTATTTAGTCTATTTAACACTGTGACAGTTTACAAGAGATTGGATAACTTGAATATAGGCAAATTTGACTAATATTTCTCTTCATTAGATTAGTTTTTAAACAAATATAAGATTACTAACCATATTTTTAGGAGTTTTTACTTATTACTTGGAATTTTAACAAAGATAAACTGTAAGCTTCAATTTAGGAAATATGTCTGGAAATATGTCTGGAAATATGTTTGATTGTTTTATGTCTGTTACATAATAAGCTCATAATGACAAATATTAGATAACTTTTCCTTTTTTAAAGATATCTTTGCTGGCTAAAATATATTACTTTTAAATCAAAAGCAATTAAAAAATTTCTGTAAAGATTTACAAAAATCCTAATTTTGAATTTGTTACAGTCATTTTTTTGTGCTGATAACAAACTACCAAACATGCTGCCAATCTAAGGTTTTCAAATAACCTCTATTTTAGGCTTTTTGTGTAACAGACCTCATTGTTAATACTCTATAACCTCAAAATCCTTCCTTGGAAAAGGTTTTAAGGTAAACTGTGGAATGTTTAGTATTGAATGTTTGGTGAATTGAAAAATGTTCAGCAGTTTTAGTTAGAACAATTCATATCTAATCCGATCAGAAATGGCCAAAATCTTTAACACTTTACCAAGCATTGAGATCTGAGAGTCAGCAGCTAATAATTCCTCCAAGGATTCTAGGTTCCCAAAAAGCTTACAGTATATGGTATAAAAAACTTTATACTATGTCACAGCTACTGTATGCCTTTTGATGAATAGTTTTTTTAATGAAATCTCTATATAATATAATATAATATAATATAATATAATATAATATAATATAATATAATATAATATAATATAATATGCCACAGTATATTGCAGTTTTGCTGAGTTCATTCTGACTACTGGCACCACTGTGCTTGAATCAAAGTGACAATTAATGTCTAAAGCTTTTTTGTCTGTGTCTCTCACTGTCAAAACAGAGTGATGCTAGTCAGGGCTGTGTCATGAAGGCAGGCTGTTAGCTCTCACTCTCACAGCTAGCAATCATGTGATAAGAGACCTTGTTGTTAACACTGGGAGAAAACTTGAGAAAATCAATTGTTCTAAGGTTTGAGGCTGCGATAATTCAAGGAGGGCTTGTTCAGAGTTTCCAATATAGTGCTTAAGACCACATTACCAAAATGAACAGCTTCTATCTTAACTCTATTCAGCTGCATTGTCAAATTAAATTAATATCCATTTGGCACAAGGTCTAATTCTGATATTCTATTAATTTTTTTGTGCATGACATAGAGAAATAGGACAAGGACTTTTTGAGATAGGGTCATTTGGAGCGCTAAGTGTGCCAAAATAAATTCTCCCTGCATCAATTAATTCCTAAATGTCATTTGAGTAAAAGACACAGAAAGTTATGATCAATGATGAGAACCCTGAACTTTAAATGCCACCAAACACCACCCATTCTCATATGTCTTGTGTGTTTTCTTCAATGTACTATGAATTGCAGGAGCTTTCAAGTGAGTTGGTATTAACAGTCACACAGTCTAAGTACAAAAGTAACACACAGAGCTAATGTTCGATGCATAGAAATGGCTCATGAGTAACAATGCAAAGGAACATATTTATTATAAAGTATTATGCTTAGTGAACATAGCTCAACTGAATCTGAATTTCCGTCACATTGCACTACAAATCTAAATCTGGAAGGAAAAGATGGATTTAATGTCAAGAATGTGATACAGATTGACATTACAAATACCTGTCTAATACCGTGTAGGTCTCCTTTTGCCACTGAACCGTCAAATCATGGAAAAACCATTCCTCAACCGTTTTTGCAATGTGACAGGGTGTATAATCCAGCTGAAAGAGTCCACCGCCTTTAGGAAATGCCAGTGTTACGAATGGATGCACTTGGTCTGCAGCAATGTTAAGGTTAACTTCTTCCACTGCTCCATGGTCCAGTTGAGATGGTCACATGCTCATTGTAGGTGTTTTTAGCAGTGGTCAGGGATCAGCATGGGCACTCTGACAGTCTGTGGCTTTGCAGCCCCAAACACAACATGCAGTGATGCATTGTCTGTTCTTCTCAGTGCACCTATTATATCAAGCATTAACATTTTCATCAATTTGTGCTACACAACAGTCTGTAGTGACCGGACCAGACGATTTAGCTTTTGCTTTGCGCTGGCCATACATCGATAAGCCTTGGTTGTCAATGACCCTGCTGCTGTTGTCATTCCTGTTGTACTAACCAATGCATACACTATATATAATATTGCTTCTGATGTACAAGATACATGTCAGATATTTATAAAACTGATTTATTTCTCCTTACTTCTTTAATGGCTACTATTGAATGTTCTTCTTTCTTTTCTGTGTCTTGCAAGACATGAACACCGGTATGCTAAATCCCATTTATGCTTGGCTTATGTCCCTGACCTTCTTTTCATTTACAGGAGAAATGAATGTGAGTCATTAACTGAATAAATGCAATGTTGTGGAACCAAACACTGGATCGAGCAAACTGTGAGCTCTTTAATGCAGGTCACTCTCTTTGGAGAGTATATGTTAATTACTGTTGGAGTGAAAAATTGGCTGACATGTCTACTGGCATGAGTGAATCTATTGACTCTCTGTGGATTCACCAAAACAATGATTATTCTCTCAAAGAGTACAAATAAAATACAACAGTGTTTATACAAACCTCATCATTTTCCAGAGATTTTTAAACAATTGTCATGGTTATGTAAATTTCGACACTATGGCTAGTGATGGCCAGGCATTATATTCAATAGAAATTCAATACAAAATCTACCAATCAGTGACGTGCCATAACTATTATGAAACAAGTAGGACTGGGCCTTATAGCATGAGGTCTCATTATAAATAAAAACTATAAAGCATACACACTGGAGCACAGTTATTGAAAGATAAATACCGTCCTCACTGGCTCATGGTTTCTTTTAAGTCAAGTGTTCAAGTCTGTAATCATGTCATGTCTCTTCTGAATAGCAGGCATAGTAAATAGAAAAGCTGTGCTTGCTGGTAGCCAGCTTCTTTATTCAAACCAACAGACACAAACTTCAGTTCTGCCATTTGTACCTTTGTTTAGTTTTTGTTTGATTTGGAGAATAGTTAGTTGATTTGTCTGTTAACTTATGGTTTCTTCTCCAAAGGCATTAAAAAAAATTAATAACTGATTAAGTACTTCAGCCATTAGTTCACATGCTCCTTCTTAATTGCTGCTGCTGCTGCTGCTGCTGCTGCTGATGATGATGATGATGTGTTTCAGATGTGTCAACAAAGTGGGCTGATGTACAGGGCCTGGAATAAATATTCAACCCGTTCCCTCCAGCTATGAAACCCATAAATTAGTTCTGGTACAACCAGTTCATATCAGTTCTATGAAATGATTCTACCTGCAATTAAAGTGTCACATGCTTTAGCTCCCTTTATTATTATTTTAAATGAATCCAATATGACAGAAGCAAAGCCTTTTTATTGAGATCACATTGAATTAAGGTGTTACAGCAATGGTCATGAATATTTATGTAATCACTTCATGGTATATATCACCCTATACTATATCATATATCATTCCATAATCCCAATCAATTTAAAAGTTCACTTTATTTAACCACTTGCCACAACTGTCAATGATATGCTCTCTGAATGTACTATAACGTCTGGGCTAGAAAGAAATTTGCTCCGGCCTCTGATTTATATATGTATTTTTTATTGGTGGTTCTAGTTTACTTAGATAGATAGATAGATAAATAAATAAATAAATAAATAAATAAATAAATAAATAAATAATTCAAGGAATTTCTTAGCAGCAAATATTAATATTAGTTATTAAATAGCAGGAAAGGAACAATTCTATTTTTGTTTGTTTGTTCAAATTAATAAACATTCATTTGTTTATTTACATACTTTACTAACTTACTTATTGGCTAAATTTTTGGGTAAATAGATACCATCTGAATGGAATTAGACCCATATGCCTCTACAAAGTCCTCATTGTGACAACATGCTCGCTGGGGGGTTAAGTAGAAAAGGTAGGAAAAATTATGCATGATAAATATTCTCTCACCAAGGACACCACAAAACATGACCCACCAACCTAAGAGTAAACAAAAGGGTAACCATCCGTATGATTGCAAGGGCAGCCTGTATTATACATGACTAAATCAGTATTAGAGTGCCTTCCAAACCCCATTTGATGAACAAACCACCTTATGTATCACTGAGAGTGATGGAATCTGTCATTTCATGTAACTTAATTGTATTTATTTGTCTTTATCCCATGGCACCATCTGTTAATTATTCACCCCATACAATTCCATTAATTTTCATCACGGTTGATATTAGAAACACAATATTATGGGATTGAAGAGCAAGGAAAGAGAATGGCAGGGACTGATTGCAGTGCAGATGGCTATGACGTGTGGGCAGATGGCACGTCATACTGATTATGCTATAGTCTTGTCTGCTCGTGAACGTGATGCTTTGATTGATTCTAGGCAGGAAATATACAACACTGAAGACAAGTCAAAATAGGTACAAATGTGTAAGCATGGATATATAAATATGACACATTGCATCACTTTCAAGCTTTAGCCACCTGCTGCCTGCTATATTGTAAAATTGCCTTTACATTAAAGTGCTTTCACATGATCTAATTGCATTCCATCTTACACCCCAGCATTCATATTCCATCTTTGACCTTTAATTGTCTTTTCTATTTCTGTTGGTTTGATGGGAGCTAGCAGATGTTTTTCAAGGCTAGAATTATGCATAGAAGCAGAAACACGTTTACACGTTTGTTGGTGTAAACACACATACGTACATACATGCATACATACATGCATACATATTTACATCCCGATGCTTATAAAAGACCAGAGTGGCTACAGAGAATATGATTTTCTGGGTTACATGAAGTACCTCACCTTCAATGGTATTTATTCACACACAGTACAAAAATACAATGCATAGCTATCAGCATAACAACAGCATTTCTAAGCATTTTTTTTGTCTTTACAACAGGGAAAAAGGTCATAAGTCAAGTATGTGGGTTGCATCTATGTTTCTGACTAGATGTTGATCTTTGCATGGAAGCACATGTAAGTCTATATCTGTACAAAAGCATGTTTATGTCTGTAATTCAGCAAACGGGATGTTTTTGGACTACATTACATTAAACTTTCTCTAATCTGTTGTTGTCTCCATACATTTTAAAGCCTGTGTTTGTAGACAGTGAGTATATAAGCAGAAAAGGTCACCAACACGTACCAGAAGTTTACCTGTGCTTCATGTATTACCGTTAGATAAAAATAATAGACTTTTGCACTGCACTGCAGGGACTGGGAGAAAAAAATCGCCTTAGACGAAAATAAACAAATAAACAAATTAATAATAATAATAATAATAATAATAATAATAATAATAATAATAATAATAATAATATGTGCCATTACTAATTAATGGTAAATATTTAAAAAATCATACCATTAAAAAATAATAATAGCATTATTATTATTATTATTATTATTATTATTATTATTATTATTAATAGTAGTAATATAGGGTAAATAAATAAATAAACAAATAAATAAAACCAAGGTGGAGAGAGAAGTTGGTTTATTTTTCTTAGTTTAACATATTTTTGACAATTTACACAACTGTATCTGAAACATATGAGCTTAACAAACAAAAGTATTTAGGTGCACAAAAAAATTCTGAATAAAAATAAAACACATGAATTAATATATATATTCACGTTATTTTACTTTTTTACACATAGGCGGTCATTATTTCATATGGTATAGTGTGAGAATCACCAATTTATTCATTTTTATGTGAACTACATAGATAGCTAAGCTTACTGTAGCTACTAATCAAACACATTTGATTACTTTTGATTACAGACAACTTTGATTACATTTCCTGTCATGGATATTTGTTCATAAGGAGTGTTTTTATTATTCATTAAATAATATTTTTATATTAAAATAGTGATTGAAATGATGTCAAGAACAAGGACCTGCTAGCTAGAACATTATCCTATTTCAGTTAAAAAATTAACTAAAATAGCATGACCTGATTGTGTATTTACAAAGCTCTGTATAATATGTAACACAATGCTCTTACCTGAACTGAGGCTCAAACTCAGGCTGCTAGCGTACTGCAACAGCCACATTACAGCTAAACATTAATACTACATGAATTGATCATGCTCATTCTATATAATTCAATCTAGTGAATAGGAACACGTGTAAATTAAAATTTGTAGAAAAAAATTAAATCATGTTTTATGTGAAAAGTTGTTTTAATTGAATTATATGTAATGTATATATATTTTTTTTTTTAAAAAGAAAAAAATCCAGCCCCATATTCCCTTATTTTCAGTTTATTAATAATATTGGTTTATTATTTTTGTGTCTTTCATATGACTTACTAATTTTAGCAACAAAAACATAAGAACTGACAAGGATTAAAATAAAACCAAAGCCCAGAGGAAATGTATCACTGGTGGCAGAAGATTCGAGCAACTTAGCATTTTTGTTACTTTTGTGTCTGCTAACTAGGCCTTATTTCTAACACACAGTCAGTTTCTTCACATTCAGCAAAACGATCTTAATGATGAAGTTTCAGTTTAGAAGCATTACATATTCTACTTAAATGGTTTGATACCATGAGTTTATTTAGCAGGCTTATAGGCCTAATCTGACAGGTGAAGCAATTAGACTTTAACAATAGCAGCTGTTACCCATTATACATGTGTTAGGTAGCTAAAAGTCACCCCAGTCAATAAATTATTGTCAACCAATGTGACTCCCCTGGAACGATGCATTGTGTCAATCATGAGCATTCTCCAGCCTAGAGAGATATTATCAAAGTCTCCTTAGGAGAAGCGATGGTCAAACTGATGTGGCATGCTGATTATTTGATGATGATGTGATAAGATATGAAGGATTAGGGAAGAGGGAGGGAGAGAGACCTCCCAGAAGGTGGCAGATGTTCTGTCTCCTGAATATCTCTATCACAAGACCCTGGCATCTCAGATGGATTGAATGTGACATACATAATCGGTTCTCTGAAAACCGTGTGTATTAACAGATGTTAATTACCTTGCCTTGCCATGTCTTAGTAATCTTCCTAAAAATCCTTGTGGTAATGTATGCCCCTTATTTGAAACCACCTTTCATTAAAGGGTCTTTATTACGTCGATTGTTAATACATTTTAAGTTTTTGTAGACAGCATTCACTGATATTTCTCCGCTACCGTATTTTCCGGACTATAAGCCGCAACTTTTTTCCCACACTTTGAACCTTGCGGCTTAAACAATGACCCGGCTAATATATGGATTTTTCCTGCTTTAAAATTTTTTTTCAAAAAAAAAAAAAAAAACAACACATTCTGTGACGTGCTCAGTTTTTTGGCGGCATGAAGCTTTCATTAGACCAATGAAATTGCCGAACGGGTTAAAGGCAGGGTCTCCGATGTTTGAGAAATGCTTCAAAAAAAACTCAGTCGGGATGACAAACTAAAAATCAAAACAAAAATCAAAACAAACGTGTAGCCAATGAGCAGAAATGGGTGGGTCTTGTCAATATGTGGCAGAGAGAGTGTTCAGTGCGCATGTGTGACATTAGCAGGAAGTGGTTTTAACATTGACATGAAGAATAAAAACAAAGAAAGAAGGCAAAGAAAGGCTTACGATAAGGCCAGAAGTAGGACGTGTTAATATAGGATCAGCTTTCCAGCGCTGGAGAGAACTGAAGGAGCAGGAAGTTGGCACATATTCACAGGTTTCCCGAGTCAATAACTCCTGAGCTAAACGCTGTTACTACACAAATAACACCTCTTTTCTATCGTAGTAATGTAGAGAGGCAGCTACAACCGCGTTTTGTGTAGTAACAGTGTTTAGCTCAGGAGTTATTGACTCGGGAAACTCCAATCTGTGAATATGCGGCCAACTTCCTGCTCCTTCTGTTTCAGTGTACCTGTAGGCACAAAATGTTCAAAATAATATATTTTTTTTAAATTAAGTGGATGAGGCTTATATTCAGGTGCGCTCAATAGTCCGGAAATTACGGTATGTTCACAAATGCTGTTTGTGTAGTTTGGTTGTTCTGTTGGCAGATTGCTATATGATTTGTGATTGCTATATGCTTTAGTGTTCTATCAATGTGTCAACTTTTTAATAAGAATAAATTGTTAAGTCGATAGAGGATGGACAGGTTTAGCCACCTTGATTAATTCAGAACCAACGTCAACATGCTATATATCCTTGACATGGTATTAGAGAAATAGCTGTTTTGTTTCCAGCTTAGTTCTCAGAATGATTGAAATGAATTGCCAGGTGACCGATGTGTCAAAACATTGAACCTAAAAGCTGCTAAAGTTGAAATCACTGTTATCCTTTGTTATACATGGTTATACTGTACATTGTTATACATGGTTAACATTTCTAAATATAAAAACCTGGCATGTAAATGATCTGGAAAAAGCATTTACATCTATGTAGCTCACTGAACACAAGGCAAAATGCAACATGCAGGGAAAGTGCTTGCCATGGGAACTTAACTTAACTGATTGGGTTGAATGTACTTCTTTTTGCACTTTTACAGTTGGTCGGTATAAAAGCAGGAGAAAATGCTTTGCCTCTGGCAGAGAGGTAACCATTTAGGACATAGCTGAATAAATCCTGCTGAACCCCTTATTGCTTTGTAGAATGTAAAATTAATCTGTTGTGTCGGAGGTGTGGTTGAGCACTGTCTGTGACTGGAGGGTGGAGTCAGGGATAAGGCACGAGTAATTCTGTGAATGAGTTTACACCTGTGTGTGATTAATGTGAGCCTATTTATGTGTCGAAGCAAAAGGAAACGTATGGTAATCATTATGCGTAGCTGCAGCATCAGAGCAGAACCTTGTGCTTTAGTTGCCCTCTGTAGTGTGAGGTGGTGACCAAAACACTTTGATAAAAAGAAATAAAAGAAAAGTCATGCTCTCTAAATCCTGTCTCCTGCATCTATATATTCACCTCTCACCCACCAGGGTGTCACATAATCATTACATGCATTTTGACACTGTTGACATTGACACTATGACATTATTTTAAAAATACAGCAAGCTAAAGTTGAGGTCAGATCAAGCCATGTAGAGCACATTGTTAAATAGAATTTTGATTTCTTGTCTTACAGAACTTCGTGTAAAGCCTTTTCAAGCAATTTACCACTTTAAAGTATACTTTAAGGCATCATGCTTTGTGTTTTGGATGGCATCTTATTTCTTGTCAATGGATGAACAAACACTCATCATGTTCCTTATTTATTCTCACTGCATACAGAGTTTTCAAGAACTCAAAAGGCTCATCTTTCAGTGTAATTTACTAGAGGTACTATAAAATGAGTAGGTAAATCGAATTATGTCTGCAACACAGTCACAAAAACCAAGACAAATTAACAGAAAATTCACAAGAATCACAACATCAAGGGGCGTTTCACTTGTAGGCTTAATTCCCTCTTTACCTAGTCATTGATGTTTTCCATGAAAGATGTTTTCCTGTTGCTCCTTGTTCTTTCCATTTATTAAAATACTGGTTTAAAAAACCAGTGGTTAGCACATTTGCCTCACACCTCCAGGGTTGGGGGTTCGATTCCCGCCTCCGCCTTGTGTGTGTGGAGTTTGCATGTTCTCCCTGTGCCTTGGGGGTTTCCTCCCGCGGTCCAAAGACATGCATGGTAGGTTGATTGGCATCTCTGGTAAATTGTCTATAGTGTGTGAGTGAATGAGAGTGTGTGTGTGCCCTGTGATGGGTTGGCACGCCGTCCAGGGTGTATTCTGCCTCGATGCCCAATGATGCCTGAGATAGGCACAGGCTCCCTGTGACCCGAGGTAGTTCGGATAAGCGGTAGAAAGTGAGTGAGTGAGTGAGTGAGTGAGTGAGTGGTTTTAATGGTCAGCAGGATGTTTAGTTTTAAACTTATTTATACTTTTCTAGAACTTTGTTGTTAGCTGCTTGGTCTAAGATAGGTAGGTGGGTAGGTAGGTTGGCAGGTAGGTAGGTAGGTAGATAGACTTTATTGATCCCGTGGGGGAAATTCTTGTTTTACAGCAGTAACAAGTTACCACAGGCACACACACAAAATATTACACACAAAAATATAAGACTATTAAAAAAATCTTGAATATAGAATACAATAAGTTAAACGTAGTTTAACACAGTTTCATGCTCTTTGTTTAAATATAGTTTCCAACAAACTTTCAGAAGCAGCTGTAGGATATTGTGAGATCATTTGACACTTTAAGTGCATACTGGTGGATTCTATTCAACTAATTGTGTGATAATAATGACAACCTGAACTAATTTAGGGGTTTCATACAAGTGGTATTCAATACTTTCACATCATTTATGCTTAGACTTATGTTTTATCTTTAATAATTTAATAAACTATATTAATCCTGCTGTCACACTTATTATTATTGCAGTATTATGATAGATTCATTACATATAATACCATTTCAGTTTCAGGTTCGAACACTACAAAATGCAAGCCACTGTTGGACGCCCTGCTGGCTTAATCTCTATCACTAAGGGCCTTTTTACACCTTGTCACTTCATGTGTTCTCTGATCCGATAGCTATCTGATTTGTTAAAACTGTTCCATTTACATTAGGCCACATAAATGCGTCTTGGCGAATCGGATATCAATCTGATCTTTCTAATCCCGCCCAAAATGCAAATGTATTTTACCTCATTTCCAAGGTAATTGAAATGGAACACACTTTGGTGTATTGCGTTTTCAGAATGCAATTAAAAAGTAGACAAAAAAACTTACGACGGTTATGCTACAAAAAACAGCATTTACTGTGCATTTTAAGACCCAATGAGAAACCTGGGTGAAAGATCGGAGCCAGCACTTGCGAGTGACGTGCTTCCGTTTGGGAGGAGTATAGCGCTGACGTATGTAGCTGGAACAACCACATTCATTTACACCTGTCCAGTTTCATCTGAAATGCGTCCCAGACCACCTCCTGAAGTGGTTTGAACGATCGGATTTATATCCGTCTTTTTACCATTGTATAACTATCCGATCACAGAAAACGCATGAAGTGACCAGGTGTAAAAAGCCCCTAACACTGCAGTGACGAGTAAAAAGACAAGTAGTGGGATGGAGAAATTTCCTCCGTATCTATAGATGCTCCAAAACCAGTGACCCAGTCTCCAAACAACAGTACATCATGTAATAATGACATATCACAAAGCAGCAGGCACCAAACTGTACCACTGGAGAAAGGACAAGTGGAACACATACACTTCATACCCCAACACTAGCTGCCCTTCACAATGATAGTAGAGTGTAGAAAGGAGAGTATAAGGGTATCATCATTGTTGTTTTCAAATTCATCTTATTCCTCCTTGTGAAAAAGAACCGAGGACAAGACAGTCACACTGAATCCTTCCATCAAATGTCAATAATGTATAAAGATCTCCCTTTTCTAAAGCCCTTCTGTCATAACACAAGATAATGCAAAATGGGCAAAATGCACGATGATGTAAGGTGTGTTAACATTTTTGTTTTTACACACAATACTCTTTCTCTCTCTCTCTCGCTCTCTCCTTCTCGTTCTCTCTCGTGCTCGTTCGCTCACTCGCTCGCTCTTCTGTAAATAAATATCCTTTAAGGATAAGTGTTTTAGAAACATAATTTAAACAGCCTTTCCACATTCATTTACATCCTATTGTAAACAGAAGCTGTTTTTATACAACTAGAGAGACAGCAGAATATGAATGAGACCCAGAAGGATGAGGAACACTGATGCAACCTTTAATCAAATTTAGGCAAGTCTGAAATTTCAGCAATTCCTTATTCCTCCCTTAGATCCTCAGATTTCTAAATTTATAGATTCCATTATTAATCCCGATGGATCTAAGCTCTTTAGTACAGACATGAAAGTGAGGGGAAAGAGAAGAAAGCTAAATTTTAAAATAATAAAAAGAAATGTCCAGAGTGTCAATTATGACCGATTTTTCAAAAACATACTTTTTTCTTTTCTTTTTTTTTTTTCAAGTCAAGCAAGAGAGGGATTTATTTCAGGAACATGCACATATGACATGGATAAAAATGGAGTTACAAATTGCATTTTAACCAAATTTTAACCTTTATTCTCAATTAGCAGATGAAATTCTTTGAAAGAGAGAAAATAAAAATCTTTTAAACAAGATTCTCTGAACCTTACTAGAAAGGTTTCATTCACATCCAGTCCTGCAGCTGAATTTTATCATTCGGCACTAAGGTGCCGAATTGATCATGCGCCTTATTCATCTACCTCCAGATTCAACCCTTCTGCTTGGTTTGCTTGCTTTTAAAGTTGTCCTTGTATATAAGAAAATGTCAAAACAAATTATTTCATTAAATCTTTTCAAAAAGCTGATGGCAATCAGGAACTGAGCCAAATAACAAAAAGGCTGAATCATGGCAAACAAAAACGTGCTCAAAATAAGCAAAAAGGGGTTTTCTCTCTCTTTCAGTAATTCATTACTTCAGGAAATGTTTCAGTGATTCTATTAACATAGTCTTGAGCGAAAACACAGTATATAATCAATTATTATATAAGCAATTAAATTTTGCTCAAGGTTACAATTATCTATTAGGAATCAGGGAATATAGATGTCTCTCTGTAGTAGAGAGGAATACGTTATTAGAAGAAGAGGATTAAAGTGAGAAGGTCCGGATCTATTACAGCTACCGAGAGATCAAGCAGCACTGAACATTTAACCCATGAGTCCAACACAGGAGTTTTGCTTGTCATAGAACAATTCCTAAAAATCGTATATTGGCCCAACAGAAGATACAAACTAACTTATGGGGGTAAATTAGTATTAAATTTTATTAAAATATCACTTATAAATGTGTACTTACTGAGGCCACTGCTTTGATCCAATAACCATACCCATTCTTTAACATTAAAAAAGTTCTTTATAGGAAAACAGGGTTGCTTGTAAGCTATAACAAACCATGAGAAAGCCTTTTTTTGTTTGAGACAGATGGGAATGGCAAATGAGCACTGTTTTTGACTTAAAGAGGCAGAAAAGCAAATGCTATTAGAACAAGCTTTTTTCCTGTAAACAGAATATGCCACAGATTTAACTGGTTCAAGTGTAATGTCCCATGACTTACAGCACGTTTTTATACCAGCCGAGTGGTTTGAGGTACAAACTTTCTCTCCATGAATATAATTAAATCTGACAAACTATACTACAGTAAGCATCTTATTCTCAATTAAACTACTTGCAGCTTGCTTGCAGCCTTTCCCTTCTTTTCATAAGCACTGTATTATTATTATTATAATTATTATACATATTATTATTATACTCATGTTGATACTGATTTACTGCAGGTAAAACAAAATGTGCTTCACATGCTGTCTTTTAATGGAAGTACTGTATGTTGGCCAAATGAAAGCAGTAATGTGGGCCAGTACTGGGCCATCACTCATTTGTTATCTGGGTGGCCCACAAAAGCAGCTCTGCTGTCTTGTGGCCAAACAGAACTGATCTGGTAACTCTAGTCCAACAAGAGTCTATGGGAATCATAAAGCTTAAGGAAAATGCTAATTTTATCAGACCTCATGCATTTTGACATTATTTCTTTTTAGTAAATATTATTTTTGTGCTGCAAGTCAATCAACCATTTTATAATGTTGGTTGTGCTGTGTTCTTCCTCCACTGCACATATTCTTAGAACTATACACCTATTATTTGTTTGCTATCTAAAATAAAATATCTAAAAGATCTGGTTGAAAGCAAATGGTTTCTTTACTGCAAACACAAAGTGTATTTCCCCCAAGGCTCCACACAGCTCTGGGTGTGTTACATACAGTTAATCTAATTATAGCCAACAATATTTCGGTTATATATACAGTAGCTACTTAAATAATATAGTGTAGAAATTAATCTATAATTCCTTTTCATTTATTTATTTACTCCACAATCACTGTTCGCATTGTATTTTATTATTTATTATGCACTTTGTTCTCCACTCTGTCAAATAAATTGCACAAACCAAGTAATGTTAGCATACTGTTAGCTACAACCCTCAGCAGAATTTATCTATCTATGACGCTTACCTCATACATGGAGATTCTTTTCTGTTGTGGCACATAGGTGATGGATTGAACTTCCTTTAGATGTCCGAACATCTGAGTCACTGAGTGTCTTCAAACGACAGGTATAGCTCTACCTACCACTTCCTGAAATACTTAAACTAGCACTTATTTTTTACTGTTTGCTAAAAAAGTGCTTCATAGGACAAAGAGTCACGGTATCCTAGGATGACACACCAAACCAGTACTGATTAACTATTCATTGATAGACCTTCAAAGCACTTTTGTACATTGCTCTGGATAATGGTGTTGGCTAAATGTAAATAATGTAAATAATCTATGAAACACTGGGAGCTGAAGTCACTCATTCTCCCCAAAATAGCTAAGTTTGTAATACAAAAATAACCATCTCTCATTCAATATCTTCAAAAAAAGTAGAGATCACGTTGGTGTCTTACACGTTTAGTAAGTGTCACATAATTTGAGTAGAAGCAGGATGCAAGTGCAGGTACTGGGCTGGATATTTTTAGACAGGGTTATCGTGTGTGAATCTATAATCATAAACATGGCAAACAATTTACCATCGACCACTAACAAGGTTCTGAAAACTTCAAAAAAGTACATATAGAAGAATATGCAAATGCAGTAATTAAAAGCACTGTATAATAAAGACACAACAGGGTATACATACAAACTACTAGAAGACTAACCTAGTGTAGAATAGGAGAACACACTTAAGCCAAAGATCAATGACAGGACATGGAGATAAAAAAAAAAGAAGTAGGAGCATATGCTATATGTTGCCATGGTAACCTGAACATGAATGAGGGAAACTGTAACATGATGAATAAGGCTAGAACTCTATAAATCTTGAATAATTTTTCTTTTATAGTGATGCTTTCTCTTTCACCCTCTCACTTCTGTTTGCTTTTTTCTTCACTCACTCACTCAATCAATCACTCTCTTTCATTCTGTAGATGGAATTGTTGTTGTTTTCTTAGCTGTTGAATGACATATGCATAAAATTCTCCACAGTTCTAGTTATGATTTATTATTACAGCATTTTTAGGGTGACTTACAGCAACTCTGAAACCTCATGTTATACATTATTTTTCTTCCCTGACTTAATAATTATGTTGGTTTTTTTTTTTTTTTTTTTTTCTTTTCAGACTTAAAATGCAAATTTCTGTAGCTTTAAAAAAATACTCTGCAGAATAGCTTATTCTCCAAAGTTAATACAAATGACAGTATAACTGTATGTTTTTCTTAAATGATGGTTTACTTATACTGATAAAAAGAATTAGTCACCACTACAATATTAAGTACACACGCAGCTATAGCATGCTTCTCATTTGTGAAACTAATATATAATGTATAACTTAATTAGACTTAATTGGATTTCAATTTCAACAATCACAACTATCCTTGTACATTGTGCTAATTCATTATGTCCTTCCTGAACTGTTACCGTCATGAATACCAATTGGCCCACATGAACAACTGCTCCTTTGCTCTTCATATATTTTCTTAATATAGCTGTTGGAGTTTTTGGAGCTTAACATGAGAGTCAGGACAAAATGTAATAATTTTTAGTGCCATTTGCAGTGCCTCAAAGAGACTTATTCATGTACAGGACTGTGGCTTATTACTATCACTTGCAATTACTATCACTACAAATATTAAAATGCAAGTAGGCAAAAAGTATGGCCATTGTCATTCATTTTCATTGAGTCACACTGCAGTAACATGGACTACATCGACTAAACAGCCAATCATTTGAGAGCAACACAATGCATGTCAAGACCAACACCATGCAGATGCATGTCAAGAGCTTCAGAAAATGTTCCTTCCATCAAACATAAGAATGAAGAAAAAGTGTCTCTAGAATCTTTAGAGTGTACACAGCATGGCAAGAAAAATAAAAAACATTAAGTTGGTGAAAACACCGTGCTGATAAGACTAATAATCCTTAGTCTTTTAATAGAAAGAGAAAAAAAGCATTTGAGAAACCACAGCACATCAACCTTGAGGTGAATAAGCTACAACAGCAGAAGACCATTAGTGGAACCTGATGTGGTCTTCTCTTTTTGGAGCTCATTAAAATTTCAAATTCTAATTCATTTGTATAGTGCTTTTAACAATAGACAATGTCTCAAAGCAGCTTTAAAGAACATAAACATAAAGCAAAAAGTTAATATAAAGGTTAATATAATACAAAAATAAAATATTAATATTAGAAATATTTAGATGTGTTTGTATTTTTCCTCAATGAACAAGACAGGGGTAAATGTGGTGACTGTGGCAAGGAAAACTCCCTTGGATGGTAAATCAAAGGGGAACCTCATCCTCATTTGGGTGACACTGGAGGGTGTGATTATAAATATACTGTCCGGCAAATGTTGTATTGATGAGAAGGTTGTTGTCCTCAAAGACCACATGTAGTTGGCATCTCCTCTTAGTATGTCAGAATACTTAAAGCCAATGAAGCAGAATGAAGCAGAGGGTAACTGGAGCTGGTAAATCTCTAGATGTCTCAGGATCCTCACATGGTTGGCCTCATCTCAATAAAGGTCTAAAATATTCATGACACAAAAGACAATAAGAGCTGGTACAATTTCTGGATGTCTGGAGATGGGTGGAAAGAGAGAAGCAGTAGAGAGGAATTAGTGTAGCTGCTGTTTATGATATTAGCAAGCACAAGATTATAATGTGCATGTACTAGAGCACAAGAATATGAGAAGTATTATGTGTACGCCTGACTAACTCTGTCAAGAAGGCTATTCCAAAGTTTGGGAGCTAAATACGAAAACACCCTACCACCTTTAGTAGACTTTGATATTCTGGGAACTACCAGAAGTCCTGAGTTTTGTGATCACAGAGAGCGTAAAGGCTTGTAATCAATTCTAAACTTAAAAGGTAGCCAGTGAAAAGATGATAAAATTGGGGTTATATGATCATATTTTCTTGTCCTGGTGAAAACTCTGGCGGCTGCATTTTGGACTAACTGTAGCCTATTTATTAAAGATGCAGGACAACCACTTAGTAATGCATTACAATAGTCTAGTCTGGAGATCATGAATGCATGAACTAGCTTCTCAGCATCAGATAAATACAGGATGTTTCTTAGCTTGACAATATTTCTAAGGTGGAAGAAGCCTGTTTTTGTAATATGGGTGATATGATTTTCAAAAGACAAGTTGCTGTCTAATATAACACTCAGGACTTTCACTATTTCACTGTAGTAACGGTACATCACATGAATTGTGAGAGCTTCTGTGTACTGTTTTTTTTTGGACTGATAAGTAGTATTTCTATCTTATCAGAATTTAACAACAGAAAATTACAGCTCATCCAATCTTTTATCTCTTTAAGGCACTCAGTTAATTTAGACAATTTAGCTATTTCATCTGGTTTTGATGAGAAATAACTGGGTATCATCAGCATAACCGTGGAAACTAATCCCATGCCTTCTAATGATGTTTCCTAAGGGAAGCATGTATATCGAGAAAAGCAGAGGTCCTAGAACTGATCCTTGAGTGACCCCATAATTAACTGCCAAATAACTGGAGGATTCTCCATTTAAATCTACAAAATGGTATCCATCAGACAGGTAGGATCTAAACCAACTTAAATCCTGTCCCTGAATACCTGTGTAATTTTGTAAGCGATATAGGAGAATGTTGTTTCTGTGCTATGACGTGGCCTGAAAACTCTTCAGCAAGATATTGTTCTCATGTAAGAAGGAGCACAGTTAAACAGACACAACCTTTTCTAACATTTTATACATAAACAAAAGGTTTGAAATAGGTCTGTAATTTGATAGTTCATTAGTATCTTCATTAGGTTTCTTAATGAGGGGCTTAATAACCCACATGAATTATTTAGGGGCATGACCTAAAGATACTGAGGAGTTAATAATATTAAGAATACACTTGTAACACTTCTTTCAGTAATTTAGTTGGAATGGGATCTAGTGAACAAGTTGTTGATTTAGCTGTATTAATAAGTGTATCTAACTCTTCCTGTCCTGTACTTGTAAGGACCAACCAACTTGTAGTTGTGAGTGTAAAACTTTAGGTGAGACTGGATCACGAGATAATGTCATGGGTTGAACATCAACTATTTTGATCCTGATACTTTCATTTTTAATTTTATTTTAAGTCCTCACTACTGAACTGTGATGAAATGATGTTTACAGATATCAGATTTTTTTGTTAATCTAGCCACTGAGCTAAATAAAAACCTGGGATTGTTTTGGATATTTTCTGAGTTTGCTCATGTGCTCAGCCCTTGTAGATTTTAGAGCCTGTCTATAGAAGGACATACTGTCCTTATACGCAATTCTAAAAACCTCTAATTTAGTTTTTCTCCACTTTTGCTTGAGGTCACCGGTTGCTCTCTTGAGGGTGTAAATATGACTATTATGCCATGGTGCAGGTATTTTGACTCGAACCTTCTTTAATCGGATGGGGGCAACAGTGTCTAATGTGTTAGCGAAGATAGTGCCTATGCCGTTACTCATTACATCTAGATCATTTGCGTTTAAGGGTATAGTAAGAACTTGAGACAGATCAGGCAGATTATTTGTGAATCTGTCTTTAGTGGTGGGAATAATAGTTTTACCGAGTCAATAACATGGTGAGACATGGTTAGTCTGTTCTACAGGTGAACACTGGTCTGTGATGTCATCACTCTGAGGTATGATATCTATTTCAGTGACATCTATTCCGTGTGATTTATTAAATCTGGTGCATGATTAAGACGATGAGCCCAAATGAGTTTAGTAGGTCCATAAATATGAGTCCTAAAGCATTGTTTGTATTGTCAAGGTGAATCTTAACTCATCCACCCAAAGGTTTGATATCTTGTGCTTTCTGAGATGCTTTTCTTCTGTTTCTGTAAAAAGTCATTAAATGAGTATATCCTTTCTGTTGTGACTCATCCATCTGATGGCTTGATTTTTGTTCTAAGATTATTTTGTGCCCACCATGGTTGTAAAGAGTTGTTATTTGAGTCACTATATACTTCCTGGTAGCTGGTCATTCTCCTTTGATCTCCCTGCATCAACAAAGTGCCGACTCTATGTACACAGGATGCTTTGTGGTTTTCACACTACCTGTGTAACCTCTTAAGACTGTACAGTATGTGGAAAAATCCAGAACAATCAGCAATTTCTGAAAGATTCAAACCAGCCCAATTCAAACAAGCATGCCACGATTAAGGTCACATGAATCACACTTTTTCACCATTCTAATGTTTGATATGAACAATAACTGATGCTCTTGACCTGTATCTGCATGATTTGATGGAGTGTGTTGCTGCCAGATGATTGGCTGATTGGATAACTGTAAAACTGAGCATGTGTTCAAGTGTTCCTGATAAGGTGTGTGATATGCAAACTCCTGTACAGTACTTTGCTGTTTCCATACAGTACTATATACGTAGTGTTGAAGGACCAAGGATGAAAACATATTGCTAACTATGGACAAATCAGCACATCTGCTACAATTAGATTATAATCATAGCTACCACAAACTCAAACCCTAAGTGGCTGTATTTTACAGTGAACGAGTTGTCTAGAACAGTCAAATGACACTCCCTCATACCACCATCCCAAAACTTCTCCACTGGGATTCCTCAATCTGGTGTAAATCATTCTGCAGCTATTTTCGATAGCAATTGCACTGCAATGGCACACACTGTGGTTCATTCTAAATGGTACCCAACAAGTCTAAAAGTGCACAAGTTGTAGCAGTTTCACCACTTTAATGAGGAATATTCCTCAATTAACCTACCAGTCCTGTATAAAGGAGCTAATAATTCTGGAAGTGCATATTGATGCCTTAATAACCCCAAACCACTGGTCACCAATTAGAGTAAAAGAGCAGAGTTTAATATTTAAGGATTCATTTGTCTCATCTAGAAAAATAAAACAGTCATTATGCTTTTATTTGCTAATTTACTTTTAATGATATCATTACACATTTCACAGATTTACTTTTTGTATGAAATTAGGAGAGAGCACAGTTAAACACTGATCGCACTGTATTATAACACACACACATGCGCACGCACACACACACACACACACACACACTTATCCAACTTATCCAGAAACTTGATGTGAAAGTCACTGAAGCTTATACTAGAGTTGTTGCTGGTTTTATTACATCCTAAAAAAAACTCATTCCCTTGTGCATATCCTGTCAAGGTTTCTTCCTTATGTTATCCTTAAGGTGCTTTTCGTTCACCTCTGGCTTGCTCATTAGAAGTAAATTTAAATTTTTTATTTAATATTTTATATCCGGATTCCTTTAAAGCTGTGTCCGTTGTTAAAATTGCTGTAGTATTAATATTCCACAGCAAATTTCAGTACTGTCTGTGTTTAAGTGTGTTCATCCAAGGTAATCCATTTTATTCCTTTTGACCCATTGTCCTCTTGTTAATCTACTTTAATCCATTTAACAGTTTATAGCACATAAGCCACTGATTGTTTTCTATATGTTTTTAGTCAATGTAGACTTATGCAAGAATCTTTAGAGATATCATTCTAAAAATAAGCAATAGTGCCACAATTTAAAACAGAAATGTATAGAGAAAATTATAGAAACTTGTTTGTCCTTTGCAATACATATAGCTGGATTTATAACAGAGCCACTGTAAATAATTCTCAATGAAAACTTCCAGTGTGTGGCCTTAATGCCTGGTACAAGCCCTGCATGTCAGGGTTCCGTACCAGCCTGTCAGGGTGCTCTGGTGAGTAATGGTGGGGTGGAAACCTCTCCAACTTAAGTACTCTGTGATAGATGTAGTAGATATCACAAAAGAATGATTTACATTGATACCATGATCTCCACAACGAGGACAAGCTGATTTCAAGCGTATTTATCAACAGATGGCTAGATTAAATTTAATGTAGAAAGCATTGTATACCATCTAACAAGATTAAACACTCAACACTG
The DNA here is from genome assembly GCF_030014155.1 of Tachysurus vachellii. Classification (NCBI taxonomy): domain Eukaryota; kingdom Metazoa; phylum Chordata; class Actinopteri; order Siluriformes; family Bagridae; genus Tachysurus; species Tachysurus vachellii. The sequence goes on along the minus strand of NC_083464.1, from coordinate 9,271,694 downwards.
TTGTATAAAGGTGCACAAGATTCACTTTTCATCACAAAGGAGCCCAAACTTTGAAAACTAATCTGAGTTAGGAAATATTCATTCATTCATTCATTCATCTTCTACCGCTTATCCGAACTACCTCGGGTCACGGGGAGCCTGTGCCTATCTCAGGCGTCATCGGGCATCAAGGCAGGATTCACCCTGGACGGAGTGCCAACCCATCGCAGGGCACATACACACACACTCATTCACTCACGCAATCACACACTAGGGACAATTTTCCAGAGATGCCAATCAACCTACCATGCATGTCTTTGGAGCGGGGGAGGAAACCGGAGTACCCGGAGGAAACCCCCGAGGCACGGGGAGAACATGCAAACTCCACACACACAAGGTGGTGGCGGGAATCGAACCCCGACCCTGGAGGTGTGAGGCGAACGTGCTAACCACTAAGCCACCGTGCCCCCCTAGGAAATATTAAACATCCACAAATGTGTTTCTTTATTTGTATTAGTAAAGCGTTTTCAGTAAAAGTTTTCAATACTTATAATTGCAGCTCAAAATTAGCTGCAGCATGAATTAGACAAGAAAGGTTTTTGTCCAAATGGAACTTTATACGATTCACTGTATTTCATTTTAATCTGTTTTCTCCTATTTTAGAGGAATAAGTAACTGATAAAAGGGAGGGAAAGAAAGATATAGCTTTGAAACCTAAAATAAAAGCCTAAATACTTTAATAAATTACAAATGGAAAATCCTTTAGAACAGAAAAGAAAGGTATGTTGTTACTCTCCACTGCTGAAGCTGCATTTTCCCTTATCCAACCACAGGAATATATTTTCACATTTAACCACTTTGGAAAGCAACTTTGAAAATATGTGTGTTCAGTAGTTATAAATATCTTAGACAAAATGGCAAAAGAGATGCACATTTATCCATGTTAGTGTGGATTAGGCTTGACTCAGTGGGTATCACTCGCCCTACTGTACCCTTATCTGATCATTACCTTATGTCATTTGAAATCATATGGTAGTGTGCATGCATTTTTGCCATGCTAATACTTCGAATATGGCTCTAAGTAGTTCAACACAGAAACACATGATTGAATGCTTAGACTCAATGTTTTATGTTACATAATGATAAAACCTGCATTTTAAAATCATCAAACAAAACTAGTTACAAATTTAGTGGAAGTAAAGCCCCCTATTGTGGCTATGATATTCACTATGATATTCAATACAACAATAAAACAATAAAAATATCACTAGACTCCTTTTTAATAGAGTAGCGAACCTGTCACTGCACTGCTATCCTTATTCAACCACACAAACACAAAATCTGTTTTTTTTTCCTCACTCTCCAGAGTTATTTTTGTGCAGAAAATTCAACTATTTCAGCTAAGCCACCAGGTCATCCACACAACCATATTGTAAAAACTGGTGCATCTTTAAATAGTCTAATATGACACACAGATTTAGTGTTTTGATATTTATCACACCTAGTTTTGAGTTTTTGTTTTAAGTAGTCTATTCAGTGACTTTTTTATTACTGACCAGCTATTATTAGTGAGCTCAACAGGTCACTTATTCCTGATGGTGTTATATTTGCTGTCCTTCATAGAGATTTTCCGTCTGGTAGGAGAAGGGCCAGTTTTATATTGATTCCTCTTGCACAATCTGCGGTTCTCCTTTTTGGGTCAGGTCAGTAAATGATACGGTCAAGTCTAAAAAAATCAGGGTGAACTGTGTTTTTAACTTGGGGATCAGACAGGTTGCAGCTGCAGCAGTTTTTTTTATCCTATGGGGTCACACATACCTATTTTCCAAGACAAACTTACTACACTATATATCCCTCCACCTAATTGCATGCTTCACCGGTTTGGCCGTGAGCTCTGCCTGTCTCAGCAATTTCAGAATGCAAATGCCGCACATGCCACTTCTAATCATGACTGAAAATTGTTATACTTTATATCACCAGGATGCTTGGTGTCATATGCATATAAGTCATTTTGTCTAATAATTGACGAAACATCACTGGGCTCTGAACAAACTGAAAAGAAAGGTAACAAATTAGTGTATTTCAAACAGAATGCTGAACAGCATCTTTTCCTTCGACTATGGTGAAATGGGAATCTGGCACAAATCCCTGAGCATTCTCCTGCCAATCTAGTTGTTTATTGATGTGTTTATTAATGGAGGGAAGCCCAAAGGGGCATTTGGGGTAGCAAATACAATAAACACCCTTGTAAATGACCAGCCAATAAAATGGGCATATAGTGTTTACATTGATATATATATATATATATATATATATATATATATATATATATATATATATATAGACTCTGAGCTGACAAACTTTCTGTGTTAACTTTATGAAAGGATGGCTGGGGAAGATAGGGGGGTATCTGCTACATAGGTTTCTCAAAGTCTAGGGGCATACGCCATGTAGGTTCTGTGAAGACTGGGCATAATGCCAAATGAATTCTGGCCAGCTGGATCACCACTATCAAGGAGAAAGGTTGACTGCATTGCACCTAGCTAGTCATTGGGACTTCATGATATCCCTGGGCTGCTGCTGTCATTAATTTGTTCATCCTTTCATTCATCTTCAGTAAGTGCTTTATCCTGGTTGTAGTGGATTGAGAGCATATTCCAGTAACGCTGTGTGTAGGGCAGGTATACAACAATTTTTGTGTAACTGTGTAATTGTACTTAGTCCCAAGTTTTGTGTCATTTTATGTAGCTTTCTGCCTTTAATTAGAACCACGGTCCTGGTGGTATTTCATTTATGTACTGCACAAGCTATATAGGTTGAAATGACAATAAAAAAGCTTCTTGACTTGACTTGAACAGTTCATTGCAGGAAACCATGTACAAACACACCCATACAAACTCACATTCCCACACTCATTCACAAATAGATTCACCAACTGGAATTTTTTTGGGACGTGGAGGAAACCAGTAAAACTGCTGGAAAATCACACACTGGCCCCATTCATACTTAGTACTAGCATGCACGAAGCAGGCATGCTCAAATGTGTCTTGAAAATGCATTTAAATCCAGTTACTCAAACTGCATTCAGAGGTCATCTGGGACATATATAGCCACATCACATTTGTAACTTGAACACAAATGGTTTTCTATGCATCCCAGATAGCAATGAAGTACCGACTAATCGACTGTATTATTGCCCTAGCTGCAGAATGCACAATTATTGTGAAATTGTTTCAGAATTGCAGTAAATTGACAATAGCTTTCCACTATCCATTGATAATAAGTCTTTGCTGAATTTCTAATGTGTACGCACAGCATTCAATGGGGGTTTGTGGCTTTTTGTAGCCATGTTTGTCATCTCACCTGTCATGCATTCCATTATCAGACCATGAAAGCGAATCATTTTAAACAGCAGCAATGTACAAGTACATGAAATAGGCTTTGCAGGACCTTTCTGCCTGAAAACATTTAAAGCAGAAGGCTGCTCTAATAAATGTCTGCAACACCCTTCCAACTGCAGAAACAACGTATTAAAACCTGAACATAAGTGGTTGCAGGAGACACAATTTCAATCCAGGGGCAAGCGGCTATTTGTTTTGGACGTCCAGATCACATGAGATGGATGTTATTACCATGTCTGAACAGGGCCAGAGGCACAAAAGGAAAATGGGAAACTCTACAGTAAGCCAAGGTCAGAATCAAACCAAAGACCCTGGAGCTGTGAAGAGGCAATACTACCCCCTGTGCTACTGCCACTCTTTGGGCTAGTTCCTGTCTTATAAAAAGCACAGTCTATAGATGTCAAGGAGCTGCTGTACAATCGCAATTGGGTGAGCAACATTTTGAACCAGAGGTACCTGAAGCACCTTTGTTATCATCCGATGTGATTCCTACTCATCACTCTTTCCACAGTGGCCTCCCACTGAAAGGAATACTCTATTTTTGCCATGGCTAGCAAATTCTATACAGCCATTTGGGCCATCCCTTGACAGAAGTGGAAGTAATCGAAGTGAATGGTTATCCTCAAACCAAGCATAGGCCATGGAGGTCTTTTAGAAATCAATTAATTCCTCTGGGTCATCTCCTGCAGCCATCTTATTCAAAAGGCCAGCCATAACTGGCACCTTGTAGGACAGGAGAGGTAATAGCTGCTTCACTACACCCCCAGGGTAACGAGAATTATTGACACTGTCAATTATTCCGAACTGCTCCTATGCTCAACTCACATATAAACCTCTAAATGTTGAGAATTTGACAAAGTTAGCACAATACAAAAACTGATTGAGATTAACACTGTTTAAGTAACAAAATAGGGCACATTAATGTGTAATATGTTTTCAAAATATCATGTTCAATGTTAATAATTTATAAGCTAATATATGTATTATATGCCTGATTTTGAATGATGATAACACTGAATTTTTGTCTCCTTAAGTAAATTTGTTTTAGATATGTCTTTTCCAACAAAGAAAACCAAGAAAGAACTTTAGGTTAAAGCCACCATAGTATTATATAAATATAAGCTCTACTTTCTGCCTTCCAGATACTAGGGATATTCATAAACTACTCTGAAGTAAATACCTTCACCTTTGAAGGTTACTTTAAGGTATCTGGCACATACATCAGAAGACTCACCCAGCCTGCATAAAGATGTATAGTAAACCCTAGAGACTTCTTGCTACTGTAGCTTCAATATTACACCACTACCACCAGGCCACTCTGTCCCCAAGAGCACAGAGCCTTCTAAGATAAGACTTGGAACTCTTGGACAATGGAACAGAAGTTCATGCTCTCCTCTGGTATTATATCACAAAAAATATAAAAAATTATAAATTCTATTATATTTTATACATGTGCTAATCAAGGAACTCAAACACCAAGTCATATTTGGTGTCGAATCTGAGCTAATATAGTCATCTTATTCAGATACATAAAGTTGTCTCCAAGACCGAGTCCTTTTTTTTCAAGACCGAGTCCCGAGACTTTCAAGCTCAAGCAAGCTGAGACAACTGAGAATATGGCTGGAACTTTGGTATAATCCCCACTGAAATTTATTCAGACAAAGGAGCAGGACTTCCAAATTTCCAGACAAGCAAATGTAATGCTACAGCTATGTGTACAACATGATCTCTGTGATTCTCTATTGATGCATTGGATGACTGACTGAAGTAATTTCATGTATCCAGCAACGAGATCCATATCTCAAGGTAACCAGAACGCTTCTATATGTACCTTCTTCAATGTTGGCATAGACATTAGCATAATTTTTTTTTTTACATTCTATAGTTACTTTGATCCACTCTTTTGACCCCTATGCAAATTATTATTATCTAAACACTTGTCTACATCCTGTACATACAGTATGTTTGCTATTCAGCTTTTGCTTGTAATTACAGTAAATCTAGCGGTTACATTCAATACACACACTTTCTCATATAACTTGAATTATATTGGTGGATACTTTCCTTATTAAACGTTGCAATTTAATCGTGTTGTTCTCTTTCTTTTAGATAGTACGCAAATTATTTCACCCCTTATCTTGTTAATGCAACCATCATCAGGACATATATCATTTTGAGATCATCATCATCATCATCATCATTTAATTGCATTTTATTGAAAACAATTCCTAATATTCAGATTAGTAGTAAGAATTGACCCACATCACCTACCTTTCAGATAATAAAAACAATGGCATAATTGCTTTTCTTAAGGTTACTTATTAATGTGTGCAAGTATTTTTATTTTTATTTATTTATTTTTTGTTGTTGTTGTTTTGTTTTGTAACTAATTTTAGAAAGAATATTCTTTATATTTTAACACCCACTATGCCTTTGTTCTACATTATAATCAAGTATGTACTGCTTTCTTGTGAGAAAATCTTCAACACACAAAGGGAAACTGTTTTTCTTCAGCAGCCCACAAACATGTTTTGTCTCAACTTTTGTTAAACTTTTTTCTTTCCAGTGTATTAGCTTTTATGTTATCTCTCATGGCTTTTGTCAGCTGGATTGTTAGAGCAGTTGTTTTGTGAAGCCTCATCTAACCACACTCTCAAGCCACAAAGGCAATTAAATCTTGACAGTCATGGAAGTCTTGACAATCACCTACAGTAGACTACATTAAGAAGATTTTAAGGCCTTCTCTCAGTGTCTTGATATTGGTTTTCATAAACTGCTGACAGTAAGTCTTCAGAGACTCCAGTCAATCAGAATAGAGGCAAGAAGAGATGACTATAATTGTCAGACTTTCCTTGTCAGACAGATTCTGGAGTCATGCACTGAAGCAGGCTACAGTATCTACCATCTAATACCCCACCATCTAGGACATTCAGGATCCTATTAGTCCTTTGCAAAGTGCTTTCACATGCTTTTTATTCAAAATAATAATAATAATAAATGTGTGTTTATAGGCAGCGACTGTGGATTAAACATTAAACACTGCTGTTTACAATGAAATATCAATTATTTTAATTAAAGACTGCAAGTCTGTTCTTCTGATTCTAATAACTCTACATCACATAAAGATCACTAAAATGAATAAATAATTGATATGCAATAACTAAACACTGCAACTGAGGATTCACTAAAAAGCCACCCATGTTTGAAATGTGAGTGCAATCCTATAGAAAAAGTTATAACAGCAACAGAAAAGCAACTGTTATTTTGTTAATCATTATTATTAGCTAGTGTGTTATTCTCGAGTACTGTCCTGATGACCTTTTAAGCCTTTTAATATCGCCGGAGGCAAAGAGAAATCTTGCATTACATGCTGTTTTGCTTGTGGAACACTGATAGGATAGTTTCAATGAGTGTGGTTGGTGATATGATGTGCCAGAAGCTGGTAAACATGAACTCTTGCCTCTTCAGGAATTCTATATCTCTGGTACAAAAAATCATTGCGAAAAGCCAGGGCATTTTGTCAGTTTCTAAATATCCTTGAACTGCAATGTGTCCTTCTCATAGTGTTTGCTTCTAAATTAAATAATTTTAAGGTACATAGTCTTATAACACTGTATTATGGAAGCTGGATTTTGTACATCAGGTAAGTAATTACAGTTATCTTGGTCATATGGCATTTGCATATGTTTTGGTCAAAATCTTTACAAATTCTGCCCAGAGTTATACCTGATGATAACTGCTACTGAAAAAAAAAAAGGATTCGATTCATTCAAATTTTGAGATCGCTAAGCTAAACAAGAATTTGTGTTCAAACACTAGATAAACTGCAAGATGAGTGAGCACCACTGAAATATAAGAGAGCAGTGAAACCTTTGTTTAGATACTCTTTGGTCTTGAAGCCTGTGACATTACCAAAGGGCAAGGCTGGATTGCATACAAATGGAACCACTAAAATCTTGATATCTCTTCTCTTGCAAGTGAAATATTTCTTAGAAATCCTGAATGTTATTGCAAGATGGCTGTGGGACATGTTGAGTGAGCTACCTTCTTCAAGGTTAAAAGAAATTAAGTGGAGATGGAGCCGACTGTGAGGAAGTGTGTGATGAATAAGACGAGGTCTTAGAATCATGAATCTTTAGTTTGTTCCTCCTGCTACTGTGGCCCATGTGTCATATTTTATTGAACAAAGGAGACCCTGGGGTAAGAGGTTCATTAAAGATTCTCTTCTGTCCCACTGGTTGTGTTGATTACATATAATTTTATGATGTGAATGACAGCAGCTATGAATATTAGCATAATAATGACTAAGCAGCTTTGTATATTAGCATGATATGGATTGGGAACACTTTTCTACCAAGAGTAGTTAGCTGATAGAGATGGGGGAGTTTATGTGCGCTTGTGCACACACACACACACACACACACACACACACACACACACACACACACACACACACACACACACACACACACACACACACACACACACACACACACACACACACACACACACTTAATCATACATAGGAGCAATTTAGTGAAGCCACTCCATCTACTAGTATATTTTTGGGAGTAGGAGGAAAGCCACATGGACAAGGGAAGAACATGAGACTTCACAGAGACTGTTTCCTGAGTTCCAGAATAATTTGGTGACCATGGTGGCATTTGTGTAATTTTCTTTTGGTAAGAGCTTGCTGCTAAATTAATTGGATGATTGAGTTTAATGTTTAGTGTTTAAAAAGAGCACTAAAATATAATAAAGTTTAACAACATAATAAGCGATACAGAATTCATCTTGCTTGATGGAAACTTGTGGATCTTCTCTTATCAGGAATTCTCACCAAGCTCTATTGTAAAATTTGAGACAATATACAGTACATAAGCATGTCAAATTACACATATTCATTCTATTAGAAATTGCTGAAATTATAAATGCATTTCCTCACTGTTTCGTTAGTTGAGTCAATAACAAGATACCGTTAATTTAAAGGCAGCAGCTGTGAGTCCATACACGCATACTATTTTATTTGCATAATACGAAATGGGTAAGTGCTAAACAACATATGCCTGAAGTGGTAAAAGAAGTACATCACTGAAATTACACTTACATAATGAGATTGCTAATCTAGTGCCATAATGCAGTCTTCAACATTTTCAACAAAAGTGATTTATGATAGGCTTTTACTGTGCCCTTCTTGTAATTAAGGGCCCATCTAGTTTTCTTCTTGCTCATTTTGCTGTCCTGTTTGTTTGCCCACCTCTCCAAATATAAATAATGCATGCTACTCAAGAGGCAAACAACAAGCCAACAACCCCACTGTGTCCAATACCCACCATCAAATTTCTGTCATGCTGCATTTTAATTAAAATCAGAGAATCTGAATAGGTAGATATGAGCAAGATCCTGCTTGCTGAGTCTAGGTTGAAAAACCTCACTACCTTTAATGAGCTCTTCTATAAGAGACAGTGAAGAAACAGAGCACTGTGTTTCTTCTGTGACCTACATTCAGGCAAATCAAGCAAAGACTAGCAACTAGACAGCAAACAAGCTACTGCCAACATGCTGTGTATTCTGAGCTTTAATCCTAGTGATAATAACCAACAACAAACACAGTCACAGTCTATAATGACTTCTCAGGTCAATGCAAAAACTAATGATTAGTAAATTATTTGCTGTTCTGACAACAGTCCCAAATAAATCTGAGCATGGTAATTAAGTTGAAATTACAAACTGCTGAATACATACTAACTGTTTCAGAAATGGTATTCAGAGCTGAAATGGAACAATCAGGGTCCAAGAAGTTAAGCCTAAAGGTGGTTAATCATTTGCTGTTCAGCTTCACTAGGTTCTAATCTGAAGACACCAAATCTAATCGGCCATTCTAATACTATATCTGATTTTTCATTTTCCTTATCACTGTTGACAGCGTAGGTTGAACTAAACTAAATTTAAGAGAATATTTGTTTTCTTTAACTCATCATGCTAAAGTAGGAAGAAGGAAATCTGATGTAACAGGTCCAAAGTCACAGTTCGACACTGAGCTCAGGTACTTATCCAAGTAGAGTGATCAGTGCTCTTCCAGTGTCTATGTGGGTTTTTCCAGGTTCTCCAGTTCTCCTTCCACCTCCCAAAAAACTTGGTATTTGGATAGGAAAAATTGTCTCTCAATATAAATTTATTTACAGTATAGTCACATCGCCGCTAAACTGGATTTTTTCCAACATAAAAATAGTTGCTAAAGTGAAATGAATGATTTAACATTTTAGACAATAGACATGGATCATGGATCCATGGATATATTTGTTGTTCTGATTGGCTACTTACTTTGTACCTGTATTGGTACCTGTTATGAGGGATCGCTCTTGCATACTAGAAAACATAAGAACAAATCTAAGCTCAATAAAAACAATTTATTCTTTACATTATTATCATCTAAGTAACAAAGTTCGTGAGGGTTTCCTGTAGGTTTTCCACTATCCTCCCTAGTGGTACATGGACTGCCTATAATAAACTGCACAATTTTGTGTGTGTGTGTGTGTGTGTGTGTGTGTGTGTGTGTGTGTGTGTGTGTGTGTGTGTGTGCACATGATCTGCAATGGTCTGTTATCACCCCCAGGGTGAATTCCCACCTGACACAAAGGGTTCCTGGGACAGGCTTTGGATTCACTATAACCATGACCTGAATAATGCGGTTCCAGTTTATGGCAGCTACTGAAGCCAGATAAAAGTAGAATCTAACTCTACTTCTTTTAAGACATATTTAAGAATGCCTTTCCTCTTTCCTTGTTGCTAAAGACTTTATAACTTTACATATTTAAAATCATGACATGTCTCATATCATTCAATGTTAGGGTGGAGAAAAATAATGTCATTTCATTTCCATGTTGTTTTTGCATGTACACAATTCTTTCTCATTTTTACAATATTATGCTAGCATAAGTCTATTCAGCATAAGCCTAAGATGTAGGAAAAACTACATCTTAAGTGTTGCTTTTAGCATATTTTGTTCATGGCATTAATGATACTCGAGGATATTGTGGTTAGAACTGAACCCATAATAAGTCATTATCATACAGAAGGAGTGGGTGATGATGAGGATTGTACAAAAGGGTCAAAACATTAAGATGATGTCAAGCTGAATTGCTAACAAGGAATCCTATGAGGAGGAGGATTTGAGGTCTGTGAAAGTTCAAGATACAACTAACATGAATAAAATATACTCATATATATGGCATGTGAGTGTAAGAAATAGATTACATGTGTATTTCTTCAGGCTTATGAAAAAAAAGATGGCTTTGATCTTATATCCATAATCCTTGATCCATAATCTGCTCCAAACCATAATCTGTGTAAAACCCAGGGCCAGTTCACACACTGTTATAAAAGACTTCAAAAACCGAATGTACACAATCACTTTATCTCACTCTCAAATAACAGAAATCCAATACAAGGTTAATATAATAAATTATACCAATACTGCATTTTGGTGTAGCCAATAACTTGATCATTTAACCTTTAATTGGTTCAGTGATCTCTATTTTGCTTGAAATGTGTCCTGTTATGCAGATTTTTTAAATAATCACATGCTGTTAAAATAAATTTCTGTGTTGTCGCATTATTTTTAATTATTATCTAATGATTTTGCCTTAATATTTAACACCCCACAACATATCAATAAAAAAGTCTATTGAATATTACAAGAACATAAAATAGACATTACTTTAGAGGAATTCTGAACATACATATTAAAAATTCCAATGATAAATTTTAATTTTGGTCAATTAAATTCAACATTCTTAAAAACTGTATGTATACAATAACATGATAATCTACAGTTACCTTATATTTATATTTAAATAGTATTATTACTGACACCATGACCATCACAGCATTAACTAAACCTAAAGAAATCATTACATTAAGATTCTTAAACACTCACTGTAATAAAATGCATTAGTTGTGATAAGGCAGAAAATAATGAGTAATTAAATTGAAATAATGAACTGATACTTTAGAACAATGAGATACTAATTTAAAATAGCATGTTATTAAATCAAATTTAGGAGATATAAAGTTAAGAAATAAATTTTATAAATAAATAAATAATGTCAAAACATCTTAAAATAATGAGTTATTAAGTTTTAAATATTAGGTTTATTATTTCCAAAAATAAGGAAATAGATGTTATTTATTGATCCTCAAGGGATATTTGGGTGCTACTATAGTGTATATACTGTAATAGCAACTTACTTAGACTAACTCATAGACTCCATGTACAAGAAAAACATCTTGGGGGGGAAAAGCAACAACAACAGCAACATGTCCAGAAAACCTCAAAATTTGCTATGGTTCATGTGAAAAACATTCAGAGGTGTGCGGAATATGTGGGCTATTGTTTAGGGATACTGTCCTATTTTTCTTACTGAGTTACTCAGGACAAGGTTACATGCTAGAGGGATGCATTGTGGAGCCTGATGGCAGTCAGCCGAAAAGAATAACGTTTCCCAGAACACCTTGGTCAAATGAACTCACTGCACCCACTGGAATCATGTTGTATTTAATCAAAAAAAATACATTGTAAACCCTGAGGCATTGTTTATACAGTTTAGTATTATATATATTTAGTATTGCATAACACATCTAATTAGACTTGGGAATAATAAGAGAGATAATAACCACATTGCTGGTCTTTATCAGAGAAAACTTGTCACCTAATAAAGCATCCAGTGCTCATAAGAATAAACTCATCACTGTAGATGAATAAATGAATGAATGAATGAATGAATGAATGAATGAATGAATGAATGAATGAATGAACGATAGACAGTGATTAGCCATAACATTATTTTAAGAAAAGAAGATATTAAAAAATAATGGTTACCTCCTTTCAGTGACACCTGAAAATGAGCAGGCATAAGGATATGAGTGACTTTGACAAATGCAGATTGTGGAGGCTAAAAGAACTGCATAGATAGATAGATAGATAGATAGATAGATAGATAGATAGATAGATAGATAGACTAATTAGATAGATAGATAGATAGATAGATAGATAGATAGATAGATAGATAGATAGATAGATAGATAGATAGATAGATAGATAGATAGATAGATAGATAGATAGATAGATAGATAGATAGATAGATAGATAGATAGATAGATAGATAGATAGATAGATAGATAGATAGATAGATAGATAGATAGACTAATTAGATACACACATACATACATACATACATACATACATACATACATACATACATACATACATAGATAGATAGATAGATAGATAGATAGATAGATAGATAGATAGATAGATAGATAGATAGATAGATATCCGAGAGTTCAAGAGGAGAATAGGAATGTAATTAAGCCATGACTTATCACTTATTTATAAACTTTATGAAGGTATAAGTAATCCTCTCTCTCTCTCAAGCTTTCTCTCCCACATACACATAATACACACACCCACACACACACAGAAAGTCTCTTCATTTGTCCTCCCTTAGAGACTGATGGTATTAATAATTCCACCCATGTGAAGTCCAAACTTTTAATGATTTCCAGCTTGGCAAGGCATCACAAGTAATAGATAGGGCTTCACCAGCAATCTTTAATGATTACATTTGTCAGAAGGAAGAATATTCTTTTTTCCAGGAAAAAAGTCAAATGCGTACAATTATGAGAAATCCCCACTCTGTCACAGTCGTCTGTTCTAATCGTTACAATAATGGTTTACCCCTTTGTTCATGACCCTTTTCCTTTTATCTCCAGTTCTTTGATCTGTTTGATTTATATAATTTTACCAGAATTAATGAGTCATTGAAATATCCCAAATATAGATAACCTTTCATTAAAGTTTGATGGATATAACAGGTGTGTCTACAGTTCACTGCCTGTCTGAAACTCAATTGATTCATCAGAACAAATCCATGTTTCCTTGTCTGGATATCTCTGTGAAGATAAACATTCAATGAACACTGGGAATTCATGAGTTTTAGGTTTGAAACGTTGGCAGATGGCCCAGGATTTGTGATGAATTCATCTAATTAAGGGCTATTACTTATCAGATGGTTCAGAGTGCAACATTAATCATACTTGAAAAACTGCAAAGGGGTGTAAATTTGGTCTTGCTCTTAGGGATATGAATAAAAGCGAGTTATCAAGCGATCAAACATGAGAGCACTCACATCTTGAGTGTTGGCCAAGTAGTTAAGAGTGACCACAATTAGAACAGGAAGAATGTACCATCAACTTTGCATAGTTTGATAGATGCTTCCAGTTGGATGAGAATCTTTTTCTCATCAAGGATGTAATCTTATTGTGAATAACTGCATAAAAGCTTTTTCATACAAAGTAAAAACCACTGAAACTATCCTATAATCAATCTTATAATTTGATATATAAGCTTGATATGTTTTAAATGTTGCATTAATTTGATAGTAATTTAGTTTGTAGTTTACTATCTGTTTGGTAGCTTTTATTAACCTAATATGTCCAAAAAGTTCATTTAGTCAGTTTTATGAAACTCTACACTGAGCATCCCTATTTTGTATATTCATACAAAAAAGAAGGACTGTCATTACAGATTTCCTTTTATAGCATCCCATTATGGCAAGGCAAGAAGGAAGACTTGCTCGGATGAATCCTGATGCGTTGCTCCGAGTATATGTAGGAACCGTGAACTGAAGCTGCATGAAGTATTTTTAATCATAAGCATGTTCCTATTGTTATCTCTCTGATTAATTCAGCTTCATCTGATTCCAGCTGGTTGAGGTCTTCAAGTCGAGAGTGAAGTTAAGTGTGACAGCTGTGGTAACTCCAGAGAAATGCATTTGAATGTCACATGGGCTGACAAGGATTTTCTGTATGTATAACAGTCCATTATTTTGTTAAAAATAACACAGTTCTGTCACATAATCCATCTGTTTACTTAGTGTTTTCCCCAGCACCTGATCCATATCCACCCTGGTGACACATCATGATAATTTCTTAATCTTCTTAATCTTCTATAACTGTATAATCCCAGTATTTTATATCACAGAGAAAAAGGATGAATTCTGTTTAGAGTCTTTTGAGACTCCTCTGAAGGTTTCTTCCTCATATATCCTCAGGAAGGTTTTCTTTCCCACTGGCACTTCTGGATTGCTCATCAGTGAGCAAGAGAAGTTTGTGACCACCTGTTTTGTGACACTGACAAATGTTAAGATTTGCTATACAGATCAAATTTTATGGAATTATTCCTAATATTTGGGTGTAATTAGATTGTTTCCCAGCTCATAGCAATTTTGTAGTATATTCTGATCTTCAGCGTAACCAGTGAGCCTTAGCACTATGGTGTTGGCATAGGTAGTGTTACTACCACACATTTTCAGGGTTCCCGGTTTAATAATGAGCTGGGGTTAATGTCTGTGTGGAGCTCTCCATGTGACTGTGTGGGTTTATTCCAGGTTCTTTGATTTCCTCTTACTTTCCAAAAACATGCTGTTAGGTTGATTGGCTATTATAACATGTCCTTAGGTGCAAATAAGTGAGCAGATATCATTGTGCATAGTAACTTTTAATAGACTGCCATTCCATTCATGCTGTATTATTATGGCAGGAAGTCTGACCAGGATAAAATGGCTCCCGAAGATGAATGAATGTGTCTACTCTCTATGCGGATCTGCTCTGAAGGTTTGGGACACATGGAGATTCAAGACAGCAACGATGATTAATCTGAAGAATGAAGAAATGATGAGCACATAACAGAGGATGGGTGCCCATGGCCACACCTGGAGGAGCTGTTCACCTATAGAAGGAGGAAAGGTGACAGCGTACCGATGCAGTGATTTACAATTTTATTTGTGTGTTGTTTTATCTATTTATTAATATGTTGTTCTGTGATTCGTATACAGTATAAACATCGCCCAACAGTTTGGATCACGCAAATAGCACGACTAGATTAATAGCAAGTTAATACTGTTTACAAAGTTTCAAAAATGTTTTTAAAATGTCTTTTGTTGTCTGGATCTTGTTTGGTTCAGCAGTTACTGATAATTTAATAAAAATCACCAGCTAGAAAGTAACTAGTAACTTAAAAGTAGTTTTTATTAAGAGTAATTTGTACTTTTACTTAAGTACTTTTTTAACAGCAGTACTTTTACTTGTAATTAAATATCATTTTAGCAATGTAACAGTACTTGTACTTGAGTACAATTTTTCAGTACTCTTTCCAGCACTGTTCTTAAATTATTGGTTGTCGGATGCAATTGGCCTATGTTTGGCTCCTAAATATTAGTGTGCTTACTATAACATAGCATACTAAGTGTGGCTTCCTACCATACTATCTGGGCTGGTTTGATTTTTTTATTTTTTTTTTACTTGCGTTAATGTTATTTACCTAAATGTTATGATGGCAAATATACTACTCAAAGAGGAATACTGATTAATGCCTGAATCAACTCCTGAAGGACTCACTATTGAGTTAATCAGAGTTGAGAAACATTAACCTGCACACTGCTGAGGCCATGCAGACAAAAATTTATACCCCTGTCTTAGAACTAAGGTCCTAAACCTTCCTGAACCCACATGTGTCACGTCTGACTATTCAGTCGATAGCTGAATTATGTTTTTGAGAAAAACTCAATGTGAACAAATGACCCGTTGCCATCTGGCCACCTACTTAACATTTTTAATTTACCCAACTTGTTATGGATTGCTAGAAACTTTCCCTCTGGGAAAGAAACACTCCAGAATTTTCTCTCTGTTTCTTTAATTAGCAGACAAAGCCAAACTAACATTGTCAGAGGAAATAAAATGAACGGAATACATGACATTAAATTGAAAGGTCACGGGTAGCTGATTGCTTCCAGCTGGTTACAGCAGCCTGGTTCTTTTTAACATGAAACAAGTGGAAAGGCATAGTAGTATCTGTGTCACATCCTGGAGTAAAAGATTCCATCAGGTGTAATGAACCCTCATTAGAGTAGTGCATCCAAACCCCCTCTTTAGGTATATACTGTGCGGTGCATGATGAATGAAAGGGTGATGATGATGATGATGATGATGATGATGATGATCATGATGATGATGACGGTGATGATGGACCTTATGTACCACTGTTTGAGGCTAGTGATTATATGACAGGACATGGCACACCAATGTCTGATGTACTAGATGCATTAGCAGGTATTGATCATACTGTGATGGTCAGACTTGTTTTTCTACCAAAAGAACACTGATTCACTTAAATTGCAGTACAATGAGCTACAAACACCCAGAACAAAGAAGTGTATTTGAAAATTCTTAAAGCTGTTTAGCTTCATTAAACCTTGTTTACCAGTAAACCAGTATGTTGTACAGTAAATACAAATCAAATGCTCTCCATTATATTTAAAAAGAGTACAAACACAGATAATGACAGGTATTTTATGTCTTTGAGACTGTTATCTGGTATATATATCAAAAGGCAAATCAGGATAACATGGAATAACAACTCACATCAATTAATAGCTGACATACCTCGAGGATATGTGCTTAGCTGTCACCTCCTCTCACTGTACACTATTTTGTTGAGATCCTTAATGCAATCTCATGACTCATAACACTGCTAAGTATATGATTCTTATTTATATGTCTTTCTCTCCAGAGGATTCCTGGCTCCACTTGTTGGTACAGCTAACAATGTAGACTAAATTGATGCAGAAACACCTCCAGATTTCTGCCATTCAGTATGTATACATGTATTTTCATTTTCTACATTTTTCATAGTTACCAGTATTGATTTTGAATATAAATCATGTTGCACTTTGACTTATTCCAACACTTGTCTTTAGCTGTAACTCTCTTTGCGCTTCACAAACAGGTCCTCGCTTCTACAACACTTATATGTCCGTCAGCTACTTTAAAATATGTTTTGAATTACTTCAGATAAAATAGTTTGCCAAATAATGTGCTTATAAGTCTTCCAAGAACTAGTCTAGTTTACTTATTCACTTCTAGTTTCCTTTCTGATCGTTTGACCCATGTAGTTGCAAAGTCTTGCTTTAAATTCAACAATATGTTCTGACTGTTGTCTCTTGTTAGTCCTGACTGTCAAATGACCGTCAGGTCATATCTCCTCTTCTTGTGTTTGCCTTGAGTCTCTGTGGATCAGGATTTCATTGAAGCAGTATTTCTTTCATTTTCATTCTCTCTCTCTCTCTCTCTCTCTCTCTCTCTCTCTCTCTCTCTCTCTCTCTCTCTCTGAGTTACTGTCATGAAAATTTTTATATCTCTTATTCAACTAGGCTTGAGGTGAGAATACACCATGGATGGGATACAGAGTACTGTACACACACGCACGCACACACACAGAAAAACACAAACACATGCCTAAGGCAAATTAGTCCAGCCAATCCACTTACCAGCAGGTTATTAGAAGGTGGGTGGAAACCAGAGGACACAGGAAAAGTTCCACACAAGCTGTAACCCTACTTTAGGATTGAACCATGGACCCTGGAGGTGTGAGGTGTGAGGCAAAACTGTTAACCTATGTGAATAGTAACAATAATGTCAATGTAAATACAACTGTATCTACATCATGATCTTGTGTAAATATTCATTCATTCATTCATCTTCTACCGCTTATCCGAACTACCTCGAGTCACGGGGAGCCTGTGCCTATCTCAGGCGTCATCGGGCATCAAGGCAGGATACACCCTGGATGGAGTGCCAACCCATCGCAGGGCACACACACACACTCTCATTCACTCACGCAATCACACACTATGGACAATTTTCCAGAGATGCCAATCAACCTACCATGCATGTCTTTGGACCGGGGGAGGAAACCGGAGTACCCGGAGGAAACCCCCGAGGCACGGGGAGAACATGCAAACTCCACACACACACAAGGTGGAGGCGGGAATCGAACCCCGACCCTGGAGGTGTGAGGCGAACGTGCTAACCACTAAGCCACCGTGCCCCCCCTGTGTAAATATCATTATTATAATTATCATTATGTGTTACAAGGCAAATAAATAACACAAAGCTGCAATGACCTCCTGCAGCTTCACCCCATGATACTTTAGTGCAAATGATACTTTAGTGCAAGTGCAAATGCACTCACTTTTTGGTCACTGCCTTCTTCAAAACGAGTAGTCATTAAAGCAATCCATGTAATAATACAGATGAGCAGGTCATGTTGTTTATGCTGTCTGTGCTTTTGGATGATTGATAAGATTTATTTTAGAGGTTTAAGTGGTGGTTTCTCTGACTTGTAGCACTTAACTTGAATAGGCAGCTAGGCTGTGTCCAGCTCTGCATTAATCTGGCTCAGTTGTTCCTTTCATAAATTATATAATTTAATCTGTTTAAGTCCAGATGGTGACAGAACAGAATCACTAATTTGCCTATATTGTAAATCAAGAGTATGGTGGAACTGCAGTTCAGATTGATTGATAGGCCCAAGCTCTTCCAAACTCTAACTAATTCTTTCTAGTTTGTAAAACAAATACATAGACAGGCATTTCTTTTTTTAAACATGTATGCACAACTGGAACGCATTTATTCTGATGTCTAGAGAAATGTCTAGTTGTCTAGTTGTCTAGACAAATCCATGCTTTATATTCACAATATCCTTGCTAAAACTAAAATACATAGAATTCTCTGTAAATGTTAAGTGTTTCAAGTGTGCCTTTCTCCACAACTGCGTCCAGAAGGAAAATCTCAGAAATCTCAGATTTTTACCAGTAATGGCAGTTAAGAGCTTGAGCACAGCAGATTTTAGTCTATAAAGGCTTCTGACCCTCCATTACCACAGTCAGATCTTGTAATGGTGTAGCCAGGAACAATAATAGCAAAGACCCTGAGAACAATGCAATCACCTGTAAAGTAATCCACGTACACCATGAGGAAGTCAGCACGTCACCGAAAATGGATGTAACACTGGTCACTTGATTGAATGAGCTCCATGATGCCTCACATTATGAGCAATAAAAAGAACAATATATTAAATGCAATCATTTTTTCTGAGGAATAAGTAGTTCCTTGATAATCATTGGCAATTACATCAAAGAAAAAGCAAAGATAAAGGGTATTTTTAAATTATTATTATTATTATTATTATTATTATTATTATTATTATTATTATTATTATTATTCATGCATTCTTTTTAATTAGCATTGTTTAAAAAGTCATCATTCTTTGAATTAATCTAACTAGAGGCCCTAAGCTGATTTTCTATCAAATGTATATACTGTACTTATATTGTAATAAATTAAAATCTAATTCCATTACTGTTATATAAAGCTAGTGCAATGTAGCTAATATTAATTACCAGTCCATGCTGCCTGAATAGATAGCAGCTAGGTTAGTGTAATGAGTCTGTCTGTGTTTCTGTCCTGTTTCTGTCTGCTGTCTTTCCCTGTGGCTAATTGTTTGCTCCGCCCACTCTTTGGTTTCCATGGACATTAATTGTACTCATTCATCTCCTCAGGTGTGTTGTCTTTGTCTCTGATTGTCTCTGCTTTGTTATTGGTTCCTGTCTGTTATTTATACTCTGTTTGTTCACTTCCCTGGTGTTGGTCGTTTTTGCATGTTGGATGTTGGTGTGCCTGTTCCTGTTTCCTGTTAGCCCTGTTTGCTGCCTTGTTCTGCCTGTCTGTTCAGCTGCATTTGTGTGTTGGACGATTAAAACTTTAATATCTGCATTTGGATCCTCACTCGCCTTTGTCCTGCATCGTGACAGTTAGTGAGCACCGGATAGAAAAAATCCTTTATATCCAGTGTGTGATCCCGAAGTTGGAATCAGGTATCTCTGCATTGACAAGTTGGCACATAGTGAAGAAAAACAACTGTAAAGTGTGTAAAGTGCCACTATGCATGCTGTCAAAAATGTTAATGCAGAAAAGAAATGAACTATATTATAAGGAAGAATTCTTAAAAAGGCTACATTATTTTTTATAAAGTTCCCATTAAAACATGCTATCATAATTGTGTATATGCAGCACTTGAAGTCCTAGCTTTAACTGCACCAGGCAACATTCACTATAATAGGGAAGTTATACAGTATGTACATGTAGGAATGTGGCACATCTAATAGATTAGAGAATTCACTTCATTCCCATGGTTAGTGATGATTAATTGCTTTTTGGCAGAGCTTCTGTCTGTTGTAAAGACCATATGTCTCCCATACCTTCACCAAAAGCTTTTGTACTAACACATGCCAGGTTCCTAGTGAAGATGCAGCAATGGCAATAGCAATGGCTATGGAACATTTTTTATTAATTATTTTTTGCATCTAATTTCCGCAGATATATATATATAACATTATGCACAAGCTTTCTTGTAGAGTATTGAGCTGTTCATAGAATTTTGCAGCTTTCATCATCAGTGTTCATCATAAATATGGATCATTTAAAAACAGCAGATTTTTGTGAGGAATATGAATGCATATCTAAATGTGAACCTTTTAGTGTTATCAGTACGTAGTGATATTTCATAGACTGCAACTATACTACTGTATACCATATCCAGTGTTGTAATGTAACGGAGTACAAATACTTCGTTACTGTACTTAAGTAGAAATTTCACGTATCTGTACTTTACTTCGCTATTTAAATTTATGTCAACTTTCACTTTTGCTCCACTACATTTCCTAGATAAAATGTATACTTTTACTCCGCTATATTTCCACTAAGCATCTTCATTACTCGTTACTACAAAATAAAATCAGAAGAAATGTGTGCGACTGCTATAAGGGAGATTTGGCGAATCACTGCTCCTACAATAAATTGCATTACGCTCCGCACGCTCTACGGAGAAACACGGGCACGCGCAGCGTGCACGCACAGTCAGAGCTGGAGGCATTTATATATAACGTTAATCGGCGGAAAGCCGCAAAGACGACAAACAAAAGCAGTGAAATTTCACTATTCTTATTACCAGAGTTGATAGCACAAACAAAATATTAATGCAAACAATCCATTCAATACTAAATAAAAATAACATTTATTGATTTGGTCTTAGTGGGGCACGGTGGCTTAGTGGTTAGCACGTTCGCCTCACACCTCCAGGGTTGGGGGTTCGATTCCCGCCTCCGCCTTGTGTGTGTGTGTGGAGTTTGCATGTTCTCCCCGTGCCTCGGGGGTTTCCTCCGGGTACTCCGGTTTCCTCCCCCGGTCCAAAGACATGCATTGTAGGTTGATTGGCATCTCTGGAAAATTGTCCATAGTGTGTGAGTGAATGAGAGTGTGTGTGCGCCCTGCGATGGGTTGGCACTCCGTCCAGGGTGTATCCTGCCTTGATGCCCGATGATGCCTGAGATAGGCACAGGCTCCCCGTGACCCGAGGTAGTTCGGATAAGCGGTACAAAATGAATGAATGAATGATTTGTTCTTTGTCTTGTGAATATTTTTTATTAATAACTGCATTCATTGGACACACTGTTTGTAGAGAATACACACATACATGAACTGATTTGATTCAAGACTGGCATCATTACTGTACATCTGTTAGGACTCTGCCCGGACTCTGGCCACGTGCATTTGTTTATGTTCTTCGTCACGTGTCTGCCCCGACCCTTGTCTCTTCCTGCCCACTTCCACACACCTGTTTCCCATTGTAATCACTTTGTCTATTTAACTGTGCCGTGTTGCCTTGTGCAGCGCGGAATCTACTGTTGTCTGGTCCTGTCTTTAGTCCGTGTGTTATGTTTCGTGTCTTTCTGTTATTAAACCCCGTTTGTTTTTGCCATCCTGCAATTGGGTCCGTCTCTGTCCCGCGTCATGACAACATCATGCATAAAATTTTGGTGTCTACTTTTGCCATTTAGTAATACCATATCTTTTGGCTTACTTTGTAGTCATATAATATAAAACTCTTCTGTTTTAAATTCTCACTGAGGGCTAAAACCCCCTAAATATGAAATCCTAGAACCGCCCCTGATCTTATGCCTACCGAAAATAACTGAAATTTTACTTTTATTCAAATACTTAAGTACATTAAATATCAGAAAATGACCTTTGATACTTAAGTACAGTATATATCAGATACCTTAAGACTTTTACTTGAGTAATATTCTAAAAGGTAACTTTCACTTCTACCAAAGTCTTTTTCTAGTACGATACTTGTACTTTTACTCAAGTATTGCTTTCTAGTACTTTATACAACACTGACCATATCC